>NC_138773.1:149490202-149812702 GCF_965119305.1 Pelophylax lessonae
CGACAGCCGACATCGCATTTTCGGCCGAACAGAATCTGTCGTGCAGGCATTAAAATTTTTGTTGGCCAACACCAGAACGGCCGATTGTTCGCCAGTCAGTACAGAATTCGGCTGACAATCAGCAGATTTGCAAGACTGAGCATGCTCAGAAAAGAAAAAACACACGGAAAGTTAACCATCACATGACATCACTTCTGCAGTCGTCTGTTGTTGGCCGACAAAATTCGTGTGCAGTCTTTTGCAGTTTTCAACAGACAGGACAGCCCTGGACAAAAGACGGCCGATCGGTCGGCCGACGATCAGTACGTGTGTACGAGGCATTAGTCTAAATGAAAAAGCCACTTTGTGCTCATGCTGAGATTATTGAAAGCATTTCTTATGTGTGTTGACTTGTAAGAAACTTTGATCATGGATGGCCAGCCAAACACTCATTCATTAGTGAACTGGTGATTTTGGTTTAGGAACCAACAGACCCAATTAATTACTTTGCTGGGCGTTTCCTATACTGGGTGGGTGTAGTTTAACCAAGGTTATATAAAGGGATGTATGAGATCATATCATTTGGCCTGTGGAAGGGCCACAGGTCTTTATGTCCGAATTTGCTTTTGGGGTGGGGGTTTGCTGGCATGCCTAAAGATCCATATTGCAGTAAGTGTATTCTGTTGGATGAATACTTTTCATGCTCTAACTGTTTGGTATAGTTTTTGCAAAGTGTGTCTTTATGTACTCTATACATGTTTTTTTTTTATTTTCATGCCTCTGTGTAGCTGTATGTTCTACTGATTTGATGGTATTTAAATGAAAAGGCAGGCTCATGCAAACAATTAACATAAAAGTATGTTGGGTATGTTTTATGCTTAATACTAAGGTGTCTACAACTTATTTTGCTTGACTTTTGGATATTGTAAGCTCTATCTATCCATCATATGTTGTATATTTGCACTGTAATTTGAATAAAAATTACTTGATTTGGGGGTTTTGGGGGGGGCATTGCACATTTCACATTTCACATTTCACATGTTTGCTTGAGTGATTACTGATGTTTTATACATGTTCAATAAAGCTTATTCATTTGTACACAGCTCCTGGTTTTTTGTTTTCTTTTCTTCATATTTGTCTAGATGTAATTCAGATATCTTTTGTGTCTGTCGAATGTAATCCATTTCTTGTATTTTTTGTGTGTGTGCAATGGCAGTACAGTATGAACTTGGGTAGGGTTTCTCCATTTACTCCAGCGAAGTGTGTGTGTGTGTGTGTTGGTGTGTGGGGTGGTGTGTGTGTGTGTGTGGGGTGGTGTGTGTGTGTGTGTGTGTGTGTGGGGTGGTGTGTGTGTGTGTGGGGTGGTGTGTGTGTGTGTGGGGTGGTGTGTGTGTGTGTGTGTGTGGGGTGGTGTGTGTGTGTGTGTGGGGTGGTGTGTGTGTGTGTGTGGGGTGGTGTGTGTGTGTGTGTGGGGTGGTGTGTGTGTGTGTGTGGGGTGGTGTGTGTGTGTGTGTGGGGTGGTGTGTGTGTGTGTGTGTGTGTGTGGGGTGGTGTGTGTGGGGTGGTGTGTGTGGGGTGGTGTGTGTGTGGGGTGGTGTGTGTGTGGGGTGGTGTGTGTGTGTGGGGTGGTGTGTGTGTGTGGGGTGGTGTGTGTGTGTGGGGTGGTGTGTGTGTGTGGGGTGGTGTGTGTGTGTGGGGTTGTGTGTGTGTGGGGTTGTGTGTGTGTGGGGTGGTGTGTGTGTGTGTGTGTGTGTGTGTGGGGTGGTGTGTGTGTGTGTGTGTGGGGTGGTGTGTGTGTGTGGGGTGGTGTGTGTGTGTGTGTGGGGTGGTGTGTGTGTGTGTGTGTGTGTGTGTGTGTGTGTGTGTGTGTGTGTGGGGTGGTGTGTGTGTGTGTGTGTGTGTGTGTGGGGTGGTGTGTGTGTGGGGTGGTGTGTGTGTGGGGTGGTGTGTGTGTGTGGGGTGGTGTGTGTGTGGGGTGGTGTGTGTGTGGGGTTGTGTGTGTGTGTGGGGTTGTGTGTGTGTGTGGGGTGGTGTGTGTGTGTGTGTGTGTGTGGGGTGGTGTGTGTGTGTGTGTGGGGTGGTGTGTGTGTGTGTGTGTGTGTGTGTGGTGGTGTGTGTGTGTGGTGTGGGGTTGTGTGTGTGTGTGTGTGTGTGTGTGGGGTGGTGTGTGGGGTGGTGGTGTGTGTGGGGTGGTGTGTGTGTGTGTGTGGGGTGGGGGGGGTGGTGTGTGTGTGTGGGGGGGGGTGGTGTGGGGGGGCTAAATTGTAAAAAAAATTAAAGTGTTTATGTATATATTTAGCTAAAAATATATAAATTAAGGAATAATACAAAATTTCCATTCAGTCGCTGTGGATGAATGTAACCAAAACATTTAATAAAAAAATCACTAAAAATTATTACTAAATAAAAGATTGCTACAGCGCTCACTCACCTTTTTAGTTGGCTTAGGTCAGTGATGAACCTTGGCAACACAGGTGTTTTGTAACATTTCCCATGATGCTCACCTACACTGCAGAGTACATGAGCATTTTGGGAAATGTAGGGCAAAAACATCTTGGGGGGGGGGGGTTAAGGGTTACCATCACTGGCCTAGGTAAAACATTTCCAATACATTTTAGTTGTCTGTGTGCGCCATTTTTAAAATAAAGCAAAATCTCTTTACAATAAATTGCAAATGGCACCTTGGCGTTCGCCCTGGACCAGAAATGACACCAAATTGGCTTGCACACATTCCAGCAAGTGGTCACAATCAACTGGCTAATCATGGTGAGGGCCACTTTCAGCTGTGAAGAAATGGCATTCATATGCAAAGTAAGTGTGTGTGTGTGGGGGGGGGGGTCTGTGCTTGTAATCAGAGCATTGATTACCAGTGCAGACCCTTGGGGGATGCCACTAGAGCCACCAGGGATGCCCACCCATGCCACCATTGATGCCAATCAGTGCTCAGGGAACCTGTTAGTGCCCTCCTCATCAGTGCTGCCCATCATTACCATCTTTCAGTGCTGCCCACCAGTGCCAATCATTGCCCATCAGTGCCACCTATCAATGCCCATCAATGCTGCATATCAGTGCCACCTATCTATCTATCAGTGCTGCATATTAGTGTCTCATCAGTGCCTGCCAGCGCAGCCTCATCAATGCTCGTCAGTGCAACAAAAAACATATTGATTTACCAAATTTTATTACATAAACAAAAACACATTATTTTAGGGGTCAAACATTTAGGTCTTCTTTTTGCCAATAGAAAAAAAACCTTGCAGTGATCAAATACCACCAAAAGAAAGCACTATTTTTTATGAAAATACTGTCATACATTTGTGTTAGGTACAGGGTTGCATGACCGCACAATTGTCATTCAAAATGCAACAGTATAAAAAGCTGAAAATTGGCCTGGGCAGGAAGGGGTGTAACTGCCCTGTAAGGAAGTGGTTAACTATTGAAACATGGGAATAAATATTCCAGGGGTAATCATGCTCAGCTCAATGGTTTAGTGGTTAGTGTTCCTGGCTATAAACACTGAGAGCATGAGTTCAAATCCCAAGTGTGCCATCACCTTCTTAAATTTTAGACAGCTATAAATAAATACTGAAACTTGGCAAATGCATAATTGCACCCTGCACATATGCATGTTTGTTTCTTGAATATACAAGGCCATTGACATGCAATTTTAGGTGATGTAGCCAATGTATTACTATGTGGCCAAAAAAAAATTATGGCACACAGGGTGTTATCATGGTTGGGCCTTGAACTCATGACCTAGCAATCATTGGCTGTGAGCTTAGCCCACTACACCAAAGTGCTGAATACAATCAGATATGCCTGAAAGTTTCAGATGAATAAAGAATGAAGACTGCTAATTAGACAGCTGTGTAGTCTGCTATTAGAAAATCTAAAGGTTAAAACACATAAGATACATAACTATACCTTAAAATTAAAATAAACCATAATAAATGACATTGCTGTGTAATAGTGATTCAGAATAGACAAATTTCCTTTTATGAAAAACACAAAGGGAATTTGGCTAACTCCAAACTCAAATTCAGCCTAAGTTAACTCCAAACCCGAATTCAGTCTAAGTTAACTCCAACTCCGAATTCATTAAAGCATCTAGTTGATGGTTTAACTCCAGCCACTTACCTAATTAGGATGCAATGAGTTTAGGCTGGAGTTATTTCTGGAGAAGTGAGCAGCTCTACTCCAAACTTATACTGAATTAGGCCCTTAGTGTCTAGGGGGTGTAAAAAGTACCTGTGAAGTTTCAGCTCTGTAGCATGTCCAGAACCAGAAAAAAAGATAATTTTTCAGTAGAGCAGGGATGGTGGGAACCCCTTTTACACCTATATGATCTTTTTTTCTGGTTCTGGACATGCTACAGAGCTGAAACTTCACAGGTACGCTTTTTAGACCCCCCAGACAATAAATACAAAGAATTTTTTTTTTTTAAGTTTTTTTTTTTAATTTTTCCAATAATTGGCTCTCTATCAAAAATGACAATTTTTAAGAACTTTTTTGTGTGATTTAGTGTCTAGGGGGTCTAAAAAGTGTACCTGTGAAGAGTGTACCTGTGAAGTTTCAGCTCTGTAGCATGTCCAGAACCAGAAAAAAAGATCATTTTTCAGTAGAGCAGGGATGGTGGGAACCCCTTTTACACCTATATGATCTTTTTTTTCTGGTTCTGGACATGCTACAGAGCTGAAACTTAACAGGTACGCTTTTTAGACCCCCCCAGACACTAATCCAAAAAAAGTCATGCCTGCCACCGTATATATCAGTGGTGGGTGGGCAGTGGCACTGCAGTGGGCACAGTACACTCTGTGGACCTGACAGTCACTGGCACCCAGGCAACTGCAATTATAAAAAAAAAAATATTTTTACTTTGCAAGCTGCTGTGCCACCGTATATATATCAGTGGTGGGTGGGCACGCAGTGGCACTACAGTGGGCACAGTACACTCTGTGGACCTGACAGTCACTGGCAGCCCAGGCAACTGCAATAATAAAAAATATTTTTTTTTTATCAATTTGCAACAAGATGCTGTACCACCGTATATATATATCAGTGGTGGGCAGTGCACTGCAGTGGGTACAGTGCACTCTGTGGACCTGACACAGCACTCACTGCAATTATGACAGAGGAAAAAAAAAATATTTTTTAAAATGCAAGGTACTGTGCCTGTGCCACCCGAAATGAGTGTGGTGTGCACACAGTACAGTCTGTGGTGGGTCTGTGGCCTCTCACACACAGCGGGCAGGCAACTGCAGTGTACAATAGATTATATATATATATATAAAGAAAAAACTCAATTACCAGCCCTTAAAAGGGCTTTTGGGGACACTAGATTATATATATATATATATATATATATATATAAAAAAAAATTACACAAATACCAGCCCTTAGAAGGGCTTTTTGGGGTGCTGTCAGGATGCTGTCCTTACAGCAGTAGTGGACCAAGAACACTGACTAGCAAGACCAGGAACACTGACTAGCAACTGTCCCTAGCTATTAACAGCAGCAGCAACACTCTCCCTGCTCTCACTAACACACTGCTTCAGAATGATCTAAGATGGATGCTGCCCTTGCTTATTTATAGGAGGTGGGAGGGTGTGGGAGGGAGGTATGCTGATTGGCTGGAAATGTGCCTGCTGACTGTGAAGTTCAGGGTCAAAGTTTGCCTCAATGATGTATTATAGGGGGCGGACCGAACATCGCATATGTTCGCCCGCAGCGGCGAACGCGAACATGCTAAGTTCGCCGGGAACTGTCCGCCGGCGAACAGTTCGGTACATCTCTACTCTTAAATTCCGAATGGTGCATCCAACATACTGCAATTGACAAACACTACATTCTATGATATAAATGACCATTTTAGAATTGCAGTTAATAGAATGCCTAAGTGAATAAGACTCTCCTGTAGAAAAGGAGATAACGTTTTTACTTTTTTTTTTATGTCTTGCACATTGTTTACATGTGAGAAAGCCACATGGATATGATCCCACAGTCTTCAACCAAGAATGAGATGTTCGAGGACTGTGGGAACCAAAAAGTGAAGGTGATAACAGTTCCTAAAGTGGGAACTCTCCTACTGGAAAACGACAACCTTGCTGTAAAATGTTGTACAGTGCGTTATCTTTATATAAAATGGGAAGGCAACGTTTGACAATTTTCACTATCTGATCATATTGTGCTGAATATGATGTTACAAAATGTATGCCTTTTTTGTTTCTGCGAGAACGTTTTCCCTCTTCAAAGACCGGGTTAAAGCGGAGTTCCGGGCACAGAAGTCATTTTTCACTGAACATACCCCCGGGACAGTCAGGGCTAGCACATTCCACAATGGCTAGCCTCTGATCTGTCCCGGTTCGCACTTACCTTTTAGAAGAAATACTTACTTATAAAATTTCTTCCACAGCGTTTCCATCTCTCTTGTGGGCAGCTGAAGCCGGCGCGGTCCTCTTCTGTGTCTTCTTCCGCGTCTTCTTGTCCCAGAATGCGCCTGCACCGGTCCCTCTCGTCACTTCTGGTGTGGCGCCGCATTCCTCCACAGCTTCTGGGCATGCCCAGAAGCTGTTTAGCAGGGGAATGCGGCGTCGCCCGGAAGTGACGAGCGGGGCCGGTGCCGTCGCATTGATTCCTGGGAGCGATGACGTTCAGCTCCCAGGAATCATCGCGAAGGAGGAAGTGACGGGTGAGCCGCGGCGCTGAGGGAGGAAGTACTCTGAGGTGAGTATTTACGATCTTCATTTACAAGGTGAGTAAACAAAAAAAAAAAACACCTAACTATCCAATTCCTTTTCAGGTGATGTCTAACTAGCGGAGGGGCACAAAAAAAAAAAATATCGATTTTGTGCCCGGAACTCTGCTTTAATTAACATATTACGTTCTTTCTCATTGGCTAATCGATTACCTCTATTTATCAACTCTTCACTATAATTACGTTCTTTTAATCTATCTGATATAATCCTGCATTCTTGTAGGTAATCTTTGTCCTGGGAACAATTTATTTTTGCCCTGGTGAACTCTCCTATGGGTAATGCCCGCACAGTGTGTGGAGGATGCCAGCTATTGGCCAGAAACAACGAGTTCCCAGCACTTTCTTTTCTGAACGTTTTGGTATTTACTGTGCCGTCCTCCTTGTTACCTGTCAAAAGAACATCCAAATAAGCAATTTGGACTGGATGAAAGTTATGTGTGAATTCTAAATTCAGATAGTTAGAATTTAAGTAGCTCATAAAACAAATCAATCATATCGATTGGGCCCCTCGACACGAGGATCAGGTCATCTATAAAAACGTGAGTACCATTCAATCTGAACCCTGTATGGATTGCTGTGAGAGAAAAGAAAATTTTCTTCCCACCACCCCATGTAAAAATTGGCCAAAGATGGAGAAAACTTGGAACCCATTGTTCCCCCCCTGACATTGCAAATAATATTAGGAGTCAAACATGAAGAAATTATTTTGGAATAAAAATTCTATGACCATCAAAATGAATTCACACAATTCTGAGCTGTACTACTTACTATACCGTGTAAGATGATGTTGAACCGCTATGAGCGCTAAATGATGGGGTATACATGAATATAAAGATTTTACATCGATCGTATTCCGACAATAGGCAGAAGACCAATTGATTTCATGTATATGACCCAAAAGATGCCCAGTATCTCTCAAATAACCTGGCAAACGTTTGACTAAGGGCTGCAGGTGTTCGTTCACCCATTCGCTAAGTCTCGCCAATAAGGAACCAATACCTGCCACTATGGGGCGTCCCTGGACTGGAGATTGATCCTTATGGATTTTTGGAAGATGGTGGAATATGGGTATTGTAGGCTTTTCAATGAATATGAAATCAGCAATCTTTTGATCTATTACGCCCATATCTTTACCATCGTCCAAAAGTTGTAACAATTTCTTCTGAGCAATGCCAGTAGGATCAGAGTTAAGTACTCTGTATGTACTTGTATCGCTCAGTTGCCTGAGAGCCTCCAACCTGTAATTTTCAACATCCAGCACCACAACCACCCCTCCCTTATTATAATATCTTCTCTCTTTTTTAAACATTGTAATGCCTCATACTCTGCTTTAGTCAAATTAAAACGGGCAGGATGCAGTTTAGTTGATTCTTTTAATTCATTTAATTCCCTTTCAATAATGCTCTGAAATATATCCACAACTTCATTCCTGGCCTGGATAGGGTAAAAGTATCTCCCATGGAGATGGCATTCTTCTCAATACCATATAGCCCTTTCCCAGACTCAGATTGAAGTGATTCTAAAGTTGATAACCCAATTAAATGATTAAACAAAAAAGGACGAACGATTTTCTGGTTGGGGTGTGTGTGGTGTATCTCTTCCTCTGTCTCCTGGAAAAAGTGTTTTTTCCAACATAAGATTACGGACAAATTGATTAACATCCAGCATTGTAGACAAAACATTAAAATGATATGTGGGGGCAAAAGATAAACCTTTTGATAATACGGAAAGTTCACCATCAGACAAAGTCACAGATGACAAGTTAAGTACATTGACTGTACCTGCTGTATTCCTTATTTCCCCTGTCTTTTGGGATATTTCCTGTATCTTTGTTTCTCTGTTTTTCCTTCCATGTCTTGTTCTTTTTTTCTTCCTTTTTGGTGCTGTTTGCTGCCCTTTTGAGTTTTTTTGAAGATTTGACAGGGGAATTCTGTCTTGAGAAGACCGATCCAACTGAACTGTGAGATGTGTTCAGTGATCGTGATTCACCTGTGTCTGAGCATTCTTATTGAGTATCCAAGATGTCTGGTGAGCTGAAATTAACCCTTTTTTTAGTTGCTAAACCCGATCTGTTCTTTAAAATAGATCTCGGTCTTCTGCGATCATGATGTACATAAACTGTACCCTCCTCATAGTCCTTAAGAAATTTAGACCTTTTTGTATCCACAATTTCCATTTCCAAATTCTTTATGTTTGTTTGGAGGTCTAGATTCAGGAGATCATATGAGGCTAGAGAGCTGAACTGGTTAATGGAATTTTTTAAAGAAGCAATGTCCTGATTCACTTCCAGTAATGCTTGCTCTTCATAAGTCTTTTAGAACAGTCAGACAATATGTCATTCCACTCCATCTGAAACTGTTCTGAATAAACCATTGATGGTATCTTTTTAATCCTTAATCCTCTTGGTATCATATTCTCATTAATGTATTTCTGCAAACCTATGTGATCCCACCAGACTCTCATTTCTTTTCGCATCACATACTTCAATTTCTCAAATGCTGACTTGCAAGAGGGTTCAGAAAAAGTTAGTGAACATTTAAAATTTCCTCTCTCTATACATGGTCCAGGTTTCAAAATTAGGCCCTGTTCACACTGGCATTAGAAACAGGCATATGGGTATGTTTTTGCAGCTTCCCAAATGCCTAGTAATGCAGCCTACAACAATTAATATGGACAGTGGACCGAGCTGTTTACATTTGGAAAACATAAAGCATTTTCATCACTTTTTGTTGCTGTGATGCAAAAATGAAGCCACATGTTCAGACTGGAAGGAATTGTGCATGTCAACTCCTTGCTTTTAAGTCTATGGTAATTTGCTGTAGATATACAAAACTCACCCAAGCTCTACTGTCATATGAACAGTGTTAAGAAAGAGTGCCAGTGCTCAGGCTAGAAAGTCCATTGCAGATAAATCCAACAAAAAGTCCGCAACTTGGTGCTTCTTCTTAAAACAGGCTTTTATTAATGCGCAACAGCAACAACAATGTCCATTAATGCTAACGCGTTTCGGCCTCAGCCTTCCTCATAGCATACATGGTAGAATAATAAACCACATATATATGTTTCCTAAAGCAACCACTCCCATTAACTGGGGTGGATTGCCAAATTAAAATCCTAAATGGTATACAATGAAAACCATGTGAGGGTTGTGGCTTGGCATGCGGGAGAGATTGACGCTCAGTGAAGGAGCTCCATGAGCATGAGCCATGCAGCTCTCATTCTACTCTACAGCACCCTTTAATGCAATATGGGCAGAATTTCTAAAGCAAGCACCCACAGCAAACATCAGCACTCAGGGGGCTCTTCTGCCGGCAAGACTATACCTGATTTATTCAGGTCACAGGCACAGGGGAGACGGCAGTCCCCAAGATGGCGCGGGCAGCGGACCACGAGGAGGAGGAGGAGGACTTTGAGGTGGATTCCCCTGGCTGCTTCAGAGGACATGGTAGGAGATGTTACCCAGTCTGACCACCCTCTAACCTTTAACCACTTGCCGACCGGTCACGTTGACCGTACTGCGGCAAAGTGTCTCGATATCGTCGCTGGACTCCTCCCCTTGTGGGTGGCGCACACGCGCCGCCGGGGGCTCGCTCCTGCTGTTTTCAGTCACAGCGGGAGTCGGGCCAGGGGAGGAGTGGCGGTGATCACCGCCGCTCTTCCCCGATCGTCGGGGATCGAGTGTGGAAATCGGCCCACTTGTGTAAACAAAGCGGGCGGATCTCCTAAGTGACATTCAGGGACAGATTGCAGGATTCAGCATAGCTGAACCTGCGATCTGTGCCTGTGTCACATAGTCCCCTCCCCCCCAAACACGTTAGTAAGCACCAGGCATACATTAACCCCTTGATCACCAATAAAAGTTAACCCCTTCCCTGCCAGTGTCATTTTTACAGTAACAGTGCATATTTATAGCACTGATTACTGTAGTAATATCACTGGTACCCCCAAAAGTGTAAAAAATGTCAGTCAAGGGTCCAATCTGTCCGCCGCAATGTCGCAGTCCCACAAAAAAATCGCAGATCGCCGCCAGATCGCCGCCATTACTAGTTAAAAAAAAACAAGAAAAATTACATAAATTTCCCGTAGTTAGTAGCAGCAATAACTTTTGCGCAAACCAATCAAAATACGCTTATTGTGATTTTTTTTTACCAAAAATATGTAGCAGAAAAAAAAATGGCCTAAAATGTTAAAAAATTTTGATTTTTACATTTTTTTGGGGGGAATTTCATATAAAAAATGTGAAAAATATTGTTATTTTTTCAAAATTGTTGCTCTTTTTTTGTTTATAGCGCACAAAGTGAAAATCACACAGGTGATCAAATACAACCAAAAGAAAGCTTTATTTGTGGGGAAAAAAAGGACACATCAATTTTATTTGGGTACAGTGTCGCACGACCGTGCAATTGTCCGTTAAATTAACGCAGTGCCAAATCACAAAATATGGCCTGGTCAGGAATGGGGTAAAATCTTCCGGTCTTAAAGCGGTTAAAAATAAACTCAAAGACATGTAGCTAAATACATTTTGGCCTAAATATATGACAAAAATTTAATATATTGGATATTTTTTAACTGTCAAAGTAGAAAAATATTGTTATTTTTTCGAAATTTTCACATTTTTTATTAATATCGCAAAAAATAAAAAGCGCAGAGGTGATCAAATACCACCAAAAGAAAGCTCTGTTTGTGGGAAAAAAAGGACCTAAATTTCGTTTGGGTACGGCGTTGCATGACCGCGCAATTGTCCGTTAAATTCGCACAGTGCCAAATCGCAAAAAGTGGCCTGGACGTAAGACAGCAAAATCCTCTGGTGGTAAAGTGGTTAATGATATGACTGCTATCACTTCTGACATTAAAGGATCCTTTTTGGCAGCTATAACAGACCTAAAGACAGACATCATCAGATTGACAGAGCAAATGGCTGCAGGAGAGAGGGCTGGGAAGTACAGAGAGAAGACAATAAAAAGGCTGGAAGAGGTTACCCCGACCCATTCTAATCATCTGATTGCCATGAACCGACAATTGGAGGATTTAGACAATAAGGGCAGACGGAATAATATCAGACTTAGGGGTATTTCGGAATCGATTGAGAGCGATCAGATCAGGACTGTATTAAGCTCCATCTTTAATGGCCTACTTGAAAGACTGGCAGAATCACCCATTGAATTTGATAGAGCTCACAGGGCCCTCAGGCCAAGAGCCCCCAATACAGCACCTCCCAGGGACATTATATGCTGTTTAACAAGCCATCTTCTGAAAGAAGAAATCCCGTATAAGGCTAGGCAAAATGATCGAGTCATTTGTAATGACCAACCTATCCAGCTTTTCCAGGATCTTTTACCCATCACCCTGAAGAACAGACGGGCTGTTAAACCTATTTTAGAAGTCCTAAGAGGTAAAAATATTCTGTACAGGTGGAAGTTCCCTTTTGCTGTACAGGCCACCTTTAATTGAATACAGTTTCTGCTGTGGACATCTGAGGATTTACCTACATTTTGTGCAAATCTACAGATTGATTTGATCGCTTTACCGGAATGGTATAAGGAGTTTCAGTTACCCCCTCCGGTACCAACCACTTCCACGGCCTCAGGATCATCCCATCATAGATCCCCACTCCAGAAAGGGGGAAAAAAAACAGAAACAACGTGACTTGAATAATTTGTTTGTTTCTCCCCCTAAAACTCCCAGGACCAGGGAACATAAGTAGTCTGATTATTGTGCCATTGGGCATTCAACTGCCTTGTTCTCTCTACATGCCCTGCTGTATATTCTTAAGTTTTCAATCCATTTAAATTGCTACCCTAACAATTCTACAGCAAGTTTTCTCCTTATGCTATGCTATCTTTTGATCACTAGATGGCAGCAAAACCCTATCCTTGTTACGCATTACACATGCAAGTTCCATTTTCATGCAATGTTGTCATTAGATCACTGGATGGCAATGAATATCTATCCGTATTATGCTGGCAAGTTTTCTCAACGTGTGACATTTATACTTGTCCACTAGAGGGTGACGATCTACCAACCCAACATGCTATTTCAAACTGTCAGTCAATAACTTTTTTTGTTGACAAATGGTCATGGAATTTTGGACAACTCGGGTCCATATACCCTTTTCATATCTGCTGTCTCTGTTTGAAATATATCTTTGGAATACTATAAATGTCTCATCTATCAGAATTGTACTATGTTCTACTACCCTTCATTAGATTACGACTTGTCAGCTCCCGCACCATTCCTGAGTTGTCATCCAGAGGAATGGGGCATCCAAGGCCATCCTAATACTGTTATTTTCCTGCATGCTCTGACTATATTCACTAAGAATGAATAGTTGTGTCTCACATTCTTCTCTTACACACCTAGTTCCGTTCCAGCAGAACATGGCGGTACTAGCAGACTTTGGCTGGGAGTAAGTACTGGATGGTCATCAGACTTTTCGGAATGGACAATACCTTGATATGGAGGTACTGTGAAACAGACCAATGGAAGGGAAGTGAGACTCTTTTAGTTAGCGGATCCCTTAACTGTTTTTCTCCATGTTAGGATTGAACATCTGCTCTCTGATGAGAGTTGGACTCACTTGGCCCAATTCACTCAAGTTTTTGATCTGTGACAGTGTCCTCACTCCCCTAGTTTGCTGAAGCAGTGGGGGATATGATGACCCAGAAGTTTCACATAGTTTACCTGCAAAAAATACGGCCCCTGTACTGTTTTCACCTCCTTAGTGATGGCCTACCTTAATTGCTTTATAATACTGACTTTGTGAAACATCAATCTCTATGGGTGCTAACTGTTTGATATCGTTGATATTTTCTGGGTAAATTAGAAATGGAGATGGAACTGGTGTCCGTGTGTTTGGGGGCCGCTGGTGCATGGGTTCGCCTTTCACCCCCTTGGGGGGCTCTGGCGAGCTGGTGGACCTCCTGGACATGGAGCTCAGAAGAGGTTGGGGCAGGGTCATGACCTTGCCCCACATTCACTAGTTACTCACTGAACTACCCTTTTAACATTGGTAAATTTAAGATGGTATGTCACCATGAAAATGATTTAATAGGGAACTTCCAAAGTTGTTGAAGGTTGCCTCGAAAGACAATACTGTTATTATGTACGGTCTACATGTGTGAGTGCCTTTTTTGATTTTTTGGTTGCTTAGATACACACACATTCACTTAGGTGATTACTTGCTATATTTTAGGCCGTTATTCAGTACAGATCTCTTAAGTTATTTTATTGGGAGACTGTACTGCTCTTGACTCGTAATTAGTTTGTTTTTTCCACACATTTTCGCTTCGGGTGGACATTTTCCCCAGCATGCACTTCCACCAAGGAATCGGGGGGCTACACGAACCCCGCTTGTAAGGCCGAACTAAATAATACACCTCAGGAAGTGCCGCCATGGCTAACAGAGGATAGACTTAGAGCTAAACTAGAGAAACTTAACATAAATAAATCCCCGGGACCGGATGGCTTGCACCCAAGGGTTCTTAATGAGCTCAGCCAGGTGATTGCCAGACCATTATTCTTGATCTTTAAGGATAGTTTACAGACGGGTATGGTGCCAGCTGATTGGAAAAAGCCAACGTGGTACCAATATTTAAAAAGGGGCTGAGATATATCCCGGGTAACTATAGGCCGGTCAGCCTAACATCAGTAGTCTGCAAAATTTTGGAGGGGATGATAAGGGACCACATACAAGACTTTAGTAATGAAAACGGTATTATAAGTAGTAATCAGCATGGATTCATGAAAAATCGTTCATGCCAAACCAATCTATTAACCTTCTACAATGAAGTGAGCTGCCACTTAGATAAAGGTAAGCCTGTGGATATGGTGTATCTGGACTTTGCAAAGGCCTTTGACACCGTTCCCCACAAACGCTTACTGTACAAACTAAGGAAGGTAGGTATGGACCATAAGGTGAGTACCTGGATAGAGAACTGGCTCCAGGGGAGAGTACAGAGGGTGGTGATTAATGGGGAGTACTCGGATTGGGCGGGAGTGGAAAGTGGGGTCCCCCAGGGTTGGTTCTGTCCTGGGACCAATCCTGTTTAATTTATTCATAAATGATCTAGAGGAGGGGATATCTAGTACAATCTCAGTATTTGCAGATGATACTAAATTAGGCATGCCAATATCTTCTATGCAGGATGTGGAAACCTTGCAAGCGGACCTGAACAAAATAACGGGGTGGGCAACTACATGGCAGATGAGATTTAATGTAGAAAAATGTAAAGTAATGCACTTGGGGGCCAGAAACCAGAAAGCAAGCTACTCACTAGGGGGGGAACCTCTGGGTGAGTCTAGGATGGAAAGGGACCTGGGGGTACTGGTAGACAACAGGCTTGGCAGTGGCATGCAATGCCAAGCCGCCGCAAGCAAAGCCAACAGAATACTGGGTTGTATAAAAAAGGGGATTTACTCCAGAAATAAAGAGATTATTCTTCCACTCTACAAGACTCTGGTCCGGCCACATCTGGAGTATGCTGTCCAGTTCTGGGCACCGGTCCTCAGGAAGGATGTGCTGGAACTGGAGAAAGTCCAGAGAAGGGCAACAAAAATAATTAGGGGAATGGAGGACATCAGCTATGAGGAAAGACTACAAGCACTGAACCTATTCTCTCTGGAGAAGAGACGATTGAGGGGGGATATGATATCAATGTACAAATACTGTACTGGCGACCCTAGCATAAGGAACAAACTATTCAGAGAAAGGAGATACAATAAGACACGTGGCCACTCACTAAAACTTGAGGAAAGGCGGTTTAACCTTAAAGTGCGTAAGGGGTTCTTCAATGTAAGAGCGGTAAGGATGTGGAATTCTCTTCCACATGCAGTCGTATCAGCGGGGAGCATTGATAGTTTCAAAAAACTATTGGATGGACACCTTAAAGACCACAACATACAGGGGTATACAATGTACGGTTAAAAGCAAACACACACACACATCATAGGTTGAACTGGATGGACTTATGTCTTTTTTCAACCTCACTAACTATGTAACTATGTAACTTTCCCCAAAAGGAAATTATTATTGTGTAATAGTTACTTAGATAAATTCTGTCTATTCCTACTGGAAGTAGTGATCACAGGTGTAGCACCCTACAGGTAGGTGCTATGCAAATGTATAGTGGGCTTTGTCAGCCTTACAGCAGGACCATGATTTATTTTTGGTAGGGTGTCATGGTTTCCAGGTGTGTCTGCTGAAAGGGGAGTTTCCCCACTGGCTCTGTGAGAGGCTTCTCATATGGCAGTGGAGGAAACGCAATCAGGGATACATTCAGGCTTGTAACTACCCCAGAAGACAGATTCTTCAGCAAAGGATTCTGGGAATGGGTATAAGTTTAAGGGGAAGCATGACTCGTGGTATTTGGTGGGTAGCAGATTTCCAGAAGGGAGAGGAGGGCTGTATCTCCTCCTGTCAGAGGAGGTGGATGTCTTGGGTGCTGCTTGAGAATCCAGAGAGTGCCGAGCTGAGCTGAGAGGGATTTGGTGTTCTGAGAACCAGCAGAGAGCGAGAGGGGTCCAGTCCCAGGAAAGCCTACACAGGTCATGAGTACTGAGGATTGCCCCTGGGGGTCTGCCTAGAGTCAGTGGGGACCACTCCGGAAAAGGTTCTAGGATCCAAAGTGTCAGCTAGCTGTAAAGGGGGTACCTAGTCAGAGGACCCTGAAGTGATAGAGGGGGTACCTAGGTTGAGGACGCTGAAGTGGTAAAGGGGGCACCTGCAGTTTGGGCCCTGAAAAGTTAATGCGCTGTGTGAGTGCATCAGTTGAGAGTTGCAGCCTTACAGGAATTCACAGCAAGCTACCTCAAGCCAGGGCAAGGCTGGAAAGAGTAGTCAGTGACTTTGCAGTGCAAGCAGTGTCATATGTTCTATGTTCTACAGTCCTGGATCTACTAGACTTAAGTCAGAGTTCCAGCACAGCTTTCAGAGATACAGTATGTTCAAAGCGTCAGTAAGCATTGGCTAGCATCGGCTGGCGTCAAGACATCGCTAACGGGCATTTTTACTACAAAAGTCCCAGAATTGTACATAGTCGAGCCAAAGGAGTATCCCACTCATTCCCTTCTCCCATCCCCTAAAACTACAATAAAACAACCAAACAAAGATGCCGGAGTTGTCAATGTGTCAGTTCTCACAACCAGGGCCGCAGCTCTTATGGGCTGTAAAGGTAACCGATAACAATGGCAGACCCACATCAGGCCACAGGCCTGGAAACCTTGCTACATTTGGGGGCTCGTCCGGGATTTTGCCATTAGTTACTGGGCTAGTTGCCCCTGGCAACGGCAACAAGAAACGTCCAAAAAATCTGTTTTTGTGTCCAGAACTGTTATTCAAACACCAGGCCGGGTGTGAGACTGTAGCTGCGGGAGGCAGGGAGAGAGGGTTGAAGTTGGAAGCACACATGGAAGGATGTTTATGGCAACGCAAATGTTCTAGGAATAATTGTAATATGATGAAGACCTTCCATATGGACTATGAAATGTACTCTGCTATCAGAAGATGGAGAGCAGGGGGTAAAAGTGTCAGTGTGTATGAATGCTGCAACTGCTTAACAGTGAGGAGTCCCAGGGTGGGCAGTGAAGATGGCGTCAGGGGTCCCAGGGAGGACAGAGAAGAGGACACCGGAGGTCCTGGTGAGGAAAGTGAAGATGGAGGCCAGGAGCACGGGAAGAGAGGTGCCAGGGGCATGGCGATTGTGCAAGCTATGTGGAAGGATGTTGACCGTGCATTTGACAGCGGGACATTTATTCTGTATAGTTGCTGCACTTATACTGTGGGGATCGTAGTCGGCCATGCCGAGATGGGCAGTGGGGCTAGTCCTGGAGCCAGTATGGAAAATAAGGATTGCACGTGTGTGGCAAGGAAGAAAAGTATCGGCCGTGCGACTGACAGCGCAATTCTTCTCTTGCCGAGCAAGAAGGGACAGCTGGCTTCAGTGAAGAAAAGAGGAACGGCTGCACTCCAGATGAGGTCAAAATCCAGATTTATTGACTGGATATCCCAGTGTGGCAAATGGTGGCAAGGTAGATGCGTTTCACACACTACAATTTGTGCTTAATCATTACAAAGAAAAATGGGTATAACATCTCAATATATACACACACAAGAATTCAATTATCAATTAATAACAGGTGGTACAAATGAAGAGGTAAACCATTTTCCTAATTGCAAGCGATGCATGTGAACCCATTAAAACATCTAAATGTCAGTAGTAAATAATAATGTGGGTAATGTGGATACAAGAACATTTTATATAAAATAATTTTTATATATAAAAAAAGGAAAAATTAATACATATATGTTAGAGAATATATATATATATATATATATATATATATATATATATATATATATAAATCAAAAACATATAAATATATATGTGAAAATTATGTATAAAGATATAACTATTAAGTGGATAATAAATATAATTATGTGTACCAAAAAAAAACTGAAAATATGACATGAAAAATATATTGAAAGATAAATGAAAAATAAATATGCATATTAATACCTGTAAAGCTCATTTGTATAAATGTAAAAAATCTTTAGGAAAGACAGGTATATTAAAAAAAAATATATACATATGTATATTAGGTGTATGGGTGAAAGAGAAATGAATCGCATAACATACAAAAACCAGAAATTATGTGATACAATAAAAACAATTTGAATAATAAAATGATTTGAACATGAATGGGCACATATATACTTGCATATACATATCATAAATGTGCTCCATTATAACAGGTCATACAAAATGTATAAAATCGGCCAACCCCCCATAAAAACAACATATATATATATATAGATACGGGGTGGCCGAAAAAATACAACATCAGGAAGGCCAAGGATAAAGCGTATCAAAACATAATTGTAAATGCAAGGCAAGACAAGACACCAGACAAGTCAAGTGGAGCTTTAACGAATCATAAAAGTATAGAGCCCGATTTTTTTATACAAAAATATATAAAGTAAGCCAAATAATATATGTGCATTGGCTATATCATATTATAAATATAATAAAAACTGGCAATCTAGCGTTGGAACTATCTCACACCTAAAGATCGGGTCCCCAGATGTAGGTGCATCCCGAACTTTTGAGCACTATTATGCCCCTAAAACACACATGGAAGGGGCTAGAGGGCTGCAAATGGCAGCAAAATCATCTTAAGAGCATGGCAAGTGCTCTGCAAACAAATGTGGATAGGGAAATAACTTAAAAGAACATAAAAAACTAAAAAATAAAAAATAATCATCTTCTTCAATGATGTAGGAGGAGGACGAGGCCCATATGGAGTAGGAGGCTGAGTTGGCAGAGGATATGGCGGTGGATATGGCGGTGCAGGTGGAAGCGGCGGCGGCAATGGAGGAGGAGGACAAGGTGGAAAAAGCTGGTTTTGGTTTTTAATAAAGAAAAAATTTAATTCGGGTACACCCCAAAAGAGTAAGAAAGATCAAATCCAGCAATGGCTGGATAAGGCCGGTATACATGACTATTCTGCACAAGGTACGGACAAGTCCGGTGGGATCCATGCCTAGTTCATTTTAATGAACGTGAGCTTGTCCATGACGTGAGCCTGTCTGTGATAACGCCCCCAGCCATGCTAAATACCTGTTCAGATAATACACTGGCTGCAGGGCAGGCCAGCACCTCCAAGGCGTAAAGGGAAAGCTCAGGCCATGTGTCCAACTTGGACACCCAGAAGTTGAAGGGGGCAGACCCGTCATTTAGTACGTCTGGGCGTGTGCACAAATATTGCTCCACCATGTTAGTAAAATGCTGCCTCCTGATAAGATGTTCCATATCAGCTGCTGGTGCTGCTGCTTGTTGTGGCGTGCTGACAAAGCTTTTCCACATGTCGGCCATGCTAACCCTGCCTTCTGAGGTGCTGGCGGTACCCTGGCAGCGTTTACGACCTCTTCCTCTTCCCCTGCCTTGGCCTTGTGCGTCCACTGTGCCCCCGCTGTCAGATGGGAATGCCACCAGCAGCGCGTCTACCAGCGTGCGCTTTTTTGGTCCCCTAAATAGTTTTTTTATTGCAAGGCACAATTCAACAGTACACAATGGGTGTATCTCACTGTAACATATGCAGACAGGGCCGCAATCAACTTTTTTTGTCCCCTAAATCGTTTTTTTATTGCAATGCGCAATACAACCGTATGCAATGGGTGTATCTCACTGTAACATATGCAGACAGGGCCGCAATCAACTTTTTTGGTCCCCTATATAGTTTTCTTTATTGCAAGGCGCAATTCAACACGACGCAATGGGTGTATGTCACTGTAACATATGCAGACAGGGCCGCAATAACGGAATTTTTGTAAAATCTTACCTGTAAAATTCCTTTCTCTGAGTCCTCCGACAGTCGCCGCCTCTTCATATTCGTCACATATGGGGTATTAGACTTTGCTCCGAAGGAGTAGCTAGGCAACAGAATATGTTAACAATAAAGCTTTAACATATCCCACCCTCAAGGGGTGGTCCCCTCAGTCAATACCCTCCTACTTCCTGTAACCATATCTCAGTTTTAGTGGAATAGCAGTAGAGTATACATTCAAACCCCAAAAGAGGGGCGGGGGCGGCGACTGTCGGAGGACTCAGAGAAAGGAATTTTACAGGTAAGATTTTACAAAAATTCCGTTTTCTCTTACGTCCTCTGACAGTCGCCGCCTCTTCATATTCGTCACATATGGGGACGTCCCAAAGCAGTGCAAACATGAGGGGTGGGAAACGCATCCGCGCCGAAAGGCAACGCAGTCTCCACGTCAAAGAAAGGAACCTTACCAAAGGAAGGAAACCAGCTGGGCAACAGCAAAAATAAGTGCTCAACAGGAGCAACAACCCAGGAAAAGACAAAAAACCAGGGGATACAAAAAACTATCCCAACAGCCAGGAGTCCCCAACAAGGGACCCTATGGAACAGCCGCACTAAGAACCTTGCGGCCAAAGGAAGCATCCGCCGATGCCTGAACATCTACTTTGTAGAATTTTGTGAAAGTGTGCACGGTCGACCAAGTCGCCGCCTTACACACCTGGGCTACAGAAGCCCCATGACGGCAGGCCCAAGACGTACTCAGAGATCTAGTAGAGTGCGCCTTCACAGGCACAGGGGGAACCTTCCCCTGCAAGGCATAGGCCTGTTCAATGGTCTGCCTGATCCATTTGGCGATGGTAGAGGCCGAAGCCGCCATGCCCTTCCGAGGACCCTCTGGAAGAACAAACAAGGAGTCCGTCTTACGAAAAGACTCAGTCGATTTAAGGTAAACCCTTATCGCCCGAACAACATCCAGAGAGTGCAATCTCACCTCCTTTGGATGTTTAGGCTTCGTGCACAACGAAGGCAAAACAATATCCTCGTTAAGATGGAATTCCGAAACTCGTTTCGGCAGAAAAGAAGGATTAGGTCGCAAGACCACCTTATCCAAATGAACAACCAGGTACGGAGACTTGCAGGACAAAGCCGCCAGTTCCGACACTCTGCGAGCCGAAGTGATCGCCACCAAAAAGGCGACCTTTTTGGACAACATAGACAACGAGATCTCCCTGATCTGTTCAAAAGGAGCACGTTGTAACACAGATAGGACTAGATTCAAGTCCCAAGGGGGCAAAGGATCCCTCCTAGGAGGAACCAGATGCCGCACACCCTGAATAAAAGTGCCAACCAAGGAGTTGGAAGCCACGGGACGTTGAAACAGAACGGCCAGCGCAGACACCTGACCCTTTATCGTAGCCAGCGCCAAACGCTGATCGACACCCGTCTGAAGGAAAGATAGCACACGGGAAACCGAGTACGTGCGGGGTGAAAACCCCCTGGACTCACACCAGGCAAAATAGGCCTTCCAAGTACGGTAATAAACCTTTCCCGAGGAAGACTTCCTCGCGTTGATCAAGGTATGAACGACCTCTGGAGAGAGACCCTTCTCCTTCAGGACCTCGGTCTCAACAGCCAGGCCGTCAAAGCCAGCGACTGTAAAGCAGGATGGTAAATCGGTCCTTGAGACAGTAGATCGTCTCGAAGAGGCAGACGCCAGGGGGCGTCGACCGCCAGAGTCACGAGGTCTGCGTACCAGGACCGGCGAGGCCAGTCCGGTGCCACAAGAATCACCGTGCTGCGTTCCGAGTGTAACCTGCGAAGGAACCTGGACAGCAACTGAATCGGTGGAAACGCGTACATCAGCCTGTACTGATGCCACGGGGCCACTAACGCGTCCGACGCGTCTGCCCGAGGGTCGCGCGTCCTTGCCACGAACCTCTTCACCTTGTAGTTGAGGCGAGATGCGAACAGGTCCACATCTGGAAGACCCCACTTCGCGCACAACATCTGGAAGACAGCCGGATGGAGAGACCATTCCCCCTGATCCAGGGTCTGGCGACTCAGATAGTCCGCCTGCCAGTTCTCCACTCCCGGAATGTGAACCGCCGTTATCGCCGGGACATGAGTCTCGGCCCAAGACAGAATATCGGCCACTTCTCGAGCCGCTCGGGCACTCCTGGTGCCCCCTTGGTGGTTGATGTAGGCCACCGCCGTGGCATTGTCCGTCTGCACCCGAACCGGGCAGCCCTGCAGCCGGTCCGTCCAGCGATGAAGACAGAGCCTTATCGCACGTAATTCCAGAATGTTGATCGGGAGGGAAGACTCCCCCTCCGACCAGGTCCCCTGGGCGGACAGAACGCCCAGAACACCACCCCAGCCCGACAGGCTGGCATCCGTGGTGATTATCGTCCACGAGATCGGACGAAACGACTTGCCCCCGGACACCAACGGGGACTGGAGCCACCACAGAAGGTTTACCCTGGTGCGATGACTCAACGAGATCTGAAGATCCAGAGATTGAGGTCGCCCGTCCCACTTGGACAGGATCTCCGCCTGGAGACCCCGCGTGTGAAACTGCGCGAAAGGAATCGCCTCGAAGGCCGAGACCATCAATCCCAGACATCTCATACACGTCCGCAGAGACGAGTGTGGAACGTCCCTGAGGGACCTGACTTCCTCCTGAAGAGTCCTGAGTTTGTCTTCCGGCAGGAAGACCTTCGCCTGCACCGAGTCCAGTATCATTCCCAGATAGGGAAGACGAACCGACGGACTCAGAGTCGACTTTGGAACATTTATCGTCCAACCAAACTCCTGCAGAGTTTGCATTGTGACAGACAGGTCCTTCTCCAGACCCTGACTGGTCGCAGACCGAATCAGAATGTCGTCCAGATACCCCAGGACAGAAATGCCCTGGGCCCTCAATAATGCCAGAACCGGTGCAAGCACCTTGGTGAAGACTCGCGGAGCCGAGGCGAGCCCAAAGGGCAACGCCACGAACTGGTAGTGATCCTCTGCAATGGCAAATCGAAGGTATCTCTGATGACCCTCGAATATGGGGATGTGAAGGTACGCATCCTTCAAATCGATGGAGGCCATGAATTCCCCCGGAACCAGGGCAGCCACCACCGAGCGCAGGGATTCCATGCGGAACTTGCGAACCCGCACAGAGCGGTTCAGAGCTTTCAAGTCCAGAATCGGACGAACCTTGCCCTCCTTCCTGGGCACGGTGAACAGATTGGAATAAAACCCCCGAAATCTGTCCCGATGAGGCACCGGAACCACCACTCCCTGAGCCCTCAGGTCCCGCACCGCCAGGTGCAGATCCCGCAGGCGCTCTGGAGACAGTTGTAGATTTGAGGGAAAAAATCTGCTCTCCGGCCGAGAGAGAAACTCGATCTTGTAACCAGATCGAACGATTTCCAGAACCCATCTGTCCCGCACACGGGCCAACCAGGGCTGAAGAAAACCGAGCAAGCGTCCCCCCACCCCAAAACTGGGTGAGGGCGCCCCTTCAGGCCGAACTGTTATGGGCCGCAGGTCCGGATTGGCCGGACTTCTGTTTCCCAGACCAGGGCTTCTTCTGAGAGCCTTGGCCTTTGAACGGTTTGCCCTTGTAGTGCGGCCGAAAGGCACGAAAGGACCCCTGAGGGGGCCGAAAATTTGCATGCTTCTTCCCAGAAGCCCCCTTAGCCTTGGGGAAATGGGGCAAGAGAGTGCTCTTACCCCCGGTGATCCCCTTAATCAACACATCCAGGGACTCCCCAAAAAGGCGAGACCCATCATAAGGCAGATTGGCTAAGGTTTTACGTGAAGATTGGTCCACCGACCAACATTTCAACCAAACCAGGCGGCGAGACAACACCGCCACGCTGTGCACACGTGCAGCCAACGGAATCAGGTCCAGGTCCGCATCACACAGATACATGACACCCTGGTGGATCTGATCCACCATATCCAGGGTCGCCGCCGAGGCCGAATCGGCCACTAGGACGCGCCTAAGCATCTGCGTCCAACTTGCGATCGCCTGGGCCGCCATGAGAGAAGCAAACAGAGCCTTAAGCATAGAACCCGTAACAGAATAAGTATGACGGGCAAGAGACTCCAGTCTCCTATCCGTGGCATCACGGAAAACAGGGGATCCCTCTGCAGGAATCGCAGTGGCTTTGTTCAAAACCGCAATTGCATGATCCACTGGCGGAGGCACACACCACCGTTCATCAGTGGCAGGTGAGAAAGGATAACGCAGCTTGAATTTACTTGGTACCGCAAAAGGCTTGCGCAGATCGCGCCATTGATCCTTAACAGCGCGCTGAAAATCAACATTGCAGGGAAAAACCTGCGGCGTCCTGCGTTTTCTCTGCGTCCCATAAGCCGCCAAGGCAGCGGGGGGACACACTTCGTCCTGCAAACGTAGCGTCTGCTTAATGGAAGCAATCAACTCATCCATGATTGCAAGCTCTTCAGGCGAGCCAGGGGGAGAATTATCAACCCCCTCAACTTCAGCCTCTACCTCAGACCCCACTAGATCAAGAGAGGAGCGGGACCCCGACAGGGGGGTCCCTGCCAGAACAGCCCCATCACCTTCACCCTCAGAATCGGAGGACAGAGCAACTCTGAGCCGTTTAGTAGATTGAGCAGCCACCAGCATTTGCACCTGGGCAGCAAGGCCAGCCACAATAGTGGCTAAATCCCCCCCTGGGGGGGAAACAGCGGTCCCCTGGCTTTCCACCAATACTGTGGGAAACTTGCCCTCCTGAGAATCCATTGCCCCTGTATGCCAGACAACCAAGGGTTAACTGCCCCCTTTCAGCAAGCGCGGCAAGTGCAGCCCACCGCACCACACTCAGGCACAATGAGACCCCCACAGGGAATAAACAGACTGAATACAGGCAATGGACAACAGGAATAGAAGGATAAAACCTGAGGAGACCCCGCTGCTGCTGCTGCCTCGATCGGTGTTCCAGGAAAGAGGAAGTGATGCTGCCAGGGCGCTCTATGTAAGCCTATGGAGGCTACAAGAAAATGGCCGCCGTGCATGTAAACCATGCGGCCGGAGCGGGCGCCGGTAAAATGGCGTCGTTTGGCGCCGAAATCGCCGCTCCACAGTGCATAAAAACACACACAATTTTATCCCATTATATGGATACATGTTAGATCGCCGCAGCGATCGCTGTATATGCCCCAACATGCCATTAAAAACATGCCCCACAGCACACAGCTTCCCACACTGCCCAGCCTGACACACACAGTGTCATACAGCTCCCCCCCCCCCTTGCAGCCCACAGCATGCAGCCGAGAGATAGGGAGACAAGCAGTGTGATTAAAGGCAGGTTACACAGTCCCAGACTGAGACCCCCCCCAGACAGACAGGTCCCCACATAGATACACTTACCTCACATGGCGTGGGGAACCCGCACAGGTGAACAAGCCACTGCACATGAGGCAGGGAGAGTCGCAATTCAAGATGCACACAATGGCGGTTAAGAAACCGCACAGCGTCCGGTGAGGTAGCCACCTCACCAATCATCCCTGCACCGAACAGGAATGGGTCGTTCACTGTGCCAGGAGCGTTACCTGGCTGAACGCTCGATGGCAGACTGGGAAGCCACTGACCCACGACCTGCGATCAGGGGGATCAGCCCGAGACCCAGTCCGCATGATCCTCTTCGTCCGAAGAACTAACTAATGCTGACAAAAATAACAGCTAAGTAAAGGTAGAGAAAAAACTCAAACAAAATATTAAAAAGAAGAAAGAGTCTGGGACAAAAAGTCCCAGCACAGAGAGAGCCAGCCACTCCTGACAAGCTAGACATTAAAACTGAGATATGGTTACAGGAAGTAGGAGGGTATTGACTGAGGGGACCACCCCTTGAGGGTGGGATATGTTAAAGCTTTATTGTTAACATATTCTGTTGCCTAGCTACTCCTTCGGAGCAAAGTCTAATACCCCATATGTGACGAATATGAAGAGGCGGCGACTGTCGGAGGACGTAAGAGAAAAACTTTTTTGCCTCTAAATGTTTTTTTTTATTGCACGCCGCAATACAACAGTGCGCAATGGGTCTATGTCACCGTAACATATGCAGACAGGGCCGCAATCAACTTTTTTTGTCCCCTAAACATTTTTTTTTTTGCAAGGTGCAATTCAACAGTACGCAATGGGTGTAACTCACTGTAACATATGCAGACAGGGCCGCAATTAACTTTTTTGGTCCTCTAAATAGTTTTTTTATTGCAAGGCGCAATACAACAGTACGCAATGGGTGTATGTCACCGTAACATATGCAGACAGGGCCGCAATAAACTTTTTTGGTCCCCTAAATATATATTTTTTTATTGCAAGGCGCAATTCAACAGTATGCAATGGGTGTATCTCACTGTAACATCTGCAGACAGGGCCGCAATCAACTTTTTTGGTCCCTAAATAGTTTTTTTTTTATTGCAAGGCGCAATACAACAGTATGCAATGGGTGTATCTCACTGTAACATATGCGGACCGGGCCGCAATAAACTTTTTTGCCCCTAAAAGGTTTTTTTATTGCACGGCGCAATACAACAGTACGCAATGGGTGTATCTCATTGTAACATATGCAGATAGGGCCGCAATCAACTCTTTTGGTCCCCTAAATAGTTTTTTTATTGCAAAGCGCAATACAACAGTACGCAATGGGTGTATTTCACTGTAACATATGCGGTCAAGGCCGCAATCTACTTTTTTGTCCCCTAAAGAGTTTTTTTTTATCTCAAGGCGAAATTCAACAGTAGGCAATAGATGTATCTCATTGTAACATATGCAGATAGGGCCGCAATCAACTCTTTTGGTCCCCTAAATAGTTTTTTTATTGCAAGGCGCAATACAACAGTACGCAATGGGTGTATCTCACTGTAACATATGCGGACAGGGCCGCAATAAACTTTTTTGCCCCTAAATGTTTTTTTTATTGCACGGCGCAATACAACAGTACGCAATGGGTGTATGTCACTGTAAAATATGCAGACAGGGCCGCAATCAACTTTTTTTGTCCCCTAAACAGTTTTTTTATTGCAAGGCGCAATACAACAATACGCAATGGGTGTATCTCACTGTAACATATGCGGACAGGGCCGCAATAAACTTTTTTGCCCCTAAATGTTTTTTTTTATTGCATGGCACAATACAACAGTACGCAATGGGTGTATCTCACTGTAACATATGCGGACAGGGCCGCAATAAACCTTTTTGCCCCTAAATGTTTTTTTTATTGCACGGCGCAATACAACAGTACGCAATGGGTGTATCTCACTGTAACATATGCAGACAGGGCCGCAATTAACTCTTTTGGTCCCCTAAATAGTTTTTTTTATTGCAAGGCGCAATATAACAGTATGCAATGGGTGTATCTCACTGTAACATATGCAGACAGGGCCGCAATCAACTTTTTTGGTCCCCTAAAGAGTTTTTTTTATTGCAAGGCGAAATTCAACAGTACGCAATGGGTGTATCTCATTGTAACATATGCAGACAGGGCCGCAATCAACTTTTTTGGTCCCCTAAATAGTTTTTTTATTGCAAGGCGCAATTCAACAGTACACTGGGGGTGTATCTCACTGTAACATATGCAGAGAGTGCTGCAATTAACTTTTTTGTCCCCTAAATAGTTATTTTATTGCAAGGCGCAATACAACAGTACGCAATGGGTGTATCTCACTGTAACATATGCGGACAGGGCCGCAATAAACTTTTTTTGCCCCTAAATGTTTTTTTTTATTGCATTGCGCAATACAACAGTACGCAATGGGTGTATCTCACTGTAACATATGCAGACAGGGCCGCAATAAACTTTTTTGCCCCTAAATGTTTTTTTTATTGCATTGTGCAATACAACAGTACGCAATGGGTGTATGTCATTGTAACATATGCAGATAGGGCCGCAATCAACTCTTTTGGTCCCCTAAATAGTTTTTTTTTTGCAAAGCGCAATACAACAGTACGCAGTGGGTGTATTTCACTGTAACATATGCGGTCAAGGCCGCAATCTACTTTTTTGTCCCCTAAAGAGTTTTTTTTTATTGCAAGGCGAAATTCAACAGTAGGCAATAGATGTATCTCACTGTAACATATGCAGACAGGGCCGCAATCAACTTTTTTAGTCCCCTAAATAGTTTTTTTATTGCAAGGCGCAATACAACAGTACGCAATGGGTGTATCTCACTGTAACATATGCGGACAGGGCCGCAATAAACTTTTTTGCCCCTACATGTTTTTTTTATTGCACGGCGCAATACAACAGTACGCAATTTGGGTGTATGTCACTGTAAAATATGCAGACAGGGCCGCAATCAACTTTTTTTGTCCCCTAAACAGTTTTTTTATTGCAAGGCGCAATACAACAATACGCAATGGGTGTATCTCACTGTAACATATGCGGACAGGGCCGCAATAAACTTTTTTGCCCCTAAATGTTTTTTTTTATTGCATGGCACAATACAACAGTACGCAATGGGTGTATCTCACTGTAACATATGCGGACAGGGCCGCAATAAACCTTTTTGCCCCTAAATGTTTTTTTTATTGCACGGCGCAATACAACAGTACGCAATGGGTGTATCTCACTGTAACATATGCAGACAGGGCCGCAATAAACTCTTTTGGTCCCCTAAATAGTTTTTTTATTGCAAGGCGCAATATAACAGTATGCAATGGGTGTATCTCACTATAACATATGCAGACAGGGCCACAATCAACTTTTTTGGTCCCCTAAAGAGTTTTTTTATTTATTGCAAGGCGAAATTCAACAGTACGCAATGGGTGTATCTCATTGTAACATATGCAGACAGGGCCGCAATCAACTTTTTTGGTCCCCTAAATAGTTTTTTTATTGCAAGGCGCAATTCAACAGTACGCAATGGGTGTATCTCACTGTAACATATGCAGAGAGTGCCGCAATTAACTTTTTTGTCCCCTAAATAGTTATTTTATTGCAAGGCGCAATACAACAGTACGCAATGGGTGTATCTCACTGTAACATATTCGGACAGGCCCGCAATAAACTTTTTTTGCCCCTAAATGTTTTTTTTTATTGCATTGCGCAATACAACAGTACGCAATGGGTGTATCTCACTGTAACATATGCAGACAGGGCCGCAATAAACTTTTTTGCCCCTAAATGTTTTTTTTTATTGCACGGCGCAATACAACAGTACGCAATGGATGGATGTCACTATAAAATATGCAGACAGGGCCGCAATCAACTTTTTATGTCCCCTCAATAGTTTTTTTTATTGCAAGGCGCAATACAACAGTAGGCAATGGGTGTATCTCATTGTAACATATGCGGACAGGGCGGCAATATACTTTTTTGCCACTAAATGTTTTTTATTGCACGGCGCAATACAACAGTACGCAATGGGTGTATGTCACTGTAAAATATGCAGACAGGGCCGCAATCAACTTTTTTTGTCCCCTAAATAGATTTTTTATTGCAAGGCGCAATACAACAGTACGCAATGGGTGTATCTCACTGTAACATATGCGGACAGGGCCGCAATAAACTTTTTTGCCCCTAAATGTTTTTTTTATTGCATGGCACAATACAACAGTACGCAATGGGTGTATCTCACTGTAACATATGCGGACAGGGCCGCAATAAACTTTTTTTTACCCCTAAATGTTTTTTTATTGCACGGCGCAATACAACAGTACGCAATAGGTGTATCTCACTGTAACATACGCAGACAGGGCCGCAATCAACTCTTTTGGTCCCCTAAATAGTTTTTTTATTGCAAGGCGCAATATAACAGTATGCAATGGGTGTATCTCACTGTAACATATGCAGACAGGGCCGCAATCAACTTTTTTGGTCCCCTAAAGAGTTTTTTTATTGCAAGGCGAAATTCAAAAGTACGCAATGGGTGTATCTCACTGTAACATTTGCAGACAGGGCCGCAATCAACTTTTTTGGTCCCCTAAATAGTTTTTTTTATTGCAAGGCGAAATTCAACAGTATGCAATGGGTGTATCTCCCTGTAACATATGCAGGCAGGGCCGCAATCAATTTTTTTGTCCAATAAATAGTTTTTTATTGCAAGGCGCAATACAACAATACCCAATGGGTGTATCTCACTGTAACATATGCAGACAGGGCCGCAATCAACTTTTTGCCCCTAAATGTTTTTTTTTTTTTAAAAGGCGCAATACAACAGTATGCTATGGGTGTATCTCACTGTAACATATGCAGACAGGGCCGCAATCAAATTTTTTTATCCCCTAAAGTTTTTTTTTATTGCACGGTGCAATACAACAGTACGCAATGGGTGTATCTCACTTTAACATATGTGGACAGGGCCGCAATCAACTTTTTTGTTCCCTAAATAGTTTTTTTAATTGCAAGGCATAATTCAACAGCACGCAATGGGTGTATCTCACTGTAACATATGCGGACAGGGCCGCAATAAACTTTTTTGCCCCTAAATGTTTTTTTATTGCATGGCACAATACAACAGTACGCAATGGGTGTATCTCACTGTAACATATGCAGACAGGGCCGCAATAAACTTTTTTGCCCCTAAATGTTTTTTTTTATTGCATGGCGCAATACAACAGTATGCAATGGGTGTATCTCACTGTAACATATGCAGACAGGGCCGCAATCAACTCTTTTGGTCCCCTAAATAGTTTTTTTATTGCAATGCGCAATATAACAGTATGCAATCAGTCTATCTCACTGAAACATATGCAGACAGGGCCGCAATCAACTTTTTTGGTCCCCTAAAGAGTTTTTTTATTGCAAGGCGAAATTCAACAGTACGCAATGGGTGTATCTCACTGTAACATATGCAGATAGGGCCGCAATCAACTTTTTTTGTCCCCTAATTCGTTTTTTTATTGCAAGGCGCAATACAACAGTACGCAATGGGTGTATCTCACTGTAACATTTGCAGACAGGGCCGCAATCAACTTTTTTGGTCCCCAAAATATTTTTTTTTATTGCAAGGCACAATACAACAGTACGCAATGGGGGTATCTCACTGTAACATATGCGGACAGGGCCGCAATAAACTTTTTTGCCCCTAAATGTGTTTTTTATTGCACCGCGCAATACAACGGTATGCAATGGGTGTATCTCACTGTAACATATGCAGACAAGGCCGCAATCAACTCTTTTGGTCCCCTAAATAGTTTTTATTGCAATGCGCAATATAACAGTATGCAATGGGCCTATCTCACTGTAACATATGCAGACAGGGCCGCAATCAACTTTTTTGGTCCCCTAAAGAGTTTTTTTTATTGCAAGGCGAGATTCAACAGTACGCAATGGGTGTATCTCACTGTAACATATGCAGAAAGGGCTGCAATCAACTTTTTTGGTCCCCTAAATCGTTTTTTTATTGCAAGGCGCAATACAACAGTACGCAATGAGTGTATCTCACTGTAACATATGCGGACAGGGCCGCAATAAACTTTTTTGCCCCTAAATGGTTTTTTTATTGCAAGGCGCAATACAACAGTATGCAATGGGTGTATATCACTGTAACATATGCAGACAGGGCCGCAATCAACTCTTTTTTACCCCTATATGTTTTTTTTTATTGCATGGTGCAATACAACAGTACACAATGGGTGTATCTCACTGTAACATATGCGGACAGGGCCGCAATAAACTTTTTGCCCCTAAATGTTTTTTTTATTGCACGGCGCAATACAACAGTACGCAATGGGTGTATCTCACTGTAACATATTCAGACAGGGCCGCAATCAATTCTTTTGGTCCCCTAAATAGTTTTTTTATTGCAATCGCAATACAACAGTACGCAATGGGTGTATCTCACTATAAAATATGCAGACAGGGCCGCTATCAACTATTTGCTCCTAAATATTTTTTTTATTGCACGGCACAATACAACAGTACGCAATGGGTGTATCTCACTGTAACATATTCAGACAGGGCCGCAATCAATTCTTTTGGTCCCCTAAATAGTTTTTTATTGCAATCGCAATACAACAGTACGCAATGGGTTTATCTGACTGTAAAATATGCAGACAGGGCCGCTATCAACTATTTGCCCCTAAATATTTTTTTTATTGCACGGCGCAATACAACAGTATGCAATGGGTGTATGTCACTGTAACATATGCAGACAGGGCCGCAATCAACTTTTTTTGTCCCCTAAATTATTTTTTATTGCAAGGCGCAATAAAACAGTACGCAATGGGTGTATCTCACTGTAACATATGCGGACAGGGCCACAATAGACTTTTTTGCCCCTAAATGGTTTTTTATTGCACGGCGCAATACAACAGTACGCAATGGGTATATGTCACTGTAACATATGCAGACAGGGCCGCAATCAACTTTTTTTGTCCCCTAAATTTTTTTTAATTGCAAGGCGCAACTCTACAGCACACAATGGGTGTATCTCACTGTAACATATGCAGACAGGGCCGCAATCAACTTTTTTGGTCCCCTAAATAGTTTTTTTTATTGCAAGGCAAAATTCAACAGTACGCAATGGGTGTAACTCACTGTAACATATGCAGACAGGGCCGCAATCAACTTTTTTGGTTCCCTAAATAGTTTTGTTATTGCAAGGCGCAATACAACAGTACGCAATGGGTGTATGTCACTTTAAAATATGCAGACAGGGCCGCAATTAACTTTTTTTGTCCCCTAAATAGTTTTTTTATTGCAAGGCGCAATAAAACAGTACGCAATGGGTGTATCTCACTGTAACATACGCAGACAGGGCCGCAATCAACTTTTTGCCCCTAAATGTTTTTTTTTGCACGGCGCAATACAACAGTATTCAATGGGTGTATGTCACTGTAATATATGCAGACAGGGCCGCAATCAAAATTTTTTTGTCCCCTAAAGGTTTTTTTTATTGCACAGCGCAATACAACAGTACGCAATGGGTGTATCTCAGTGTAACATATGCGGACAGGGCCGCAATAAACTTTTTTGCCCCTAAATGGTTTTTTTATTGCACGGCACAATACAACAGTACGCAATGGGTGTATCTCACTCTAACATATGCGGACAGGGCCGCAATAAACTTTTTAGCCCCTAAATGTTTTTTTTATTGCACGGCGCAATTTAACAGTACGCAATGGGTGTATCTCACTTTAACATCTGCAGACAGGGCCACAATCGACTTTTTTGGTCCCCTAAATAGTTTTTTTATTGCAAGGCACAATACAACAGTACGCAATGGGTGTATCTCACTCTAACATATGCGGACAGGGCCGCAATAAACTTTTTTGCCCCTAAATGTTTTTTTATTGCACGGCGCAATACAACAGTACGCAATAAATGTATGTCACTGTAACATATGCTGACAGGGCCGAAATCAACTCTTTTGGTCCCACTAGATAGTTCTTTTTTTGCAAGGCGCAATACAACAGTATGCAATGGGTGTATCTCACTGTAACATATGCGGTCAGGGCCGCAATCAACTTTTTTGTCCCCTAAATAGTTTTTTTATTGCAAGGTGCAATTCAAAAGTACACAATGGGTGTATCTCACTGTAACATATGCAGAAAGGGCCGCAATCAACTTTTTTGGTCCCCTAAATAGTTTCTTTATTGCAAGGCGCAATACAACAGTGCGCAATGAGTGTATCTCACTGTAACATATGCGGATAGGGCCGCAATAAACTTTTTTGCCGCTAAATGTTTTTTTTATTGCACGGCGCAATACAACAGTACGCAATGGGTGTATCTCATTGTAACATATGCGGACAGGGCCGCATTTAACTTTTTTGTCCCTAAATGATTTCTTTATTGTACTGCGCAATACAACAGTACGCAATGGGTGTATGTCACCATAACATATGCAGACAGGGACGCAATCAACTTTTTTGGTCCCCTAAATAGTTTTTTTATTGCAAGGCATAATACAACAGTACGCAATGGGTGTATCTCACTGTAACATATGCGGACAGGGCCGCAATAAACTTTTTTGCCCCTAAATGTTTTTTTTATTGCATGGCGCAATACAACAGTACACAATGGGTGTATCTCACTGTAACATATGTGGACAGGGCCGCAATAAACTTTTTTGCCCCTAAATGTTTTTTTTAATGCACGGTCCAATACAACAGTACGCAATGGGTGTATCTCACTGTAACATATGCAGACAGGGCCGCAATCAATTCTATTGGTCCCCTAAATAGTTTTTTTATTGCAAGGCGCAATACAACAGTACGCAATGGGTGTATCTCACTGTAACATGTGCGGACAGGGCCGCAATAAACTTTTTTGCCCCTAAATGTTTTTTTTATTGCATGGCGCAATACAACAGTACACAATGGGTGTATCTCACTGTAACATATGTGGACAGGGCCGCAGTAAACTTTTTTGCCCCTAAATGTTTTTTTTATTGCACGGCCCAATACAACAGTACGCAATGGGTGTATCTCACTGTAACATATGCAGACAGGGCCGCAATCAATTCTATTGGTCCCCTAAATAGTTTTTTTATTGCACGGCGCAATACAACAGTATGCAATGGGTGTATGTCCCTGTAACATATGCAGACAGGGCCGCAATCAACTTTTTTTGTCCCCTTATTAGTTTTTTTATTGCAAGGCGCAATAAAACAGTACGCAATGGGTGTATCTCACTGTAACATATGCGGACAGGGCCACAATAGACTTTTTTGCCCCTAAATGTTTTTTTTATTGCACGGCACAATACAACAGTACGCATTGGGTGTATGTCACTGTAACATATGCAGACATGGCCGCAATAAACTCTTTTGGTCCCCTAAATAGTTTTTTTATTGCAAGGAAAAATACAAAAGTACGCAATGGGTGTATCTCACTGTTACATATGCGGTCAGGGCCGCAATCAACTTTTTTGGTCCCCTAAATATTTTTTTTATTGCACGGCACAATACAACAGTACGCAATGGGTGTATCTCACTGTAACATATGCGGACAGGGCCGCAATAAACTTTTTTGTCCCTAAATGTTTTTTTATTGCACTGCGCAATACAACAGTACGCAATGGGTGTATGTCACCGTAACATATGCAGACAGGGCCGCAATTAACTTTTTTTGTCCCCTAAATATTATTTTTTTATCAAGGCGCAATTCAACAGTACGCAATGGGTGTATCTCACTGTAACATCTGCAGACAGGGCCGCAATCAACTTTTTTGGTCCCCTAAATAGTTTTTTATTGCAAGGCACAATACAACAGTACGCAATGGGTGTATCTCACTGTAACATCTGCAGACAGGGCCGCAATAAACTTTTTTGCCCCTAAATGTTTTTTTTATTGCACGGCGCAATATAACAGTACGCAATGGGTGTATCTCACTGTAACATATGCAGACAGGGCCGCAATCAACTCTTTTGGTCCCCTAAATAGTTTTTTTTATTGCAAGGCAAAATTCAACAGTACGCAATGGGTGTATCTCACTGTAACATATGCAGACAGGGCCGCAATCAACTTTTTTGGTTCCCTAAATAGTTTTGTTATTGCAAGGCGCAATACAACAGTACGCAATGGGTGTATGTCACTTTAAAATATGCAGACAGGGCCGCAATTAACTTTTTTTGTCCCCTAAATAGTTTTTTTATTGCAAGGCGCAATAAAACAGTACGCAATGGGTGTATCTCACTGTAACATACGCAGACAGGGCCGCAATCAACTTTTTGCCCCTAAATGTTTTTTTTTGCACGGCGCAATACAACAGTATTCAATGGGTGTATGTCACTGTAATATATGCAGACAGGGCCGCAATCAAAATTTTTTTGTCCCCAAAAGGTTTTTTTTATTGCACAGCGCAATACAACAGTACGCAATGGGTGTATCTCAGTGTAACATATGCGGACAGGGCCGCAAAAAATTTTTTTGCCCCTAAATGGTTTTTTTATTGCACGGCACAATACAACAGTACGCAATGGGTGTATCTCACTCTAACATATGCGGACAGGGCCGCAATAAACTTTTTAGCCCCTAAATGTTTTTTTATTGCACGGCGCAATTTAACAGTACGCAATGGGTGTATCTCACTTTAACATCTGCAGACAGGGCCACAATCGACTTTTTTGGTCCCCTAAATAGTTTTTTTATTGCAAGGCACAATACAACAGTACGCAATGGGTGTATCTCACTCTAACATATGCGGACAGGGCCGCAATAAACTTTTTTGCCCCTAAATGTTTTTTTATTGCACGGCGCAATACAACAGTACGCAATAAATGTATGTCACTGTAACATATGCTGACAGGGCCGAAATCAACTCTTTTGGTCCCACTAGATAGTTCTTTTTTTGCAAGGCGCAATACAACAGTATGCAATGGGTGTATCTCACTGTAACACATGCGGTCAGGGCAATCAACTTTTTTGTCCCCTAAATAGTTTTTTTATTGCAAGGTGCAATTCAAAAGTACACAATGGGTGTATCTCACTGTAACATATGCAGAAAGGGCCGCAATCAACTTTTTTGGTCCCCTAAATAGTTTCTTTATTGCAAGGCGCAATACAACAGTGCGCAATGAGTGTATCTCACTGTAACATATGCGGATAGGGCCGCAATAAACTTTTTTGCCCCTAAATGTTTTTTTTATTGCACGGCGCAATACAACAGTACGCAATGGGTGTATCTCATTGTAACATATGCGGACAGGGCCGCATTAAACTTTTTTGTCCCTAAATGTTTTCTTTATTGTACTGCGCAATACAACAGTACGCAATGGGTGTATGTCACCATAACATATGCAGACAGGGACGCAATCAACTTTTTTGGTCCCCTAAATAGTTTTTTTATTGCAAGGCATAATACAACAGTACGCAATGGGTGTATCTCACTGTAACATATGCAGACAGGGCCGCAATCAATTCTATTGGTCCCCTAAATAGTTTTTTTATTGCAAGGCGCAATACAACAGTACGCAATGGGTGTATCTCACTGTAACATATGCGGACAGGGCCGCAATAAACTTTTTTGCCCCTAAATGTTTTTTTTATTGCATGGCGCAATACAACAGTACACAATGGGTGTATCTCACTGTAACATATGTGGACAGGGCCGCAATAAACTTTTTTGCCCCTAAATGTTTTTTTTATTGCACGGCCCAATACAACAGTACGCAATGGGTGTATCTCACTGTAACATATGCAGACAGGGCCGCAATCAATTCTATGGGTCCCCTAAATAGTTTTTTTATTGCACGGCGCAATACAACAGTATGCAATGGGTGTATGTCCCTGTAACATATGCAGACAGGGCCGCAATCAACTTTTTTTGTCCCCTTATTAGTTTTTTTATTGCAAGGCACAATAAAACAGTACGCAATGGGTGTATCTCACTGTAACATATGCGGACAGGGCCACAATAGACTTTTTTGCCCCTAAATGTTTTTTTTATTGCACGGCACAATACAACAGTACGCATTGGGTGTATGTCACTGTAACATATGCAGACATGGCCGCAATAAACTCTTTTGGTCCCCTAAATAGTTTTTTTATTGCAAGGAAAAATACAAAAGTACGCAATGGGTGTATCTCACTGTTACATATGCGGTCAGGGCCGCAATCAACTTTTTTGGTCCCCTAAATAGTTTTTTATTGCAAGGCACAATACAACAGTACGCAATGGGTGTATCTCACTGTAACATATGCGGACAGGGCCGCAATAAACTTTTTTGTTCCTAAATGTTTTTTTATTGCACTGCGCAATACAACAGTACGCAATGGGTGTATGTCACCGTTACATATGCAGACAGGGCCGCAATTAACTTTTTTTGTCCCCTAAATATTATTTTTTTATCAAGGCGCAATTCAACAGTACGCAATGGGTGTATCTCACTGTAACATCTGCAGACAGGGCCGCAATCAACTTTTTTGGTCCCCTAAATAGTTTTTTATTGCAAGGCACAATACAAGAGTACGCAATGGGTGTATCTCACTGTAACATCTGCAGACAGGGCCGCAATAAACTTTTTTGCCCCTAAATGTTTTTTTTATTGCACGGCGCAATATAACAGTACGCAATGGGTGTATCTCACTGTAACATATGCAGACAGGGCCGCAATCAACTCTTTTGGTCCCCTAAATAGTTTTTTTATTGCAAGGCGCAATAAAAAAGTACGCAATGGGTGTATTTCACTGTAACATATGCGGTGAGGGCCGCAATCAACTTTTTTGTCCCCTAAACAGTTTTTTTATTGCAAGGCGCAATTCAACAGTACGCAATGGGTGTATGTCACTGTAACATATGCGGTCAGGGCCGCAATAAACTTTTTTGCCCCTAAATGGTTTTTTTTATTGCATGGCGCAATACAACAGTACGCATTGGGTGTATCTCACTGTAACATATGCAGACAGGGCCGCAATCAACTCTTTTTTTCCCCTAAATTTTTTTTATTGCATGGCGCAATACAACAGTACGCAATGGGTGTATCTCACTGTGACATATGCAGACAGGGCCGCGATCAACTCTTTTTGCTCCCTAAATAGTTCTTTTATTGCACGGCGCAATACAACAGTACGCAATGGGTGTATCTCACTGTAACATATGCAGACAGGGCCGCAATCAACTCTTTTTTACCCCTATATGTTTTTTTTTATTGCATGGTGCAATACAACAGTACACAATGGGTGTATCTCACTGTAATATATGCGGACAGGGACGCAATAAACTTTTTGCCCCTAAATGTTTTTTTTATTGCACGGCGCAATACAACAGTACGCAATGGGTGTATCTCACTGTAACATATTCAGACAGGGCCGCAATCAATTCTTTTGGTCCCCTAAATAGTTTTTTTATTGCAATCGCAATACAACAGTACGCAATGGGTGTATCTCACTGTAAAATATGCAGACAGGGCCGCTTTCAACTATTTGCTCCTAAATATTTTTTTTATTGCACGGCACAATACAACAGTACGCAATGGGTGTATCTCACTGTAACATATTCAGACAGGGCCGCAATCAATTCTTTTGGTCCCCTAAATAGTTTTTTTATTGCAATCGCAATACAACAGTACGCAATGGGTTTATCTGACTGTAAAATATGCAGACAGGGCCGCTATCAACTATTTGCCCCTAAATATTTTTTTTATTGCACGGCACAATACAACAGTATGCAATGGGTGTATGTCACTGTAACATATGCAGACAGGGCCACAATCAACTTTTTTTGTCCCCTAAATTATTTTTTATTGCAAGGCGCAATTCTACAGCACACAATGGGTGTATCTCACTGTAACATATGCAGACAGGGCCGCAATCAACTTTTTTGGTCCCCTAAATAGTTTTTTTTATTGCAAGGCGCAATAAAACAGTACGCAATGGGTGTATCTCACTGTAACATATGCGGACAGGGCCACAATAGACTTTTTTGCCCCTAAATGGTTTTTTATTGCACGGCGCAATACAACAGTACGCAATGGGTGTATGTCACTGTAAAATATGCAGACAGGGCCGCAATCAACTTTTTTTGTCCCCTAAATTTTTTTTAATTGCAAGGCGCAATTCTACAGCACACAATGGGTGTATCTCACTGTAACATATGCAGACAGGGCCGCAATCAACTTTTTTGGTCCCCTAAATAGTTTTTTTTATTGCAAGGCAAAATTCAACAGTACGCAATGGGTGTATCTCACTGTAACATATGCAGACAGGGCCGCAATCAACTTTTTTGGTTCCCTAAATAGTTTTGTTATTGCAAGGCGCAATACAACAGTACGCAATGGGTGTATGTCACTGTAAAATATGCAGACAGGGCCGCAATTAACTTTTTTTGTCCCCTAAATAGTTTTTTTATTGCAAGGCGCAATACAACAGTACGCAATGGGTGTATCTCACTGTAACATACGCAGACAGGGCCGCAATCAACTTTTTGCCCCTAAATGTTTTTTTTTGCACGGCGCAATACAACAGTATTCAATGGGTGTATGCCACTGTAATATATGCAGACAGGGCCGCAATCAAATTTTTTTGTCCCCTAAAGGTTTTTTTTTATTGCACAGCGCAATACAACAGTACGCAATGGGTGTATCTCAGTGTAACATATGCGGACAGGGCCGCAATAAACTTTTTTGCCCCTAAATGGTTTTTTTATTGCACGGCACAATACAATAGTACGCAATGGCTGTATCTCACTCTAACATATGCGGACAGGGCCGCAATAAACTTTTTTGCCCCTAAATGTTTTTTTTATTGCACGGCGCAATTTAACAGTACCCAATGGGTGTATCTCACTGTAACATCTGCAGACAGGGCCGCAATCGACTTTTTTGGTCCCCAAAATAGTTTTTTTATTGCAAGGCACAATACAACAGTACGCAATGGGTGTATCTCACTCTAACATATGCGGACAGGGCCGCAATAAACTTTTTTGCCCCTAAATGTTTTTTTATTGCAAGGCCCAATACAACAGTACGCAATAAATGTATGTCACTGTAACATATGCTGACAGGGCCGAAATCAACTCTTTTGGTCCCACTAAATAGTTTTTTTTTGCAAGGCGCAATACAACAGTATGCAATGGATGTATCTCACTGTAACATATGCGGTCAGGGCTGCAATCAACTTTTTTGTCCCCTAAATAGTTTTTTTATTGCAAGGTGCAATTCAAAAGTACACAATGGGTGTATCTCACTGTAACATATGCGGATAGGGCCGCAATAAACTTTTTTGCCCCTAAATGTTTTTTTTATTGCACGGCGCAATACAACAGTACGCAATGGGTGTATCTCATTGTAACATATGCGGACAGGGCCGCATTAAACTTTTTTGTCCCTAAATGTTTTCTTTATTGCACTGCGCAATACAACAGTACGCAATGGGTGTATGTCACCATAACATATGCAGACAGGGCCGCAATCAACTTTTTTGGTCCCCTAAATAGTTTTTTTATTGCAAGGCATAATACAACAGTACGCAATGGGTGTATCTCACTGTAACATATGCGGACAGGGCCGCAATAAACTTTTTTGGTCCCCTAAATAGTTTTTTTTATTGCACGGCGCAATACAACAGTACGCAATGGGTGTATCTCACTGTAACATATGTGGACAGGGCCGCAATAAACTTTTTTGCCCCTAAATGTTTTTTTTATTGCATGGCACAATACAACAGTACACAATGGGTGTATCTCACTGTAACATATGTGGACAGGGCCGCAATAAACATTTTTGCCCCTAAATGTTTTTTTTATTGCACGGCCCAATACAACAGTACGCAATGGGTGTATCTTACTGTAACATATGCGGTCAGGGCCGCAATCAACTTTTTTGGTCCCCTAAATAGTTTTTTTATTGCAAGGCACAATACAACAGTACGCAATGGGTGTATCTCAATGTAACATGTGCGGACTGGGCCCCTTTTGGTCCCCTAAATCGTTTTTTTATTGCAAGGAAAAATACAACAGTACGCAATGGGTGTATCTCACTGTTACATATGCAGTCAGGGCCGCAATCAACTTTTTTGGTCCCCTAAATAGTTTTTTTATTGCAAGGCACAATACAACAGTACGCAATGGGTGTATCTCACTGTAACATGTGCGGACTGGGCCGCAATAAACTTTTTTGCCCCTAAATGTTTTTTTGTTGCACGGCGCAATACAACAGTACGCAATGGGTGTATCTCACTGTAACATATGCAGACAGGGCCGTAATCAACTCTTTTGGTCCCCTAAATAGTTTTTTTATTGCAAGGAAAAATACAACAGTACGCAATGGGTGTATCTCACTGTTACATATGCAGTCAGGGCCGCAATCAACTTTTTTGGTCCCCTAAATAGTTTTTTTATTGCAAGGCACAATACAACAGTACGCAATGGGTGTATCTCACTGTAACATATGCGGACAGGGCCGCAATAAACTTTTTTGCCCCTAAATGTTTTTTTGTTGCACGGCGCAATACAACAGTACGCAATGGGTGTATCTCACTGTAACATATGCAGACAGGGCCGTAATCAACTCTTTTGGTCCCCTAAATAGTTTTTTTTAATTGCAAGGTGCAATACAACAGTACGCAATGGGAGTATCTCACTCTAACATATGCGGACAGGGCAGCAAAAAACTTTTTTGCCCCTAAATGTTTTTTTATTGCACGGCGCAATACAACAGTACGCAATAAATGTATGTCACTGTAACATATGCTGATAGGGCCGAAATCAACTCTTTTGGTCCCACTAAATAGTTTTTTTTTGCAAGGCGCAATACAACAGTATGCAATGGGTGTATCTCACTGTAACATATGCGGTCAGGGCCGCAATCAACTTTTTTGTCCCCTAAATAGTTTTTTTATTGCAAGGTGCAATTCAAAATTACACAATGGGTGTATCTCACTGTAACATATGCAGAAAGGGCCGCAATCAACTTTTTTGGTCCCCTAAATAGTTTCTTTATTGCACGGCGCAATACAACAGTACGCAATGGGTGTATCTCACTGTAACATATGCGGACAGGGCCGCAATAAACTTTTTTGCCCCTAAATGTTTTTTTTATTGCATGGCGCAATACAACAGTACACAATGGGTGTATCTCACTGTAACATATGTGGACAGGGCCTCATTAAACTTTTTTGCCCCTAAATGTTTTTTTTATTGCACGGCCCAATACAAAAGTACGCAATGGGTGTATCTCACTGTAACATATGCAGACAGGGCCGCAATCAATTCTATTGGTCCCCTAAATAGTTTTTTATCGCAAGGCGCAATACAACAGTACGCAATGGGTGTATCTCACTGTAAAATATGCAGACAGGGCCGCTATCAACTTTTTGCCCCTAAATATTTTTTTTATTGCACGGCGCAATACAACAGTATGCAATGGGTGTATGTCCCTGTAACATATGCAGACAGGGCCGTAATCAACTCTTTTGGTCCCCTAAATAGTTTTTTTTAATTGCAAGGCGCAATACAACAGTACGCAATGGGTGTATCTCACTCTAACATATGCAGACAGGGCCGCAATAAACTTTTTTGCCCCTAAATGTTTTTTTATTGCACGGCGCAATACAACAGAACGCAATAAATGTATGTCACTATAACATATGCTGACAGGGCCGAAATCAACTCTTTTGGTCCCACTAAATAGTTTTTTTTTGCAAGGCGCAATACAACAGTATGCAATGGGTGTATCTCACTGTAACATATGCGGTCAGGGCCGCAATCAACTTTTTTGTCCCCTAAATAGTTTTTTTATTGCAAGCTGCAATTCAAAAGTACACAATAGGTGTATCTCACTGTAACATATGCAGAAAGGGCCGCAATCAACTTTTTTGGTCCCCTAAATAGTTTCTTTATTGCAAGGTGCAATACAACAGTACGCAATGAGTGTATCTCACTGTAACATATGCGGATAGGGCCGCAATAAACTTTTTTGCCCCTAAATGTTTTTTTTATTGCACGGCGCAATACAACAGTATGCAATGGGTGTATCTCATTGTAACATATGCGGACAGGGCCGCATTAAACTTTTTTGTCCCTAAATGTTTTTTTTATTGCACTGCGCAATAAAACAGTACGCAATGGTGTATGTCACCATAACATATGCAGACAGGGCCGCAATCAACTTTTTTGGTCCCCTAAATAGTTTTTTTATTGCAAGGCATAATACAACAGTACGCAATGGGTGTATCTCACTGTAACATATGCGGACAGGGCCGCAAAAAAACTTTTTTGGTCCCCTAAATTGTTTTTTTTATTGCACGGCGCAATACAACAGTACGCAATGGGTGTATCTCACTGTAACATATGCGGACAGGGCCGCAATAAACTTTTTTGCCCCTAAATGTTTTTTTTATTGCATGGCACAATACAACAGTACACAATGGGTGTATCTCACTGTAACATATGTGGACAGGGCCGCAATAAACTTTTTTGCCCCTAAATGTTTTTTTTATTGCACGGCCCAATACAACAGTACGCAATGGGTGTATCTCACTGTAACATATGCAGACATTGCCGCAATCAATTCTATTGGTCCCCTAAATAGTTTTTTATCGCAAGGCGCAATACAACAGTATGCAATGGGTGTATCTCACTGTAAAATATGCAGACAGGGCCGCTATCAACTTTTTGCCCCTAAATATTTTTTTTTTATTGCACGGCGCAATACAACAGTATGCAATGGGTGTATGTCCCTGTAACATATGCAGACAGGGCCGCAATCAACTTTTTTTGTCCCCTTATTAGTTTTTTTATTGCAAGGCGCAATAAAACAGTACGCAATGGGTGTATCTCACTGTAACATATGCGGACAGGGCCACAATAGACTTTTTTGCCCCTAAATGGTTTTTTTATTGCACGGCACAATACAACAGTACGCATTGGGTGAATGTCACTGTAACATATGCAGACATGGCCGCAATAAACTCTTTTGGTCCCCTAAATAGTTTTTTTTATTGCAAGGCAAAATACAACAGTACGCAATGGGTGTATCTCACTGTTACATATGCGGTCAGGGCCGCAATCAACTTTTTTGTCCCCTAAATTGTTTTTTTTATTGCAAGGCGCAATACAACAGTACGCAATGGGTGTATGTCACTGTAAAATATGCAGTCAGGGCGCAATAAACTTTTTTGTCCCCTAAATAGTTTTTTATTGCAAGGCGCAATACAACAGTACGCAATGGGTGTATGTCACTGTAACATATGCGGACAGGGCCGCAATAAACTTTTTTGCCCCTAAATGTTTTTTTTTTATTGCACTGCGCAATACAACAGTACGCAATGGGTGTATGTCACCGCAACATATGCAGACAGGGTCGCAATCAACTTTTTTTGTCCCGTAAATATTTTTTTTTATTGCAAGGCGCAATTCAACAGTACGCAATGGGTGTATCTCACTGTAACATCTGCAGACAGGGCCGCAATAAACTTTTTTGGTCCCCTATATAGTTTCTTTTATTGCAAGGCGCAATACAACAGTACGCATGGGTGTAGCTCACTGTAAAATATGCAGACAGGGCCGCAATTAACTTTTTTGTCCCCTAAATAGTTTTTTTATTGCAAGGCGCAATACAACATTACGCAATGGGTGTATCTCACTGTAACATACGTAGACAGGGCCACAATCAACTTTTTGCCCCTAAATGTTTTTTTTTGCACGCCGCAATACAATAGTATTCAATGGGTGTATGTCACTGTAATATATGCAGACAGGGCCGCAATCAAATTTTTTTGTCCCCTAAAGGTTTTTTTTATTGCACAGCGCAATACAACAGTACGCAATGGGTGTATCTCAGTGTAACATATGCGGACAGGGCCGCAATTAACTTTTGTGCCCCTAAATGGTTTTTTTATTGCATGGCACAATACAACAGTACGCAATGGGTGTATCTCACTCTAACATATGCGGACAGGGCCGCAATAAACTTTTTTGCCCCTAAATGTTTTTTTTATTGCACGGCTCAATTCAACAGTACGCAATGGGTGTATCTCACTGTAACATCTGCAGACAGGGCCACAATCGACTTTTTTGGTCCCCTAAATAGTTTTTTTATTGCAAGGAACAATTCAACAGTACGCAATGGGTGTATCTCACTGTAACATATGCGGAGAGGGCCGCAATAAACTTTTTTGCCCCTAAATGTTTTTTGTTGCACGGCGCAATACAACAGTACACAATGGGTGTATCTCACTGTAACATATGCAGACAGGGCCGTAATCAACTCTTTTGGTCCCACTAAATAGTTTTTTTTTTGCAAGGCGCAATACAACAGTATGCAATGGGTGTATCTCACTGTAACATATGCGGTCAGGGCCGCAATCAACTTTTTTGTCCCCTAAATAGTTTTTTTATTGCAAGGTGCAATTCAAAAGTACACAATGGGTGTATCTCACTGTAACATATGCAGAAAGGGCCGCAATCAACTTTTTTGGTCCCCTAAATAGTTTCTTTATTGCAAGGCGCAATACAACAGTACGCAATGAGTGTATCTCACTGTAACATATGCGGATAGGGCCGCAATAAACTTTTTTGCCCCTAAATGTTTTTTTATTGCACGGCGCAATACAACAGTACGCAATGGGTGTATCTCACTGTAACATATGCGGACAGGGCCGCATTAAACTTTTTTGTCCCTAAATGTTTTTTTTTTATTGCACTGCGCAATACAACAGTACGCAATGGGTGTATGTCACCATAACATATGCAGACAGGGGCGCAATCAACTTTTTTGGTCCCCTAAATAGTTTTTTTATTGCAAGGCATAATACAACAGTACGCAATGGGTTTATCTCACTGTAACATATGCGGACAGGGTTCGCATTAAACTTTTTTGTCCCTAAATGTTTCTTTTATTGCACTGCGCAATACAACAGTACGCAAAGGGTGTATGTCACCATAACATATGCGGACAGGGCCGCAATAAACTTTTTTGGTCCCCTAAATAGTTTTTTTTATTGCACGGCGCAATACAACAATACGCAATGGGTGTATCTCACTGTAACATATGCGGACAGGGCCGCAATAAACTTTTTTGCCCCTAAATGTTTTTTTTTATTGCATGGCGCAATACAACAGTACACAATGGGTGTATCTCACTGTAACATATGTGGACAGGGCCGCAATAAACTTTTTTGCCCCTAAATGTTTTTTTTATTGCACGGCCCAATACAACAGTACGCGATGGGTGTATCTCACTGTAACATATGCAGACAGGGCCGCAATCAATTCTATTGGTCCCCTAAATACTTTTCTTATTGCAAGGCACAATACAACAGTACGCAATGGGTGTATCTCACTGTAAAATATGCAGACAGGGCCGCTATCAACTTTTTGCCCCTAAATATTTTTTTTTTATTGCACGGCGCAATACAACAGTATGCAATGGGTGTATGTCCCTGTAACATATGCAGACAGGGCCGCAATCAACTTTTTTTGTCCCCTTATTAGTTTTTTTATTGCAAGGCACAATAAAACAGTACGCAATGGGTGTATCTCACTGTAACATATGCGGACAGGGCATTTTGTCCCTAAATGTTTTTTTTTATTGCACTGCGCAATACAACAGTACGCAATGGGTGTATGTCACCATAACATATGCAGACAGGGGCGCAATCAACTTTTTTGGTCCCCTAAATAGTTTTTTTATTGCAAGGCATAATACAACAGTATGCAATGGGTTTATCTCACTGTAACATATGCGGACAGGGTTCGCATTAAACTTTTTTGTCCCTAAATGTTTCTTTTATTGCACTGTGCAATACAACAGTACGCAAAGGGTGTATGTCACCATAACATATGCGGACAGGGCCGCAATAAACTTTTTTGGTCCCCTAAATAGTTTTTTTTATTGCACGGCGCAATACAACAATACGCAATGGGTGTATCTCACTGTAACATATGCGGACAGGGCCGCAATAAACTTTTTTGCCCCTAAATGTTTTTTTTTATTGCATGGCCTAATACAACAGTACACAATGGGTGTATCTCACTGTAACATATTTGGACAGGGCCGCAATAAACTTTTTTGCCCCTAAATGTTTTTTTTATTGCACGGCCCAATACAACAGTACGCAATGGGTGTATCTCACTGTAACATATGCAGACAGGGCCGCAATCAATTCTATTGGTCCCCTAAATACTTTTCTTATTGCAAGGCACAATACAACAGTAAGCAATGGGTGTATCTCACTGTAAAATATGCAGACAGGGCCGCTATCAACTTTTTGCCCCTAAATATTTTTTTTTTATTGCACGGCGCAATACAACAGTATGCAATGGGTGTATGTCCCTGTAACATATGCAGACAGGGCCGCAATCAACTTTTTTTGTCCCCTTATTAGTTTTTTTATTGCAAGGCACAATAAAACAGTACGCAATGGGTGTATCTCACTGTAACATATGCGGACAGGGCCACAATAGACTTTTTTGCCCCTAAATGGTTTTTTTATTGCATGGCACAATACAACAGTACGCATTGGGTGTATGTCACTGTAAAATATGCAGACATGGCCGCAATAAACTCTTTTGGTCCCCTAAATAGTTTTTTTTATTGCAAGGCAAACTACAACAGTACGCAATGGGTGTATCTCACTGTTACATATGCGGTCAGGGCCGCAATCAACTTTTTTGTCCCCTAAATTGTTTTTTTTTTATTGCAAGGCGCAATTCAACAGTACGCAATGGGTGTATATCACTGTAACATATGCAGACAGGGCCGCAATCAACTTTTTTAGTCCCCTAAATAGTTTTTTTTTATTGCAAGGCGCATTTCGACAGTACGCAATGGGTGTATCTCACTATAACATATGCAGACAGGGCCGCAATCAACTTTTTTGCCCCTAAATGGTTTTTTTATTGCACGGCGCAATACAAAAGTACGCAATGGGTGTATGTCACTGTAAAATATGCAGACAGGGCGCAATAAACTTTTTTGTCCCCTAAATAGTTTTTTATTGCAAGGCGCAATACAACAGTACGCAATGGGTGTATGTCACTGTAACATATGCGGACAGGGCCGCAATAAACTTTTTTGCCCCTAAATTTTTTTTTTATTGCACTGTGCAATACAACAGTACACAATGTATGTATGTCACCGCAACATATGCAGACAGGGTCGCAATCAACTTTTTTTGTCCCGTAAATATTTTTTTTTATTGCAAGGCGCAATTCAACAGTACGCAATGGGTGTATCTCACTGTAACATCTGCAGACAGGGCCGCAATAAACTTTTTTGGTCCCCTATATAGTTTTTTTTATTGCAAGGCGCAATACAACAGTACGCAATGGGTGTAGCTCACTGTAACATATGACGACAGGGCCGCAGACAACTCTTTTGGACCCCTAAATAGTTTTTTTTTGTTTAACAACTTTTTATTGATTTTTCCACTGATATACACATAACACAACCAAATACATACCAAACATAACATACATTTATCACATCTGACAAACCCCCCCAAAAAAAAAAAACCATCATACCCACCTGGCAGGGGTGGTATTAACAAAAAGTTTTACTAAACATTTTACAATTTCATCTTCTTTCATTACTACGTATCACCATATCTCATACCCTTCCAGCTATAGTTATTACCCATCATATACTTTCAAGTTACATTCTGTCTTACATTTTTTCCAGACATCCCATATTTTATTTCCCTTATCTATCCGCCCTTTAGAGATATATGTAAGGTCCTCCATAAGTGCTATAGAATCCACTTTAGTACACCACTGTCTAAAAGTGGGTGGTTCTGCTTCACCCCATCTTGCTGGGATTACTGCTTTTGCTGCATTCAAAAGGTGCGGTATAATAGAGCTTTTATATACCCTCAGAGGTTTCATAGTGCAATGAAAGAGAACACTCCAGGGGTCTTGTGTTAAATCAGAACTTGTTATCTTATTTATAGTTAATAATATTTTATCCCAACAAGATTGTATGGCCGGGCACGTCCACCAAATATGAGCATGTGTTGCCTCCTGACCGCATTTCCTCCAGCTCAAGGCTGATCGCGTAGGAAACATTGCGTGTATTTTTGCTGGCGTATAGTGCCATCTTGACAAAAGTTTATAATTAACTTCAGCTATTTTAGAAGATAATGAGGAAGAAAGGGCCACCTGGAGAATTCTCCCCCTCTGCCATTCCGTTAAAACACTCCCCAAATCTTTTTCCCATTTGGACAGATAACTCGGCTCCTCGGGGTAATACATTTTCAATAATACATTATAAAAAGCTGAAATGGCATGTTTTAGTGGCTGTTGAGTCTGGAATATTTCTTCTTTTTTTTTTTTTTTTTTTCTTAACTTCTTTTTCCCTCTTTCTTCCCCTTTCCTCTTCCCACCCCTACCCTCCCCTCCCCTCCCCCAACTATTCCCGGTCCCTCCATCAGGGTTGTCGATTCTCCTTCCTCCCTTTCCAATCGACTTGTGGCCGAGGTCGAGCTCTGCTAGTGGTCACCGTTCCCTCCCATCTTCCCTACCATAGGGTCTAATGGTGACGGCCCGCTGATCTCCATAGGGCCACCCGTTTTTTATTCTTACTTGCTCCTCCTCCCCTCCTCCCCTTCTCCCGCCAGCCCTCCCCCCCTCCCCCAATCCCCCCAGTCCCCCCAGTCCTTTTTCATCCTTTTGTTTTCATCTTTTTCTTCTGTTTCCACTGATTCAATTCTCCTTCATCAACTTCTTCCTCTGGGCACTCCTGGTCGGTCCAGCATGGAATATCCATAAGTGGGATTTTTACTGCTTCACAAAAGTCTTTGGTTTCCTCTGGGTATCTAAGGAGTACTGTCCTCCCATCTCTTCTCACTCCTAGGCCTGCTGGGAAGTTCCAAAAGTATTGTATATCTTTTTTCTTTAATATTTCTACCATTGGTCTAAGAATGCGTTTTCTATTAATTGTCTCTTTTGCCAGGTCTGGGAAAATCTGAATGTCCTCCCGTCATATTTTAATTCCGGTCTACTTCTCATTTTCCCCCAGATCTGGGCCCTTGTCTCATATTTATGGAATCTTACAATCACCTCTATTGTTTTCTCTTTTGGTAGGTTGGTTGGTTTACGCAACCTATGAATTCTCTCAAACTCAATTTTATCTTTGGTCGCCTTTCCCAGCAGAGGGTTAAATAACCTCTCCAGGGTTTCTTCTAAATTTTCTGTTGGCCCTTTCTCTGGTAATCCACTTATTCTCAGATTTTTTCTTCGATTTCTATTCTCCTGGTCTTCGATTTTGTATAACATATTTCTCTGCTCCATTTTCATTTTTCTCATTTGTTCTTTTAGATTTTTTAGTTCTTTTCCTTGGGACTCCACCTTTTCTTCTGTTTCTTCTACTCTGCCCAGAATATGCCCAAAGTCGACATGTAATGTGGCCATCTCGGCTTTGATGGATCTTTCAAGGCTGGCAAACATTTCCCGCATTTCTGATTTTGATGGTGGATAATCTTTTTCATTGAATTCATCTTCTCTATTCATGTCTCCATCCTCTATTGTTATACTGCTTTCTCTTAACACTTGTAAGCTTTCTTCTCCACTTACTCCTATATGCTTTTGATTCTTAGTTTTCTTGGTTCCCTCTGTATTTTGTTTGGGTCTAACAACCGGTTGATCCTCTGGCTGTGTGTTTTGACCTTTTCCCTCAGGTGTCATATATTTTTTAATTGTTCCTGGGCTTGCTGTGGTTTTTGGAGGCTTCCCTGCCACTTCCTTTGCCGGTTTACCTCTCATTGTGGATTCGGCTCTGGGGAATAAGCCCTCAGTATAGCTTCCTCTTATGTCTCTATTTTCAGTATGAACTAAATATCATATACATTTATTCAGTGGTTCAAGTAAGAGAGGTCCCACACTTTTTGCACGACAGTCTCACTAGTTCTTAAGCTATACACTCACACATGATAATATAGCTGTGCTACCAGGGGAAGCTGTTGTTGAAGTCAAACATATGAAAATTTTGGTGGTTTCCCCTCTCACTTAAGTACTCAGATTCCCGCACATTTCTCAATGCGCGTAAGTAAAATCTGGGGGGTTTCCACCCTCACCCAAGTGAGTAGAGTCCCACACTTTTTCCAGAACCGTTCAACTAGCTCTTAAGCATACACTTGTAAATAAATACTGTAGCAGTGCTTTCTAAGAAAGCTGATATTTGAGATTGGTCATATAAGGATTCTGGGGGGTTTCCCCTCTCATTCAAACAGGCAGAGTCCCGAACCTTTTCAACACAAACCCGCCTTCTCTTAGACCTTATACTCATAGATGACAATATGTCTTTGCTTTCAGAGAGGGCCGGTATATTATATCCAATAAAGGAGGATTCTGGGGGGTTTCCCCCCTCCCTAAGTAAGCAGAGTCCCACACATTTTTTCCAAACAGTCCCGATAATTCTTAAGCTATACACTCATGAAAGATAATCTAGCAGTACTTCCAAGGAGGGCTGATATTGAAATCCTGTGCAATAAAGTCCTGGGGGGTTTCCCCTCTACCATAAGTAAGCAGTGTCCCGCACAATTTTCAGAACCATCCCTCTGACTCATTAAACTGTAAACTCATAAATGAAAATATACAGATGCTTTCACGAAGGGCTGGGAATGAGATCACATGTAGTGCAGTTCTATAGGGGTTTCCCCTCATACTTTGGTAAACAGATTCCCGCACATTTTTTCTCAACAGTCTCGTTAACTCTTAAGCTATATACCACTGGGTGATAATTTAGCAGTGCTTCAAGAAAGGCTGATTTTAGGATCCAACGCAGGGGGGTTCTAGGGGATTTCCCCTCTCGCTTAAGTAAGCATAATCACTCACTTTCTTCAGATTAGTCCCTCTGTTCTATTAAGCTGCATACTCTTAGATGATAATAAGACAGTGCTTTTTAAGAAGAGCTGATGTTGAGAAATAAACGTACAACCTCTCTGGGGGGTTTCCCTCGCACTCAAGCAAGCAAGGTCCCACACCACTTTTCCATCACAGTCACATTAGCTCTTAAGTTATTTAAGTAAGCAGAGTCCCACACATTTTTTCCAAACAGTCCCGACAATTCTTAAGCTATACACTCATGAAAGATAATTCAGCAATACTTTCAAGGAGGGCTGATATTGAGATCATGTGAAATAAAATCCTGGGGGGTTTCCCCTCTACCATAAGTAAGCAGCGTCCCGCACAATTTTCAGAACCATCCCTCTGACTCATCAAACTATAAACTCATAGATGAAAATATGCTGATACTTTCACGAAGGGCTAGGAATGAAATCAAATGTAGTGCAATTCTATAGGGGTTTCCCCTCATACTTTGGTAAACAGAGTCCCGCACATTTTTTCTCAACAGTCTCATTGACTCTTAAGCCATATACTCCTGGGTGATAATTTAACAGTGCTTCAAGGAAGGCTGATTTTATGATCCAACGCAGGAGGGTTCTAGGGGATTTCCCCTCTCGCTTAAGTAAGCATAGTCTCGCACTTTTTTCAGATTGGTCCCTCTGTTCTATTGAGCTGCATACTTATAGATGATAATAAGACAGTGCTTTTCAAGAAGATCTGATGTTGAGAAATAAACGTACAACCTCTCTGGGGGTTTCCCTCGCACTCAAGCAAGCAAGGTCCCACACCACTTTTCCATCACAGTCACATTAGCTCTTAAGTTATACACTCCAAATGATGATAGTATTTTTAAGAAAGACTGTTTTGATATCGTTCATATGAAAATTCTGGGGGGTTTCCCCTCTCACCAGTCCCCTTCGGCTAATCTGTGGCGTTCCTTGTAGAGTGGTATGATGGGGATGATTACGATGTCCAATGTTGCTGGGTCTCTCCAAGCTGGATCTCTCGGCGGTGTTCGCTCCAATCAGACCTTCTCTCCTGATCCTGGACGCTGGCTCTCCCAGCGTCTCAGCAGCCCCTACGCTCGGCGGCCACCTCTCCAATACACAGCCGATTCCAGTCTCCAGGAGGGACCCAGGGTGCTCATCCTCCCTCCTCCAAACCTCAGGGAGGGTCGGCAACCAGGACCGGGTCGGGGCCTCCGGGTAGCGGGGAGGGGGGGTAGCGGGATCCAGCTAGGCAGGCATCGAGGCTAGGTGAGAGAGCATTCCCTCACATCTCTCTGGGCGGTGGCTCAGAGACTCAGCAGGCCGTCGGGATCAGCTCCATCAGCAGGCTCCTCCCTCCATAGCCCAGTTGGAATACTTCTTCTACCGGATTAAGCTCCGAATCGATCCGTATGGGTTTAGGAAGTGAGTTAAAAAAATTCACCAACTGGCCATACCTCCACTCATCCATCCGAGATGGATGTCTTGGGTACAGGATTTCATTTAAGGGTTTAATTTGATCCTCCTTATAAACATGGCCTATACGAAGATCTTCTTCCAAAGACCAATGTTTAAAGCCGGGATCTAAAAGGCCTGGTGGGAACATGGCATGTCCCACTAGTGGCATTACGGGTGAATTATAAACCCATTTAAATTTCTTATATAAAGAGTCCCATATAGATAACGATGATAAAGTAATTGGTGAAACCGAGGGGGCAAAATCTCTATATTTATGTGGTATCCACGGGGACCTAGAAATATCTACCCCACTTAGTTCCCGCTCAACCTGCTCCCACAGTTTAACCTTATCCATGTGTACCCAATCTACTATTATTGATAAGGCAACAGCAAAATAGTATAATTTCATTTGGGGTAATGCGAGACCTCCTTTTGCTTTAGTACGGAATAGGGTCGTACTAGCGACCCTAGGTGTTTTACCTTTCCAGGTAAATTTAGATAATAACCTTTGAACAACAGAAAAAAAACTAGAAGGGACACCCAATGGCACCATCTGAAATAAAAATAGTATCCGGGGTAATATCGCCATCTTTATTACGTTAATCTTCCCCAACCATGAGTGTGGAATAGTTGACCACCGTCGAAGAAGATCCTTGATCCCATTCATTAGTGGTATATAGTTTTATCTAAAAAGCCTAGAGATGTTGGGCGTAAGCTGGATCCCTTAATATCTTAAACTCTGTGTTTGCCACCTAAAAGGGAACGACTGCTTAATTATAGCAATCTCTGGAGGGGACAGATTAATATTCATTATTTCCAACTTATTCATATTAATTTTAAAGTTAGATACTATTTGATACTCCTTTAATGCAGAAATTAAATTAGGTAGAGAGAGAAACAGTTTTTGTAAAAAAAAAAGAATATCATCCGCATATGCTGCATATTTATGTATATATTTACCAATCTGTATCCCTTTAATGTCTATACTATTTCTCACTGTAGCTAAAAACGGTTCTAGAGAAGCAACAAATAGTACGGGTGAAAGAGGGCAACCCTGCCTGGTCCCATTATGCAAAACAATGGTATCACTCAAGGAGCCGTTTATTTTAACCCTAGCTGTTGGGAAGGAATAAAGAGAGAATATCCGCTCCATCATCTTAGGGCCTAGTCCCAAATGTTGAAGAGTCGCCTTTAAATAGTCCCAGTCCACCCTATCAAACGCCTTCTCAGCATCTGTAGAAAGAAGAAGGGTGGACTGGGATTTTAACCTTACAAAATGAATCAAAGATATTGCTCTCAATACACTATCCCGGGCTTCCCGACCCTGCACAAAGCCAGATTGATCCGGGGCCACCCATTGTGGTATCAAGGGCATTGGACAGGAAGCCAGAACTTTCGCCATCAGTTTTACATCTACATTCAATAAAGAAATAGGGCGGTAGCTAGAACTACATGACGGGTCTTTATCTGGCTTTGGCAGGACCGTAATTTGCGCCTCTAGTGTCTCCGTACGTAATTTACTCCCGTTTGATGTTGAGTTTGCATATGCAGTTAAGAATGGTAATATTTGTGCACTAAATGTCTTATAGTAATTTACCGATAGGCCATCAGGGCCCGGCGCTTTCCCCCCTGCCATGGACTCTAATGCCGCTTTAAATTCTGTCTCTGTCGAATCATCTTCCAGGGGTAACAGAGATTCAGCCGGAATAATCGGTAGGTTAGCCAATTTAAGATATGTATTAATCCTTTCCCACTTCGATTCCTTTGACAAATGAGAAAGCCCCCCTTTTACATGGTAAAGATCAACGTAATATTCCTGGAAAACCCTGGCAATCTCCGGGGTAGAGTGAACCATAGTTCCAGTCGGTGATTTAATCTTTGATATAAAGGAAGCCAAATTTCTAACTTGCAGGGAGCATGCCAGTTGCTTTCCAGGCTTATCCACCCATTCATAAACCGTGCAAGCTATTTTCTTTGCCTGTCTCTTGATATCAACATCAAGGAGTGTGCGAAGCTCCTCCCTTTTTATTTCCAGTGGTTCCTGATATTGAACCTGTAGGGACAATTTATGTTTAGTCTCCAGTATCTTGATCTCAAACAAAAGTTGTTCCCTTTGTTGACATCTTTCCTTTTTCCTCCTGGCCCTAAGCTCTATCAAGACCCCTCTTATTTTGGCCTTATGGGCTTCCCAAAGTACAGAGGGAGAAGTGCAATTAATTGAGTTTTCAGCAAAATATTGCATCAAGGCCAGGGAGACAGATGCAACATCCACCGAGTTTACCAAAAGGGATTTGTTTAGTCGCCATAGGTTTGCTTTTTTTGTTAATGATGGGAATACCAACGTAATCTGAACTGGGGCATGGTCTGAGATTGAAAGCTGGCCTATAGATGCTTCCTTTAACTATGATAAGTAATAATGATTATTGAATATTACATCAATTCTAGAATATAAATTATGTGTCTTTGAAAAATATGAATAATCGCGTGTTTTAGGGTTCAAAAGGCACCATACATCCATTAATTGTAATTCATATAATTTTTTCTTAATAAATATCAATTTCTTAATCGATACACTGGACCGTCCTAGTGATATATCCATCAAAGGATCCAGGGAGACATTAAGATCCCCTGCCAACACGATCACTCCTTTCGCAAACGTTGTTAACTTAGTAAGGACCTTAGACATAAATGAAATTTGCTGTATGTTTGGACAATAGATGTTCGCAAATGTACATATGGAGTTACCAATAGTCCCTTTCAAAAATAAATATCTTCCCGCATCATCTGCTATCATTTCATCTAATTGAAAAGCAATATCTCTACCAAAGCCTATGGCCACCCCTTTAGCCTTATTATTATCTGATAACCCATAATACCATTTTGGAAAAAAAGGTGAATATAGACGGACAGATGCGTTTCCTGTAGACATACAATGGAACATCCAAGCTTCCTTAGCTCCCTCAGAACCAAATGACGTTTAGCAGGGACATTTAAACACCTTACATTGTATGACAGTACTTTCAGGGTGGCCATATCTTTAGTAGGTGATACCATTCCTCTTTATAATATATATAATACCCCCGCCAGGGAAACAAACCCAAACAAACAAAAAAAACAAAAAACAAAAAATTAAAATAAATCTCCTTTCCTTCCATGCACCAATGTGTATGCATTGGTCCCAATAGGGGAGTCCAGCCCGAGGCGCCACCAATGGCCCACCTAAATCCATGTGGGGCATTATGATGAACGTCGCGGACTGCCCTCCCCCACCTAGGCCAGGGCGTGGTGCCCCAGAACATGCTGGAGCAAACGAGACCCCCCGAGGCATACGGCCATTTATCTCACAATTATCATATCTACCCTCTCTCACATGTGTCCTATATGTCCTGAGTACTTTATATCTTACATTATTAAACAGATTAATCCGGGTGTCTAGGTTACACAAACACTAAAAAAAAGCCTAGTGCAAGCCCCCCCCCCCCAAAAAAAAAATCCGTAGGCCCATGAGAACCATTATTCTTATTATTGTTATAATCATAATAATTATTCCCAATCCTTCTTGGCTTACCCATACTACCAAATTCTCTAAAATTATCTCAGTGGACTCATGGCACATACACATTGAGAGAAGCTAGACCTTTTATATCTTGCCATCAAGAAAAAAAGAAAGGGGTGGAGGGGTGGGAGTGGGCTGAGGACAGGGGGGGAGGAGAAAAAAAAAAAAAAGGAAACAGCCATGGCCCATTTTCCAGGGCCCTACATCCGGAAATTAAAAATCCCAAGGAGGAGGGAAAAGGAGAGGGAAAAACAAAACAGGAAAAAACTTTACACAAAGGAAGTCTATTCTCCTTTCCCTTCTCCCCTCTCCCCTCTTCCCCTCATCTATGTTAGTCCAAGTTCCCAAGTTCAGTCCTGATCAAGAGGGAAAAAAAAAAAAGAAGGACAGGATGACATCCCCTCCCTCTTTTCTTTAGTTCATGAGGTACCAAACAGAAATATAAACGTTTTCTCTCTCCCTTTTCTTCCCCTTTTTCCTTCCTTTCTAGGTTTTTATAGATGGTGCTTTCTTTCATTGATCATCCTGTTTAGCCTGGAAGGAGGGTATATATTCTTTCCATTCTAGTAAATGCATTGTTTTTAATTGAAAGGACTGACAAAAAGCTTGTAGCTCCTCAGGGTATCGCAGAGTTTGCGTTTTACCATCTTTAGTAGCGATTAAGCGTGCCGGGAAACCCCATTTATAAGTGGCACCACTTTCCTTCAGCTCTTCCAATAACGGTTTTAGGGCCCTTCTCTGATCTAGCATTTCCTTAGACAGATCTGGGAAAATATTAATGCAGGTCCCATTTAAATCTATTGGTGCCGCATTATGTAGCTTCAACATAATGTTATTCTTATCCTCAAAGTAGTGCATACGGCATATCACATCTCTCGCCAGGTCTGTCGGTAGGCTACGCGGACAAGATATCCTGTAGACCCTATCAAACCGTAAATTTTAATCTGCCGGTTTCCCCATAATATTATTCAGGATGCTTTGGATTGTGCTTTTGAGATCCTCCTCTTTTACACTTTCCAGAACCCCTCTTAACCGCAAATTGTTGCGACGGTTTCTGTTTTCCATATCCTACATTTTGTACATAGTAGACCTGTGCATTGAAGCCATCTTAACCATAGAGTGTTGTAACTCTCTAATAGCCTCCTCCTGAGCATCATGCCTCTTCTCTGACTCCTCCACTCTATGAAACATATGAGCTAGATCTGACCTTACTGCCCCTAGCTCCTTTTTTATGGATTTCTCCATATTAAAAAACATCCCAGCAAATTCCTTTTTAAGTTCTTTCATAAAAGCTGGCATTTCAGTATTACTGGGGGATCCTATATCACCACCCGGCTCACCGCCTGGCTCTCCCACAAACTCCGGTCCTGATCCTGAAGAGATCGGTGACATGCTGCCGCTTGTATGTAAGCATGTATGTGCTGAAGGGGACCCGCTAAAATCAAGATCATCCACAGTCTCATACACAGTCTTATACCCAGGATTGTGCGTCTGTTGCAGCTGACAGATACTTTCTTATTGAGCTTGCAGGTAGAGATCTTGACGGTGGCTGTTTTCCCTGTTTCTTAGCCACAGGGGCGCCGGTGGTCCGGGTAGAGCGCGTAGCTCGGGAGGATCGGGTGGCTCAGGTGGATCGGGTGGTGTAGGTCTTCCCTGCCTGAGATGGTATAGCCCCGTTCAAGCCGGCCGCCTCGTGGGGATCCCCCTTAGATGCGGCTTCTCCGCGTCATGCGATGACCACACCCCTTCCGGGAAAAAAGTCTCTAAATAGTTTTTTTATAGCAAGGCGCAATACAACAGTACGCAATAGGTGTATTTCACTGTAACATATGCGGTCAGGGCCGCAATCAACTTTTTTGTCCCCTAAATAGTTTTTTTTATTGCAAGGCACAATTCAACAGTACGCAATGGGTGTATCTCACTGTAACTTATGCAGACAGGGCCGCAATCAACTCTTTTGGTCCCCTAAATAGTTTTTTTATTGCAAGGCGCAATACAACAGTATGCAAGGGGTGTATCTCACTGTAACATATGCAGACAGGGCCGCAATCAACTTTTTTGGTCCCCTAAATAGTTTTTTTATTGCAAGGCGCAATACAACAGTACGCAATGGGTGTATCTCACTGTAACATATGTGGACAGGGCCGCAATAAACTTTTTTGCCCCTAAATGGTTTTTTTAATTGCACGGCGCAATACAACAGTATGCAATGGGTGTATCTCACTGTAACATATGTGGACAGGGCCGCAATAAACTTTTTTGACCCTAAATGTTTTTTTTTATTGCACAGCACAATAACACAGTACGCAATGGGTGTATTTCACTGTAAAATATGCAGACAGGGCCGCAATCAACTTTTTTTGTCCCCTAAATAGTTTTTTTATTGCAAGGCGCAATACAACAGTATGCAATGGGTGTATCTCACTGTAACATATGCGGACAGGGCCGCAATAAACTTTTTTGCCCCTAAATGTTTTTTTGTATTGCACGGCGCAATACAACAGTATGCAATGGGTGTATATCACTGTAACATATGCAGACAGGGCCGCAATCAACTTTTTTTGTCCCCTAAATAGTTTTTTTTATTGCAAGGCGCAATACAACAGTACGCAATGGGTGTATCTCACTGTAACATATGCGGACAGGGCCACAATAAACTTTTTTGCCCCTAAATGTTTTTTATATTGCACGGCGCAATACAACAGTACGCCATGGGTGTATATCACTGTAACATATGTAGACAGGGCCGCAATCAACTTTTTTTGTCCCCTAAATAGTTTTTTTAATTGCAAGGCGCAATTCAACAGTACAAAATTTGTGTATCTCACTGTAACAAATACAGACAGGGCCGCAATCAACTTTTTTGGTCCCCTAAATAGTTTTTTTATTGCAAGGCGCAATACAACAGTACGCAATGAGTGTATCTCACTGTAACATATGCAGACAGGGCCGCAATAAACTTTTTTGCCCCTAAATTTTTTTTTATTGCACGGCGCAATACAACAGTACGCAATGGGTGTATCTCACTGTAACATATGCAGGCAGGGCCGCAATAAACTCTTTTGGTCCCCTAAATAGTTTTTTTTTTGCAAGGCGCAATACAACAGTACCCAATGGGTGTATCTCACTGTAACATATTCAGACAGGGCCGCAATCAACTTTTTTGGTCCCCTAAATAGTTTTTTTATTGTAAGGCGCAATTCAACAGTACGCAATGGGTGTATCTCACTGTAACATATGCGGGCAGGGCCACAATCAACTCTTTTGGTCCCCTAAATAGTTTTTTTTATTGCAAGCCGTAATACAACAGTACGCAATGAGTGTATCTCACTGTAACATATGCAGACAGGGCCGCAATAAACTTTTTTGCCCCTAAATTTTTTTTTATTGCACGGCGCAATACAACAGTAGGCAATGGGTGTATCTCACTGTAACATATGCAGGCAGGGCCGCAATAAACTCTTTTGGTCCCCTAAATAGTTTTTTTTTTGCAAGGCGCAATACAACAGTACCCAATGGGTGTATCTCACTGTAACATATTCAGACAGGGCCGCAATCAACTTTTTTGGTCCCCTAAATAGTTTTTTTATTGTAAGGCGCAATTCAACAGTACGCAATGGGTGTATCTCACTGTAACATATGCGGGCAGGGCCACAATCAACTCTTTTGGTCCCCTAAATAGTTTTTTTTATTGCAAGCCGTAATACAACAGTACGCAATGGGTGTATGTCACTGTAAAATATGCAGACAGGGCCGCAATCAACTTTTTTTTGTCCATTAAATAGTTTTTTTTATTGCAAGGCACAATACAACAATACGCAATGGGTGTATCTCACTGTAATATATGCGGACAGGGCCGCAATAAACTTTTTTGCCCCTAAATGTTTTTTTATTGCACGCCGCAATACAACAGTACGCAATGAGTGTATGTCACTGTAAATCAGAAAGGGCCGCAATCAACCTTTTTTGTCCCCTAAATAGTTTTTTTTTTATTGCAAGGCGTAATACAACAGTACGCAATGGGTTTATCTCACTGTAACATATGCGGACAGGGCCGCAATAAACTTTTTTGCCCCTAAATGTTTTTTTTATTGCAAGCCGCAATACAACAGTACGCAATGGGTGTATCTCACTGTAACATATGCAGACAGGGCCGCAATCAACTCTTTTGGTCCCCTAAATAGTTTTTTTTGCAAGGTGCAATACAACAGTACACAATGGGTGTATCTCACTGTAACATATGCAGACAGGGCCGCAATCAACTTTTTTGGTCCCCTAAATAGTTTTTTTTATTGCAAGGCGCAATTCAACAGTACGCAATGGGTTTATCTCACTGTAACATATGCGGACAGGGCCGCAATAAACTTTTTTGCCCCTAAATGTTTTTTTTATTGCACGCCGCAATACAACAGTATGCAATGGGTGTATCTCACTGTAACATATGCAGACAGGGCCGCAATCAACTTTTTTGGTCCCCTAAATAGTTTTTTTTATTGCAAGGCGCAATTCAACAGTAGGCAATGGGTGTATCTCACCGTAACATATGCAGACAGGGCCGCAATCAACTTTTTGTGGTCCCCTAAATAGTTTTTTTTATTGCAAGGCACAATTCAATAGGGATGATCGAACTTTTGAAAAGCTTGGTTCGACCAGAACACCCGAACTTCCCGAAAGTCCGGGTCCGGATTCCAGAACCCCATTGAAATCAATTGGACCCGAACTTCGGTAATCAAAAAACACCATTTTGAAGCCCTAAAACCCAATAAATGCTCCTAAAAAGTGCCCCAGGGACTATTAATCACACAAAAAAAGTTCTTAAAAATTGTCGTTTTTGATAGAGAGCCAATTATTAAAAAAATTATTGAAAAAAAAAAGAGATTTCTTTTGATTTAGTGTCTGGATGGGGGTCTAAAAAGTGTACCTGTGAAGTTTCAGCTCTGTAGCATGTCCAGAACCAGAAAAAAAGATAATTTTTCCTAGAATTTTTATTAGCGCAGGGATTGGGGTTCCGCTACTTTCACACCTGGACATTTTTGTTTCAGGCGTTTATTGGGCATTCTTTGGGCGTCTTTGGAGGCAGGCATGACATCTGAACTTCTGCATAGGGGTATATATACACACACATATATATATATATATATATATATATACACATACACACATATAGGTGGGAAAGTAGCAGAACCCCATCCCTGCGCTAATGAAATATTTTGCAGGGATGGGGTTCCGCTCCTATCACACCTATATGTGTGTATGTGTATATATACATATATGTGTGTGTGTGTGTGTATACCCCTATACAGAAGTTCAGATGTCATGCCTGCCTCCAAAGACGCCCAATAAATACCTGCAACAACACACCTGGGCGTTTTTGTTGCAGGTGTTTATTGGGCATTTTTTTGGGTGTCTTTGGAGGCAGGCATGACATCTGAACTTCTGTATAGGGGTATATATTGTAAGAATATTTAATAATATCTCGCTGTGCCTCCATTATTTCAGAATATTTATACTGCTCTGAATATAACAGTGTCTATTTATGTCAACAAGCAAAGATCTGTGAGGAAGGAGAATCTCCACTTATTTCCACAAATCAATATGTAGCGAATTCTTTTTAATTGATTAATTTCTTTTTAAAAGCATATACCAATCTTAGTGAGTACAGTCTACAGTATGGAATATATATAAAATATTTATTCACAAGACATGTATTCACAATATATGATCAAACTGGAAATGACACAAAAAGATAACACTACATAAAATACTAACTTCAAACAATTAATGCAATGTGATGTGTAGCTCAATAATGAAAGTGAAAGTGAAACAAAGTGAAAGCAAATCGAAAGCAAGATTACCTTTTCTCCAGGTATAGCATAAACCATAGGTAAGTATTCTATGTAAACAGACCACAATTGTCTGCGAATTGCATAGCCAAAAGTCACTTCACTGCAGATGGAGCGAGAATAAGCCATGCAAAACGGAAGACTAAAATTGCAATTAATGCGCTAAATCTGATATTAATAAAAATGTATAAAAACAAAAATCATCTTTTTAGAGAAAAATCTACTATGGTTTATATGGCTGGGATTGTAATCTTATTACCCTTAAATATGCAATATAAAACATATAAGGAAGGAAATAAACAATATTGAATAAAATCAAATAACATAGCAAGGCATATTTACCACACTTAAGATGGCTGCTAGCTTCAAATGGTCGTTACCAGAGTCCTAAGATGGACGCCTTCCCAAGATGGTGGCAAGTGAGGGAGGAGTTTCGTTTGGCGTCCCTCAAAGTTTCAGATAAATGATGGAGCAAGATGGAGTATGTCTGGATGAGTCTATAAATGGATGTAGTAGTGTGTGTGATGTATGTGTAATGTATGTTGGGCAATGTAATGTGTCCTGTCTCTCATCTGGGTTCTTCCTTTTATATGGTATTAACAAAGGGCTATAAAAATTACCATAAGTTAAACCCAGAGGGATGAAACATTATCCCCCATTGGTTGGGATATTCTATACCTTAACTGGTGATGTCATAGTCACACCTCTCCTAATAATTAACCCAATACTTTGTATAATAAAGTTAAAGGATGATTTCTCTATGTTCACGACTAACTATAAAACACAACATAAAACTTTGTCCATACTCTAAGTACATACACAAATGTCCATCTATCTCCATCATTCACCCAGGAAAGTAATGCCATTTCAATAATTATATTTTTAATACTATATATATGTATTTATATTGGAAATACTAAATTATCCCAAGACTGCATTTATTAGTGTGTCCACAGGGAGCAGTATTGTACCGTTCATTAGATTCAGTATTTAGACTAATTATAACATATTCTTATCTGATGATCTTTGACCTGTCTGGCTAGTGAAGATCCATTACTTATTTGAATGCTGACATTACTGTCAGACATTTAGGCTAGGATTGGAAGATCTATAGTGTCTGGCTTGTAGTATTTATGATACCTTAAACACTTAAACACAAACTTCTCTGAAATGAGGTAATTAGTTACACTTACACATGTCCTTACACTTAAAATAAATGTATTCTAACATTTATATATACATATATATATATATATATATATATACACACACACACACACACACACACACACACACACACACACACACACACACACACATATATATATATATATATATATATAGCATCATATACACATTCCACCACATCAACAATAGAATAAGACTTAATTGTTGATATACAGTTTACACATAATGAAAGGTATCTTTAACATTTATATTTTAAATGTCTGATGAAGAACACTGAGCCATTGTCTATTGTTGCAATACTTACAGACAGGCTGACACTACCATTATGTCTTATCTGATAGAGATGTCAATGTATCACCTTATTTATGACAAAAGGGATACAAAGACCTCTGTTGAAATTATAAGACCCTATTGTAAGAGAAATTTCGTTTAACAAGTACATATGAACTTTCCTTCACCTCCAAACAAGATGGAAGCTACACTGTTCAGAATCTTATATGCATAAGATGGAATATACATGGCTTTTTAAATCCATTCTTTTTTTCTAATTTTTAATCAACAATAATCCCGACAATATACACACACACATGTGTATATATACACATACACACATATAGGTGTGAAAGTAGCGGAACCCCATCCCTGCGCTAATGAAATTATTTGCAGGGATGGGGTTCCGCTCCTATCACACCTGTATGTGTGTATGTGTATATATACATATGTGTGTGTGTGTGTATATATACCCCTATACAGAAGTTCAAATGTCATGCCTGCCTCCAAAGACGCCCAAAAAATGCCCAATAAACGCCTGCAACAACACACCTGGGCGTTTTTGTTCCAGGCGTTTATTGGGCATTCAGGACCCCCCTATATCAAAGGCCCCCTTTACATCAGGAGTCCCCCTTTACCATCAGTAGCATTACTTTTTTTAAATAGAATCCCTCTTTACATCAGGAGTCCCCCTTTAACATCAGTAGTCTGCCTTTAAAATCTGGAGTCCTTCATTCACATTAGAATCCCCCTTAATATAAGGTATCCCCACTTACAGAAAGAGCCCTCCTTTAGCGGAGCTGGAACTGTGCATGGCTGGGATGGAGAGGAGGAAAACAGAGAACAGGTGTGGCTGGACCGGAATGGCAGGGAGGAGAGAAAGGTGAGACCAAAGGAAAATCTGAAGAGGTAGCAGAGACATCACAAAACCTGTCAGATGGCGGAGAACCAGCATGTCAGCTTACAGCTTGCAGCTGTAGGGACAGCGAACGCCATACATGGGAGAGACAGCGAGCACCATATAGAGGAGGGACAGTGAGCCCTATACAGCAGAGTGACAGTAAGCCCCATATAGTGGAGGGCAAACGAATGCCATACAGCAAAAGGACAGTGAGCGCCATATAGTGGAGGGACTGCAAGCGACATACAGCGGAGGGACAGCGTGCAGCATACAGTGGAGGCACAGCGAGCAATAGACATAGTTAGTCTAGTTGAAAAAAGACACAAGTCCATCTAGTTCAACCAACAATAAAAAAAACAAATCATGCAATCCCATATACACAAATCTATACACACAACGGATCCAGAGGAAGGCCAAAATCCCCAGCAAAGCATGATCCAATTTGCTCCAGCTGGGTAAAAAATTCCTTCCTGATCCCCCGAGAGGCAATCCCAAAATTCCCTGGATCAACTTTACCTATCAATGTTAGTATCAAGTTATATTATGTAGCACTGCCCCCTTAAGGACTGCTGGATTTTTACACTTTCGGTCACCCTGGGTTACCGTTAGCAACATTGACCTTCACAGTCTATCGCTTTACTTCTTGGCTCAGTCAATAATGAATCCAGGGGTATGATGTTTTTTGCTTTTATTTTAAAAATTAGGGATGGGAGAAGGGATTAGTGCGATACTCCAGATTAGCTATGCACAAAGTTTGGAGGACATCAATATGTTGGTAAAGCCAGGCTGTTGATCCACCTTGCCACTTAGGTGGATTTAAGGTTAAGTCGACTTGATGAACCAAAGTTATCTTCAGGACATTCTCCTAGTATTCTCTTTCTTGACCACTGTCACCCGTCCACTGACTATCCTACTCCGGGGTGCCCCCCCCCCAGGTAATGCCCCTTGACACGATCCCCTGTACTCACAATACTGTTTTTCCAGGGTCTCAAGTGTCTCCCCCTCAGTCAGCTTTGCTGGACCTCTGGGTTCCGCTCCATTCCTCTGGCCCTCAGGATGACCTCCTGATGCCACGTGCCATTGCTACAGAGAAGGAGGCAGCTGCCACCCTCCCTCCGGGACTCTACTCACCAGCCAAAGACCCCACAACACATGTGCTCCTGGCTTTTATACAGTATCCCAGAATGCACCAAGACAGCCTGCCTTTGCCAATCACCAGGACTGTATCAAAGCCTATGTATCCATTGGTCAGGTTTCCTCTCATTGTCCAACATGCTTCCCTATTGGACAAGTGTGAAACACTCTCTAGAGTCAATGAATCACATACTGAGCACATTGAGCAGACCTCACAAGCAGATCCTGCTCTCTGCTAGACAGAAAGCAATATAGATTTGCCTGCTACTCCTCTGATAGGCAGACAGAGCCAAAAACTATACACTCTCACTAGCACCTACCTAAGAGGGTGCTACAATTATGTACAGTACATTTAGCAAATAATCCAGGCCATTTTAAATTTACTGAGCTAGCCAGAACCAGCTCTTGAGGCAGTCTATTCCAAATTTTCACAGCTCTAACTGTGAAGATACCTTTCCGTATTTGGAGATTAAATCTCCTTTCCTCTAGATGTAAAGAGTGCCCCCTTGTCCTCTGTGATGCCCTTGAAGTGAACAACTCAACACCAAGCACCAAGTTCACTATATATATATATATATATATATATATATATATATATATATATATATTGTGACAGGAAGTCAGGTAAATCTGGGAATGTAGTCACAGAGAGGAGACAGATTCCCACCTGGATTGGAAAGTTCACTAATTACTATAGGGTGTCGGCTGCAAAGGTAGCCAGAACTGTCTAAGGAAGTTGAAAGGCCTTCAGCTGTTCGGAATGAGGAAATGAAGGCCTCTATAATTTGTCCAAATGAAGTCCTATTGATTGCTGCCTCCTGTCGCCGTGTGGGCTGGGAGAGGATGGCAGACATACGTGTGCCTCCCGACGCCGTGTGGGCATGGGAGAAGGATTGCTGCCTCCGCAAGCTGTCTCCTGAAGCCATGTGGGCTGGGAGAAGGAGGACAGTCAGATGTGTGCCTCCCGACAAGCTGGTGAGCATAGGAGAAGACCCGCTGAAGTGATGTGCGCTAAGGAGGGTAACCAAGTGTGAATACGTCTCAAAGGTGAGAAAACAAACTATTTCTATGTGAAAGAAATAAAGGAATGTTTTGCCATGTGAAGAGGCAAGCCAAGAGACATTCTCATTGTGATGAGTTAAGGACATGTTCAATGGACATTTGTGCTGTGTGAAGAGATTGTAAATGGACTATTGAGTGTCCGCTGTAGGACAAGAAAGTCTGCCCAACAGTAGGTTGGAGACAGACTCTTAGGTAGGTTCCAGTGTGTGAGAAGGTAGCCGCCCACAGAGGCAAGGATTTATTTTGTCTTTTATTTTATTTTGCTGGTTTTGACGCTTGCAGTCTGGTGAAGAAAAATGCACTAATAAACCAAACTGTTGTTTGCAACCCCTTGTCGGCTATCTTACTGTGTAAACGCACCCCCCCAGGGGTCATCCACGCCTACCACCGAGCTAATCACTCACTATATATATATATATATATATATATATATATATATATAAATATATACAGTATACACAGTATCTCACAAAAGTGAGTACATCTCTCACATTTTTGTAAATATTTGATTATACCGTTTCATGTGACAACACTGAAGGAATTACGCTTTGCTACAATGTAAAGTAGTGAGTGTACAGCTTGTATAACAGTGTAAATTTTCTGTCCCCTCAAAATAACACAACAGACAGCTATTAATTGTCTAAACTGCTGGCAACAAAAGTGAGTACACCCCTAAGTGAAAACGTCCAAATTGCGCCCAATTAGCCATTTTCCCTCCCCGGTTTCATGTGACTTGTTAGTGTTACAAGGTTTCAGGTGTGAATGGGGAGCAGGTGTGTTAAATTTGGTGTTATCACTCTCATTCTCTTACTGGTCACTGGAAGTTCAATATGGCACCTCATGGCAAAGCACTCTCTCAGGATCTGAAAAAAAAAGAATTGTTGCTCTACATAAAGATGGCCTAGGCTATAAGAAGATTGCGAAGAGAGCTGCAAGACAATGGCCAAGACCATACAGAGGTTTAACAGGACAGGTTCCCTTTAGAACAGGCCTCACCAGGGTTTGGGGCTGCAGGGTGCCAGAGTTTGGGGCTGCATGAGTGCTGCCAGCACTGGGGAGCTACAGTTCATTGCGGGAACCATGAATGGCAAGAGGTATTGTGACATACTGAAGTGGAGCATGATCCCCTCTCTTTGAAAACTGGGTTGCAGGACAGTATTCCAACATAACAACCCCAAACACACCTCCAAGACAACCAATGCCTTGCTAAAGAAGCTGAGAGTAAAGGTGATGGAATGGCCAAGCATGTCTCTAGGCCTAAAAGTAAAGGGTGGGGGGATACTGCGCTTCTGGGAAGTACTTTGGCTGGTCTAATGATAAATATTAAATAAACTACTTGTGTAATACAAAAATGTGAATAAATATAAATTAAGATCCCTCAGGGAAATGGGGAAGAAAGTAAAATTGATGTTGGTTCATATATCAATAAGTAATATTAGTGTAAACCAATACATAAATAAATAGTGCAATAAAATACTTCTAATCTTCATATAAAACCATCAAGTATAAAGTGAATTAGTGCAGTCCATAATTTAAATAATAAGATATAAATTAACACTCTAAACTTAAAAAAACTCACAATTCATTCAGTGACAGGTAAAGTGCTCAGTGCATTAAAACAAACTGTGCTTAAACAATCACTCAGTCCATTATATATATATCACAGATGACCAGCGAAATTCATGAGTATAAAAGCTAAATAGTCCAATAATATATCCAGATAAAGAGATTATATAAAGGTGTTGACCCTCCACCTAACACCGTGAAAAAGTAGTGGGGTGCTTCTTCTTCTCGTGTACCCCTCTGGGTGTGCTAGTCGCTCACCTCAATTACTTAGATCATGCGCCTTATCAGAAATCACCAGGGCTCATCTCCACTCCTGCTCTGTTGTTCAATGAGTGACGGTATTCACACTGCCTAGGATGGATCAGCCTCCTATCCTTTCCCAGTGGCCAGCGAATCTCAGAAATTAAAAAGCTCAAGATAGTGCAATATTGTCGTAAACCATCGACTTTATTTAAAAAAATAGGATTAAAAAGACTCACATTTGCTGTTCAAATAATGCGCCTTAGATAAGCTACAGGCAAGATCGCGGTCCTCACTTCCGCGTACATGCGTCACTTCCGGTTGTGCGTCCCTATGCGTTACGCCACTTCCTGTCACGTGGCTTCTTCAAGGGATTGCTATTGGCCGTGAGTGACGTACATTTATATATCTGGAGCCGGATATAAATAAATGTACGTCACTAATATCGGATATAAATAAATGTACGTCGTCAATAATATAATACATGTTGTGTCTAGCATGTTAATTATTGAATAAAATTTATGATTTTTATATATTTTCCTTTTTTTCATTGCCTACAAAATCCCACCTAGAGGAGAAATGTATTTTATTTAGTGTAAATCAGATAACCATAATTAAATCAATAAGCAGAAATGAAAGGAAATAGAGCCCAGTGAGAAAGACACCTTTGGGTACTCCTTACCATAGAGCAAACAGGCAATCACATACAGTATACAACCGACAGAATGGTGCTTATCCTCCACCTTATATAACGCCTCTTACCAGACGCAAATAATGTAGGCACTTTTAAAACTCAAAAAATATATGCAGGCTCCACTCGGAATGACTCCAAAGAGACCCCCAAGATGTATCACCACCAAAAAGAAAGGAGAAGCTCCATAGTGTAAAACCGTATATAAATTTATTAAAAAAAAGGAATATCAAACTCACATGCAGGAGTACAAATAATCATTTTTGTAAAAGCCGCCGGCCGGACGGCTCCGCACATCCGCACTTCCTGAACGCTGTAGGGTGACGTCAGTATGCCGTGTCCTTACGCCGTTTCGTCACAGATGACGTTTTCAAAGGTGCGGACGGCGTACTGACACCATATATTTATGGAGAGACTGGGCTTGGTAACTGGAAGTTAGTGATACTAGTTTGGCCATCTTAACAAAGGGAAAGAGCAAGAACCAGTAAGGTCAACCATCACCAAGAACCGTAACCAACAGCCCAAAATTTGATGAGAAAATGAATACTGAGCCGGACAAGTATTGAAAACTGTCACAACAGCAGCAAACCACCATAAACATTTGCATAAAAATATCAATAGTAATGCATTCAACATTAATGAATATGGCATAGAATAAACATATCACTACCAAATGATGTAAAAATAGCACCACCTAGTGGTCATTAAACATACTAAAGCAATAGATCTAAATCTTGCAATAATAAAATTGTGACCAACATATCCATATTATTAAATACTATATCAACACATTAGGTTGTTAAACACCAATGCACTGATAATGATTCGATGAATCATTGATTGGATTTAAATAGGAAATGGAGTAAAGCCAATAATAACCTAAGACACCAAAAGTCTATATTATTAAGGATGTTGTATAATGAACAGGCCAAACATTAGAGCCTGTCTCACTAACCAACATCATCATAATAATAAACCATTCAGTGTTAAATAAATATACCCTAATGGTGACACCATCTATTGGCTAGTAAACAGGGCACAGTCAATAGGTTTAATGTTAATCAATAGTCAATTGTGGTCCTAATAAAAAATTTACAAATTAACATTATCAGTACATTGGATTATGAACCACTAGTATAAACAATACAATATACCATGAATTCCATCATAAATTAACTGACTGCAATGTCATATATTAAAACATAATCTAATAAGATCAATGGTCTATAAATGTTTACCAACCATATGATAATGCTAATATATAGAAATAAATTTAATTAAAAGAAATTCCTTGATTAAACAACACGCATTAGTACCCAGTGATATAAGTGGAACTTATGTTAAGATCATGCGTTCTCAATAAAGGCATTTAGTTCAACGTCGATGTTGAGGTCGAAAGGCATGTAGGTCTTGGCACGGTAAATCCATGCCATCTCCAATTTGGAGATACCTCTAACAAGAGGCTCACCCCTCCAGTGTGGAACAAATTTGTCAATCCCAAAAAATAAAGTGTTTGTGGGGTCCTTATCATGAACTAGGGCATAGTGCTTGGACACGGAATGGTTGGGAAAACCCTTCTTGTTGTTTGACACATGTTCATTTAATCGTACATAAAAGGGGGTTTAGTCCTACCTATGTATTGATGCCCACATGGGCACTGGAGCAGATACACAACCCCAGTGCTCATTCAGGAAATAAAAGGCTCTATATTGTGGATCTTGCCTGTGCTTTTTGCAATGAATTCCTTGACTGTCCTCTGTTTATTAGAACTCAAAGAACATATTCGGCATCTATTGCACCTATAGAAGCCGGTTAACTGATTTAAAAAAGTAGGTTTAGGTAACGGTGGTTCCAAAATGTTTGGTGCCACCTTATCCCTCAGAGTGGGAGCCCCTTTAAAGACCACTCGTGGATGGTCAGGAAGGGTCCTTTGAAGAACCGGGTCATTACTAAGAATATGCCAATGGCGATTAATGATATTATTTATGCTCATAGGCTGGCTTAAAAAAGAAGCAACAAACGGTAAACTAGGAGAAGAATTATTGCGATCTGCCCTACCCGGCTTATTCAATAATTGGACTCTATCCATTTGACTAACCTCAGTTAAGGTTTCATGAAGGAATCCACTGTCATACCCTTTATCCAAAAACCTTTCTGTCAAAACATGAGCTTGAGCCTTAAATTATTGGAAATTGGTGCAGTTACACCTGATGCAAAGGTATTGACCTTTAGGTATTGCTCGCAACCAAGGAGCGTAATGGCAACTATCGACAGGAATATATGAATTTCTGTCGGCTGCCTTAAAAAATGTAGAATTGGTAAATTGACCGTCTTTAATGGCTATAACCAAATCCAAGAAGTTTATAGTAGTTTGACTACACTCATAATTCAACTGTATGCCTCGGTCATTAGAATTCAACTGATCCAAAAATGAAATTAACTCATGGTGGTGGCCATCCCAGAGGAGGAGGAGGACGTCATCTATGTACCTAGCCCAAAGCAGTATTTGTGGCCTCCTCCCCCTGGGCCATGAAAAGGTTGGCAAGGGACGGGGCGTACTTAGCGCCTATAGCCACGCCAGTGACTTGGAGAAAAAACTGTCCATTGTTTCAAAAATAATTATGGTGAGTTGCAAACTCCAATAGCTCCATAATGAAAGATATTTGCACTCTAGGCAAATCTAAATCTCGAGCAAGAAACATATTTACCGCATTCAAGCCAACATCATGAGGTATGACCGTATATAGCGAAGAAACGTCTACTGTTACCATCCAGAGATGATCAGTGGGGGTTAAACCTGACAAAAGATTAATGATGTGTCTTTAATGTTTGAAGGTGTGGTTTGAACCAAGGGCTGCAAATAAGAGTCTATGTACTTCCCCACCCGGGACGTCACAGAGTCAATGCCACTGACAATGGGACGACCCGGGGGGGAAGTGAGACTCTTATGCAGTTTTGGGAGATAGTATATGACAGGGGTACGAGGGCACTTCGGAATCAAAAATGCCTTTTCTTTTTTATTTAATATATTGAGCTTGTATCCTCTGTCCACTATATCCTCCAAAGTCCTTTTATATGAAAATTTAGGATCCCTTGACAAAGGAACATAGGTCTGTCTATCTCCAAGAATACGTTGCATTTTACTGTTGTAATCGCTTCTGTCGAGTACAACAATGCCCCCCCCCCCCATGTCTGCTGGCCTAATGACCAGATCTTTGTTGTCACACAGGGAATCAAGTCCTTTTTGTAGATCAGCAGACAAGGAGGTTTTGTGTAATTGGATTTTGTCCAAATCCCTAAGCAAAACATCCATAAATACTTTCAGGGATGGGGCCAAAGCCCCTGGCGGGTTAAATAGAGAAGTGTTGGACAATCCAGAATGTTGAAATTCTGAACTCACAGCTCGATTATCCTTGATGGGATTGCTTAGTATATATTTCTTAATATTTATTTTTCTTATAAACTTGTGGATGTCCATGTATGTTTGGAACTTATCCAAACGTTTGGGGGGAGCAAACTTCAAACCTTTATCTAAGATAAGTTTTTCAGATTCTGTCAACACTACCTTACTTAAGTTAAACACCCCTGCTCCTGCTTAGTTTTTACTTTTTTTAAGTTTGACGCGCCTACCTCCTCTATTACCTCTTTGTAAGATCCTGGTACTCTCAGTGCCTTTCTATCACCTCACTTCCGGGTTGCGTTCCACCACTCAGGTAGGTGGAACGCATATAGGTGTGTATTCCTTTAACAGGGCTGACATCATCATCAGGCGCCGAGTGGCTATTTCAACTGACGGTCTGCACTCACACATTGTTCGTGCAACCGCTCCTGATACCTGCCTAACCTGACGCTGCCAAATCTTCCAGCTACATACCCTATACCTGGATTGACCGGAGCCTCGCTACCTTGTCCTGCACTCCCTCACTACTGGCTATTGATAAGTACCCCACAGGGGACCCCCTCTTATCAACAACACTTGCTAACTAATACCTGCATTACAGAACTGTTGCTAGCTCTAGGATACATGCTCTCTAGTATCTACCACCTGCATTACTAAACTAGATTGCTAGCTCTTGTGCCTACTGCTTACTAAACCCTGCATTCCTGAACTAGATTGCTAGCTCTTGTGTCTACTGCTATCTGTTACCCTGCAACTCTGTTTGTGCATACCTCTGAACACCACATCGGTTTCCAGCCTATCCGATTCTCACATCGGTTACCAGCCTATCCGATTCTCACATCGGTTACCAGCCTATCCAATTCTCACATCGGTTACCAGCCTATCCGATTCTCACATCGGTTACCAGCCTATCCGATTCCCACATCGGTTACCAGCCTATCCGATTCTCACATCGGTTACCAGCCCTATCCGATTCTCACATCGGTTACCAGCCCTATCCGATTCTCACATCGGTTACCAGCCTAGCTGATTCTCACATCAGTTACCAGCCCTATCCGATTCTCACATCGGTTACCAGCCCTATCCGATTCTCACATCGGTTACCAGCTATATCCGATTCTCGCATCAGTTACCAACCTACCTCCACACACCTACAAAGAGACTAACATACCTGTGTTATCCATTGTAACTATTACTTCTACCTATCATCATCTACTATCACTCCTGCAACATCACTATCTGAGTGCTTATCATCATCTACTGTCACTCTTCAAAGCCTATACCTTCAGTGTATCATTCCACTGCTACTTGCATAACTACTTATCACTCCTACAACATCACTATCTGAGTGTTTGTATATGTGCATACTAAATCAGGCTGAACCACTGTGATGAGTCAAGAGTGTTGGATCAGGTGATTTAACATATCTCTACAAGACTACTGAGTGGAATTCTGCAGCTGTAGATCCAGCCCCATTGAACTAAGAACCCAGAGCGTTACACTCTTGAGTAGTGTTGAGCGAACACGGACTGTATTATTCATGTTCGTACCAAATAATTGGATTTTTGTTACCCGAACACGGACCCGAAAACTTTACTGTATGTTCAGGTTTAAAATCCGTGTTCGGTCATTTTATTTCCTGTTTTGTATGTAATGGCGCGCTTTTAATGGCGGGCTTTCAACAGCCAATCAACAAGCGTTTAACTGGTGTGCCTTAAGCCATCCCAGCCATGCCTACTAATGTATTAGTAGCTGTGATTGGCCATCTGAAGCATGTGACCATGTCTTTATAAGTTCGAGAGCCCCCAGCGCGCCACATCATTCTGCTGTAGTTTAGGGACAGAGCACACATCATACGTGCTGGCTGCTGATTAGGGATAAACAGTGATTCTGTGAAAAATTGTGTCTGAAAGAATGCAGGGACAGATCGGAGTGCAGGCAGGGAAAGTTATTAGAGCATTTTAGGGCCAAGCTGGAGATTAGGCAGGGTCAGTCTTTTACATTGATTTTGCTGTGTGGGGGGTGGTGCAGTGAACGATCTTATTGAGCATATTAGGGACAGGCTGGAGATTAGGCAGGGACAGTATACATCGATTTTGCTGTGTGGGGGGTGGTGCAGTGAACAATCTTTTTGCCCTCACTTGAGCCCACTGAGGAGGAGGAGGAGGAGGGAGAAAAAAAAATCTATTTTTATCAGTCAGTTGTGTGCAGCGTTCATCTTAGATCTATTTTACTACAAGTTAAAAGGAGGAGTTCGGAACAGGAGGCAAACTGAAGCACCCTGCAATCCTCGGCGGTGGAAGATGCGCCCCAAAAATTAGAAAGGTGTATTCAATCTACACCCTTTGGGGTAAAAAGAATTAAATTGCGGCATAGTCTGTATCGGTACGTGTGAGATACACCTTTCCAATTTTTGGGGCGCATCTTCCACCGCAGAGGATTGCAGGGTGCTTCAGTTTGCCTCCTGTTCCGAACTCCTCCTACTCCTCATCCTGCCTTTAGAGTACAAAAACGTGTGAGATACACCTTTTTCAATTTGTTTGGCGCATCTCCTTCCACCGCTGAGGATTGCAGGGCGCTTCAATTTGCCTCCTGTTCCGAACTCCTCCTACTCCTCTTCCTCATCCTCATCCTCCCTTTAGGGTACAAAAAATTGTAATCGGGGCCTAGTCTGTGTTTGTACATGTGGGATACACCATTTTATAAAAATTTTCCTATTCCGCTATTCAATATACACCCTTTTGGAGTGTAAAAAATTAAATTACGGCATAGTCTGTATCGGTACGTGTGAGATACACCTTTTAAATTTGTTTGGCGCATCTCCTTCCACCGCCAAGGATTGCAGGGTGCTTCAGTTTGCCTCCTGTTCCGAACTCCTCCTACTCCTCTTCCTCATCCTCCCTTTAGGGTACAAAAAATTGTAATCGGGGCTTAGTCTGTGTTTGTACGTGTGAGATAAACCGTTTTATATCCTTTTTTCTATTCCGCTATTCAATATACACCCTTTTGGGGTGAAAAAAATTAAATTTGCGGCATACTTTGCATATTTGACTGTGAGATACACCCGTTGTATTTGTATACTGTTTTTCTATTCCACTATTTAATAAACACCCTTTTGGGGTAAAAAAAATTAAATTGCGGCATAGTTTGCATATTTGACTGTGAGATACACCCGTGCGATACTGTTGTTGTTTTGTTCCGCTATTCAATAAACACCTTTCTAGGGCAAGATCATAAATTACAGAAATATGAGGAGACCGTCAAATAGGGGCCGTGGCCTGGGTCGTGGTGCTGCTGGTAGAGCTCCTGTTGCAAGGAGAGGACGTGGTCGATCTGTGCCAGCTACACGCACAAGTGAAACACCTTCCTCAAGTATGAGTAGGCGACAGAACCTGCAGCAGTATTTGGTAGGGCATCATGCGCCTCTAGAAGTGATGAGGGCAGAACAAGTAGAGGCGATAGTAGATTGGTTTGCTGCTGACAGTGCCTCCAGTTCCTTCACATTGTCTCCCCCCAGTCTACTGCAGAAAGGTCAGAGTTGGCACCTGCAGCCGATGTCCAACTGTCTTTCACCTCACCCCCTTGCAAATCAGGCAAGCAGTCTGAGCCCCAAGTCATGCAGCAGTCTCTTCTTCTTTTTGATGACTCTGTCAGCAGGGTTTCCCAGGGCCATCCACCTAGCCCTGCCCCAGAAGTGGAAGAGATTGAGTGCAGCGATGCCCAACCACTTATTTCTCAAAATGAGTACATGGAAGGACCATCGCAGCACGTCTCCGATGATGACGAAACGCAGGTGCCAACTGTTGTGGCACTCAGAATTGTGGAGACCGACAAGGAGGGCAGGGGTGAAGACTGGGTGGAAGATGATGTGGAGGACGATGAGGTCCTCGACCCCACATGGAATGAAGGTCATGCAGGTGACCTGAGTAGTTTGGAGGGAGAGGCGGTGGTCGCACAGAGCCACCAGCACAGCAGAAGAGGGAGAAGGGTGCAGAAGCGGAGCGGCCGTGCCCTAGACACTACGCCTGCTACTGCCCAACGCAGCAAGGAACCGAGCGCACCAAAGCCAGCTCAAAGGAGTTCTCTAGCATGGAAGTTCTTCAGAAAATGTGCTGATGACAGGACGCGAGTGGTTTGCACCCTGTGCAGTCAGAGCCTGAAGCGAGGCATAAACCTTCTCAACCTGAGCACAACCTGCATGATCAGGCATCTAAGTGCAAAGCACAAGCTGCAGTGGAGTAGACACCTTCAAAACCAAGAAAGGTCTCTGGCTCCTCCTGCTTCCTCTTCTGCTGCAGTCTCGGCCTCTTCATCCACCTCTGTAGTGATACCGGCACCTGCCACCCCGAAAACAGACGATCTGTCAGCAACACCACCACCTGGGTCACCAACCATCTCCACAATGTCCCGTGGAAGCGTTCAGCTTTCCATCTCCCAAACACTTCAGAGGAAGAGGAAGTACCCCCCTACCCACCCGCGATCCCTGGCCCTGAATGCCAGCATTTCAAAATCCTTGGCCTTTGAAATGCTGTCATTCCGTCTGGTGGAGACGCACAGTTTTAAAAGCCTTATGTCGGTGGCTGTCCCACAGTACGTCGTGCCCAGCCGCCACTACTTTTCCAGGCAAGCCATGCCTTCCCTGCACAACCAAGTGGGGGAAAAAATCAGGTGTGCACTGCGCAACGCCATCTGTGGCAAGGTCCACCTAACTACCCATACGTGGACCAGTAAGCACGGTCAGGGGCGTTATATCTCCCTAACGGCACACTGGGTAAATGCAGTGGTGGATGGGCCTGAGGCAGATAGCAATTTGGCGCATGTCCTTCCACCACCGAGGATTGCAGGGCGCTTCAGTTTGCCTCCTGTTCCTAACTCCTCCTACTCCGCTTCCTCATCCTCTACCACCTCCTCATCCAGTCAGCGTAACACCTTCACCACCAACTTCAGCACAGCCAGGGGTAAACGACAGCAGGCAGTTTTAAAACTTGCCTGTTTGGGGGAAAAACCACACACCGCGCAGGAGTTGTGGAGGAGCATGGAACAGCAGACAAATGAGTGGTTGCTGCCAGTGAGCCTCAAGCCCGGCCTGGTGGTGTGCGATAACGGGCGAAATCTCATAGCAGCTCTGGGCCTAGCTGGTTTGACGCACATCCCTTGCCTGGCGCATGTGCTGAATTTGGTGGTGCAGAGGTTCCTTAAAAATTACCCCGATATGTCAGAGCTGCTGCAGAAAGTGCGGGCCGTCTGTGCGCACTTTCGGCGTTCTCACCCTGCTGCTGCTCGCCTGTCAGCGCTGCAGCGTAACTTCGGCCTTCCCGCTCACCGCCTCATATGTGACGTGCCCACAAGGTGGAACTCCACCTTGCACATGCTGGAAAGACTGTGCGAGCAGCAGCAGGCCACAGTGGAGCTTCAGCTTCAGCACGCACGCGTGAGACGCTCTGCGCAACAGCACCACTTCACCACCAATAACTGGGCCTCCATGCGAGACCTGTGTGCCTTGTTGCACTGTTTTGAGTACTCTACCAACATGGCCAGTGCCGATGACGCCGTTGTCAGCTTAACTATCCCACTTCTATGCCTCCTTCAAAAAACGATTCGGGCGATGATGGAAGAGGATGTGGCACAGGATGAGGAGGAGGAGGAGGATGAAGAAGTAACATTTCCAAGGCTTTCAGGGCAGTCATTCGCAAGTGGCTCCGAGGGTGGGTTCCTGCACCCACAAACGCCAGGGACACAATTGTCCAGCAGGGGCACAGTTCTGGAGGATGAGGAGGATGAGGAGGAGGAGATGGAGGAAGAGATGGAACCATGTTCACAGCAGGGTGGCACCCAGGCAAGCTCATGGCCATCACTGGTGCGTGGCTGGGGGGATACAGAGGACACAGACGATACACCTCCCACAGAGGACAGACTTTCGTTGCCTCTGGGCAGCCTGGCACACATGAGCGATTACATGCTGCAGTGTCTCCATGTCACATACCTGGTCCTGAAGCCGAAATGCTGAGAGGGCTCTCCTTGCGGCTGAGTGCTCGGTGTCCCTGAAGGTGGTAACAGGAAGCACGAAGCCCAAAGTAGCAGGGATTGCCAGCTTTGCCCCAGATGAGGGTTGATGGTAGGAATATCTCTCTGCAGGTGAACACCAGAGGAGTTGAGCACTAGGACCCAGGAGTGCTGTGGAAGTTGCAGACAGCACACGGCTGGAAGTAGTTTGTAATGGAGAGTGCCGCTGGCAGATTCAACAGGTAAGTACTGGAAGCAGGTTCTGCAGGCTGGGTACAGCAGGTGGGCACCAAGGCAGATCACAGCAGACAAGGCACAGCCAAAGGCGTAGTCGGCAGGGGAGGACTGGCAGCCTTGGGCCTGGGGGGCAAGTCCAGTCAAGTGGCCCATTGAACCACCGAGCTCACCATCTATGCCCACCTGGTTTATAACGGATATTGATGTTATAAAGCAAGGCAAATATGATACAATGTGGTAACATAATTTAATGTTAATAGCAACAAAGGAGGTTTAACAAAAATAATGCATCAATGCAGCCTCACCAGTGCCCATCAGTCCAGCCTCATCAGTGCCCATTAATGCAGCCTCACCAGTGCCCATCAGTCCAGCCTCATCAGTGCCCATTAATGCAGCCTCACCAGTGCCCATCAGTCCAGCCTCATCAGTGCCCATTAATGCAGCCTCACCTGTGCCCATCAAGGCATCCTGATCATTGACCATCAATGCAACCTGACCAGTGCCCATCAATGCAACCTGACCAGTGCCCATCAATGCAGCCTGATCAGTGCCCATCAATGCAACCTGACCAGTGCCCATCAATTCAGCCTCACCAGTGCCCATCAATGCAGCCTCACCAGTGTCCATCAATGCAGCCTCTCCAGTGCCCATAAATGCAGCCTCACCAGTGCAGCCTTATCAGTTCCCATCAATGCAGCCTGATCAGTACCCATCAATGCAGCCTCACCAGTGCCCATCAATGCAACCTGATCAGTGTCCATCAGCTCAGCCTCATCAGTGAAAGAAGATTATTGGTGAACCCAACAAAAACTGCGCAAAATGAATGTGATGTATAAATAAATAAACACTACTCATATCTATAAATGTGTTTAGGGTGAAATTGCTTCCACTCTGCGAGCTGCAAAATCAACGTGAATAACGTGACAAATGAAAAAGTGAAAAAATGTGGCGCTCAACAGTTTGATAAAACACAAAGTAAATTATTCCAATGTGCAAACATTCGTGCAAAAAAAAACAGTTTCTAGTGTCCAAAAAAAAAAAGGGTTAAGCAAACAGCCAATGATGGAAACACAGACTTGATAGGAGTGAATCTCAAAAAAGCCTCCACCTCCACACGATCACCCAGTGAAATGTATAGGTACCGCTTACCAGAACCACTGGACCCCTTAGTTATAGGGGCTCAAACATGCTTATTGATCCACATCAGATCCGACCTTGCACATCCCCCTCTCACACAGGCGAGATAGGAGATGCCGCTCCACGCCTGCGTTCCTTAGACCCTTAGATTGGGAACGTGAGACCGTAAACTTCCAGGTCTAAGGAACGCAGGCGTGGAGCGGCGTCTCCTATCCCCAGCAAACTGAAAATGATCCTTTGATGAGTAATACTGCACCATGAGAGCCTGTTTGTCATTTCTCTCCATCTATGACTTGGTTCTTTAATGCTCCATCGATTTGGCTACACACTGTCGCCTGTGTGAGAGGGGGATGTGCAAGGTCGGATCTGATGTGGATCAATAAGCATGTTTGACCCCCTATAACTAAGGGGTCCAGTGGTTCTGGTAAGCGGTACCTATACATTTCACTGGGTGATCGTGTGGAGGTGGAGGCTTTTTTGAGATTCACTCCTATCAAGTCTGTGTTTCCATCATTGGCTGTTTGCTTAACCCTTTTTTTTTTTGGACACTAGAAACTGTTTTTTTGCACGAACGTTTGCACATTGGAATAATTTATTTTGTGTTTTATCAAGCTGTTGAGCGCCACATTTTTTCACTTTTTCAGCCTCATCAGTGTCCACCAGTGCAGCCTCATCAGTTTCCATCCATGCAGCCTCATCAGTCCCCATCAACGCAGCACCACCAGTGTCCATCAGTGCAGCCTCATCAGTGCTCATCAATGCAGCCTGATCATTGCCCATCAATGCAGCCTCACCAGTGCATATAAGCTCAGCCTCATCAGTGCAGCTTGATCAGTGCCACCTATCAGTGTCCATCATTGCCACCTACTAGTGCTGCATATCAATCCAGCTTAATCATTGCTCCTGATCAGTGCTTACCATTGCCGCCACATTCTCTTCCCTGCTGACCCCGTCCTATGTCCCACTGACTCCCATTCTCTGCCCTTATGTCCCAGGGTCTGATAAGGAAGCCGCTGTTATTCATTGTGAACAGCTGTGGCTTCCTCATCAGACCCTGAGACAAGAACAGTATACTGTGGCTGGGGTGGGATAAATGTAGATGGGGGTGCCCGATTTAAATCTTGCCTAGGGTAGCACAAAAATAAAATACACCACTGGACACTGATGCATTAGTGACTAGTGGCACTCATTAACCCCTTTGTGCTGCATTAGTTGTACCAGTGTCAGTGTTTATTAACCATTTCATGCTGCACAATACAGGGGTTAATTAACACTGACACTGGTGCCACTGTCACTAATGCAGCACAAAGGGGTTAATTAACTGCCACTGGTCACTAATGCATCAGTGGCCAGTGGCAGTACATTAACCCCCTCCATGCTGCATTTTACAAACAGCATTGTAAATTAACTCCTCGCCTCAATGAGTTAAAGCGGAGTTCCACCCGAAATTTATACTTACCTCCATCTTCTCGCTCCCGGTCACCTGAAAAACAAATGGATAATCGCAATTTTTTTTTTTTTTTCACTTACCTTTTAGAGAAAATATACTCACCTTACTTCCTTCTTCCTCCCCTCGGCGGCCACGGCGATTCGTCACTTCCTGGCTTTTGCAATGATTCCTGGGAGCTGAACGTCATCGCTCCCAGGAATCATTGCGCCTGCACCGGCCCCGACGTCAGTTCCGGGGCGCGCGCGTCATTCACTTCTAAACAGCTTCTGGGCATGCCCAGAAGCTGTGGAGGGATGACGCGCGCGACCCGGAAGTGACGTCGGGGCCGGTGCAGTGCATCGTGGGACCGAAGAAGGAGGAAGAGGACCGAAGAGGACGCGGAAGAGGATCGTGCTGGCTTCAAGCTGCCCACACCTGAGATGGCAGCGCTGGAGAAGACAATTTCAAGGTAAGTATTTCTCCTGAAAGGTAAGTGCAACCCGGGACAGATCAGAGGCTAGCCATTGTGGAATGTGCTAGCCCTGACTGTCCCGGGGGTATTTTTGTACAAAAATGTATAACCAGGGTGGAACTCCGCTTTAAACACTTGAGCCATTTCACACATCTACAACACTGACACAACATTGCCTTATGTAAGGTGTATTATCAGCCTGAGCAGCCTCTGAAAACTCACTGTTGCACAGGGCTTCACTGGGCTGGCTCCTCGCAGTTCCTTGCAGAAGCAATCTCCTCCGTCCTTTCTTCCCGCCTCCTGGCCTCTGGATGACATCACACTCGGCCGGGACTAGAAAGCAACTGTCAGGTGGAGATCACTCCGCCTGACAGGGAAGTGACTGGACTCACCAGTCAAAAAGGCCACTCGCTCCGCACCGATTCCACCCCTGCAGACAGGCATGACACCCGCCAGCCGCCGCTACATTATAGTAAACTTGCAGAGCTGCAGCAGAGCAGTGATGCTCCGCAAGTATAACACAATGTAGCGGCGGCCGGCGGGTGTCATGCCTGTCTGCAGGGGTGGAATCGGTGCGGAGCGAGTGGCCTTTTTAGGAAGCATCAGAGCGGCCTGGAGGGCAATCGCCTCCCTGCCTCCCGGCCCAGTCCGCCTCTGGTAGTCGGGGACAGAAGCAGAGGTCAGTAAGCCAGAGGTCAGCAGATCAAATAGCAGAGTCGTGGTTAGGCAAGCCGGGGTCATACACAGGGCAGATGACAAGAGAAGATCCGTGAACAATCCGAGGTCAGAGCTGGGAGCGAGACAAGAGGAATCCAAGAACAAGCCGGGTTGACAACAGGTGATCAGAAGCAGCAGCAAACACAGGAAGCAGGAAACAGGAAACAGGAAGCTGAAGACCAGTCAGCAATGTTCATGTGCCACAGATATCCTTTTAAAGGCCAGAGGGTGCTGGGATTGGACGTCCACTTTGTGGGCCAGCACGCACACGTCTTCGCCCTAGCGGACGTGCGTTTGCAATACGTGTGTGCGTATTCATGCGGCTAGTTCCCTGACACTCCACAACGACCGCCGAGGGGCCCCCATTCTAACTTGTGCTGATTACTGGGTGGCCACGCTGCTGGATCCCCGTTACAAGGACAACGTACCGTCCTTAATTCACTCACTGGAGCGCGATCGCAAGATGCACGAGTACAAGCGCACGCTGTTAGACGCGATGCTGCTGGCATTCCCACCTGACAGCGGGGCCACAGTGGAAGCACAAGGACAAGGCAGAGGAGGAGGAGGAAGAGGTCGCCAACGCAACCAGGGCACTGCCAGCACCTCAGAAGGCAGGGTTAGCATGGCCGAAATGTGGAAAAGCTTTGTCAGCACGCCACAACAAACAGCAGCACCAGCAGCTCATATGGAACGTCTTAGCAGGAGGCAGCATTTCACCAACATGGTGGAGCAGTATGTGTGCACACGCCTACATGTAGTGAATGACGGGTCTGCCCCCTTCAACTTCTGGGTCTCCAAATTGGGCACATGGCCTGAGCTTGCCCTTTACGCCCTGGAGGTGCTGGCGTGCCATGCAGCCAGTGTATTATCTGAACGTTTATTTAGCACGGCTGGGGGCGTTATCACAGACAAGTGCAGCCGCCTGTCCAGAGACAATGTGGACAAGCTCACGTTCATTAAAATGAACCAGGTATGGATCCCACAGGACTTTTCCGTACCTTGTGCAGAATAGAGATGGATACCGACCTTACCCAGCCATTGTTCTATTTTTGATCTTTCTCACTCTTTTGGGGTGTACCCTCATTTAAAATGACTGAAAAAAAGCAGTGTTGGCTACCTCGTCCTCCTCCACCGCCGCTTCCACCTACAACCCCACATCCACCACCACCTCAACCTCCCTCCTACTCCATATGGGCCTCGTCCTTCACAGATGAAGAAAATTGTTTTATTTTTCAGTTTTTTTTTGTTGTTTTAAGTTATTTCCCTATCCACATTTGTTTGCAGAGCACTTGCCATGCTATTAACTACGTTTTGCTGCCATTTGCAGCACTCTAGCCCTTTCCATTGGTGTTTTAGAGCCATTTTAGTGCCTGAAAGTTCGGGTCCCCATTGACTTCAATGGGGTTCGGTGTCCGGGTAAAGTTTGGAAAAAGTCCGGGACACGGACCCGGACTTTTTTTTCAAGTTCGGCCGAACCCGCCGAACACGGACATCCAGGTGTCCGCTTAACTCTACTCTTGAGGATAGGCGGGGCATTTGGTTCCCTGTGTGGCCCTGGGAAAACCCCAACCCGGATAACTTTGATTACTGGAAATTTGAGAAACAGATCTTTCAGGTGCAATTTCTCTAGAGCGTTGGGAAACAGTGTGGTTAAGAGGGGGTTGAATGTTGTTAGGTCCCTCATTATCTTTAAGAGGGTAAAATCTGTTTTCAACAGGGACATTGTATTGATAGTTCTCCTGTCTATTGTCAGACAAATTTCTACCCTGCCAGCGGTGATCCATCTCTGGACCTCTAATGGGTCCAGTGGAAGGATTATACCACTGTGGACTGGGTCTAGAAGGACTGTAATCATACCTTCCATAGATAGGACACTGGTGACCATACTCAGAGCCCTGATCCCTCTGATAAGGATAGTAAGGCTCCGAGTAATTGTTGGGTCCCCATCTCCATTGTGGAGTATTAGGATAGTTAGATGATTGTACATAGCCCCCTTGATGATAATTAGGACCGTTATATTGCCCACGGTTACCCTATTGCCAATTATTATTGGGGCCTTGATTGGTATAAAGGCTATTTGATTTAAGTTGATGAGAAGGTTGTTTTCCTTTTTTATGGTTCTGCCCCCTGAACGGAGATTTAAATGAAGTGTGTCGACCGTTCTGGCGAGGTCCCTTCTTTTGTGTTTTGTTATTGTAACCTGTTGTTTGAGGAGGGGCTGATGGGGCTCCATTAGTTTGAATAGTGGATAACTCCATTACATCATCATCAGTGTTCAGATCTACCAATAATTTATTTTGCCATTCGAAAACGGCACTAGAGTGATAGACCTGAAGGTCTCTATTGAATTTATTGCATTTTTTAAATTTTTTTTTTTTTTGATCTTTCTCTTCCTTCTCCAGATTTTTTAAAAGATTAGCAGAGGAAGATTTGTACTCTTCACTTTCCATGAAAGGGGCTAGCTTCTCTTTGACTAGTTTAACCTTGTCATCGAGTCTAGAAAGTTTAGCACTCTTCCTAGCTGATAAAAAACACAAAAAATTTACCCCTGCCTCGTTGAAATATTTGAACCAGTCCTCCAACTCAACCTCGCCGAGTTGGGGACAAACTTCCCACCGGAGACTCCTGGGGACAATAGTCTTCTTGATATATGTATCTAAGAATGCTATGTCCCACTGAGTGACTCCATTTTATACATTTCACTGGGGTGTGGTCACACTTGAAGTTGCAGCTTTGTTTTTGTTCCACTAGCGCGGTTATTATTTCCATTTTTTGTACATCTCCTTTGACCTTTAACTGCTGCTTCTGGTTATATCTGTCAGAATGGATATTTTTGAATATTGAGCCTCTAGGTTAATAAACACCGATGGGGTTTTTGAGGCCCTCTCTACAAGTGAGACGGATATGAGTGGGCTCTTCATGAGGTAAAAGAACTTACTAATTTCTAAGATACACACTCAGTGGGACATAGCATTCTTAGATACATATATCAAGAAGACTACGGTCCCCAGGAGTCTCAGGTGGGAAATTTGTCCCCAACTCGGCGAGGTTGAGTTGGAGGACTGGTTCAAATATTTAAATGAGGCAGGGGTAAATTTTTTGCGTTTTCTATCAGCTAGGAAGAGTGCTAAACTTTCTAGACTCGATGACGAGGTTAAACTAGTCAAAGAGAAGCTAGCCCCTTTCATGGAAAGTGAAGAGTACAAATCTTCCTCTGCTGATCTTTTAAAAAATCTGGAGAAGGAAGAGAAAAATCAAAAAATTAAAAAACGCAAGAAATTCAGAGACCTTCAGGACTATCACTCTAGTGCCGTTTTCGAATGGCAAAAAAAATTATAATTGGTAGATCTGAACCCTGATGATGATGTAATGGAGGTATCCACTATTCAAACTAATGGAGCCCCATCAGCCCCTCCACAAACAACAGGTTACAATAAAAAAACACAAAAGAAGGGACCTCTCCAGAATGGTCGACGCCCTTCATTTAAATCTCTGTTCAGGGGGCAGAACCCTAAAAAAGGAAAACAACCTTCTCATCAACTTAAATCAAATAGCCTTTATACCAATCAAGGCCCCAATAATAATTGGCAACAGGGTAACCGTGGGCAATATAACGGTCCTAATTATCATCAAGGGGGCTATGTACAATCATCTAACTATCCTAATACTCCACAATGGAGACGGGGACCCAACAATTACTCGGAGCCTTACTATCCTTATCAGAGGGATCGGGGCTCTGAGTATGGTCACCAGCATCCTGTCTATGTATCACGTACCTGGTGTGGAGGCCAATGGAGAGAGGGCTTCCTTTGCGGCTAAGTTCCAGACTCCCCTGAAAGTGAGAACAGGAGGAGTCAGGCTCAAAGTAGCACAGGTCACCTGTGATGTTGATTGCAGAAGAACCCAGAAAGGTTTCTGATGTGCGAAGTAGTGGCTGCAGCCAGGTGGCGCCTGTGAGAGGTGGCAGGTCTGTGTTTGCACTAAGGCAATGGGAAGTCAGTTCAAGCCAGAGTTCAGAGTCGGGAGGATACCAGAGCAGGCAAGGTCAGATAGGGAAGCCGAGATCAGACACAGGTAACAGGAGAGAATATCCAAAGACAAGCCGAGTTCGGGTCAGGAGACAAGCAGAATAGTAAGGACAAGCCGGGTTGGTAACAGAGAACTTTCAGGAACAAGGATCACAGGAACACGGTACAAGCTGAAGATCAATCAGCAACTTCAATCACTGGTACACTTCCTTATAAAGGCCCAAGTGATGTGCTGGCTGAGATGCTGGGTCCTAGAGCCCTTCTCCTCCCATTGATGTCCTGACTGATGCTGGGTCCTAGAGACCCTCTTCTACCACTGGAGCCCTGACAGTCCCCCCCCGACGGGCAGCCTCCGGGTGCCCATTTGGGCAATTTTCTCTGGGTGTTTGGCCCGAAACTCTCGGAGGAGCCTAGGGGCATGTAAATTGGCTTCGGGATCCCAGGAGCTTTCTTCGGATGGATACACCTTCCATCTAATTAGGTATTGGATCTGCCTACCTTGTTTCCTGCAATCCAGAACTGACTCTACTTCATACTCCGTCTCTTCTCCTACAGTTACTGGTGGTGGAGGTGGTTCCACTCTTCCTGGTAATGGGTCAGGAATGGCTGGCTTGAGAAGAGAAACATGAAAGACCGGATGGATCCTGTAAGAGTCAGGCAGGGAAAGCTCAAATGCCACTGGATTTATCTCACGTTTGATTTGAAAAGGACCGATATATCTTGGTCCCAACTTCCTTGACGGGCACGGTAGCTTCAGGTTCACAGTTGACAGCCATACCTTGTCTCCTACTTTAAGGGGAGGATTGCCTCTTCGTTTCCTGTCAAAAAACGTCTTGTAGTCTGTCTGAGCCTTTTGTATGCAGTCTTAAAGGGTTTGGTAGTTGCTCTGTATAAAGGTAAGCCTGTCTTGCACTGCTGGTAATGCTGATTCGCACATTTTTGCTGGCAGGGCGGAAGGGTGAAATCCGTAATTGGCCCAGAATGGAGATTGGTTGGTTGCTGAATGTAAAGAGTTGTTGTAGGCAAATTCTGCCAGTGGGAGCAGGGATGCCCAGTCATCTTGAGAGAATACAGAGAAACAACGCAAATATTGCTCCAGTGTCTGATTTGTGGGTTCCGTCTGTCCGCTGCTTTGAGGATGGTAGGTGGATGAGAGGCAAAGTTCCACTTGTAGTGTATTACTGAGGGCTCTCCAAAACCTGGAGGTAAACTGTACCCCTCGATCCGAAACGATGTTACTGGGTAAGCCGTGGAGTCTGATAATCTCCTTGAAAAAGATGTGGGCAGTTTCTGTAGCAGAAGGAGTACCAACCATTTGCAGAAAATGAGCCATTTTGGACAGCCGATCTACCACTACCAAAATGGTAGTAAACCCTTCAGAGGGAGGTAGGTCAACGATAAAATCCATGGAGATCATCTCCCAGGGATGGTTAGGAATGGGCAGGGGCCTTAATAACCCCCAGGCTTTAGCTTTGATGCCTTTGCTGCGTAGACACAATGTACAGGAATTGACATAGGCCCTACAGTCCCGGCTAAGGTTAGGCCACCAGAAGGCCCGTTGGATGAGCTCGCAAGTTTTACGAGCCCCAAAGTGTCCGGCTAGTTGGTGGTCATGAAATGTCTTGAGAACCTGAGGCCTTGCCTTCAGAGGTATAAAGACCTTATCTTGGTGCCACAGCAATCCATCCTTCTTTTTTAGTGAAGCTTGTTCGGATTCAGGACATGATGCAGAAGCCTGCCTGATGGAGGATTCCAGACTAGGCTGAATTAGCAAAAAATTTTGGGCAAAAAGAATGGTGCTGGGGGGAGCAGGTTCAGAAGATTCAGGGAACATCCGAGACAGGGCATCTGCCTTCCCATTCTTGGATCCTGGTCGGTATGTCAAATGAAAATGAAACCTGGAGAAAAACAAGGCTCATCTAGCCTGACGAGGTCTTAAGCGTTTAGCGGATCTCAGGTACTCCAAGTTCTTGTGATCAGTAAAAATCATGATTGGGTGACTAGCCCCCTCCAGCAGGTACCTCCACTCCTCAAAGGCTACTTTAACTGCCAGGAGCTCCCTATCACCCACGTCAAAATTCCTTTCGGCTTGGTTTAGTCTCTTGGAACAAAAAGCTGCCGGGTGAAGCAAAGCCTTTGGGCCCTGACGTTGAGAAAGCACTGCTCCTGTTGCTACTTCGGAGGCATCTACCTCTAGAACGAAAGGAAGTGCTGGGTCTGGGTGTTGTAGCACAGGGGCAGAGGTAAATAGGACTTTCAACTGTTCAAAGACTGCTTGGGATTCTTGATTCCAAAGAAAGCGTGTATGTGAGCGAGTAAGCTGAGTAATCGGGGCAATGATATTTGAGAAATCCTTGATAAATTTCCGATAGAAGTTAGCGAATCCTATGAATCTTTGGACTCCCTTCCTGTCTGAGGGCGCAGGCCATTCCATAATTGCTGAGACCTTCTGAGGATCCATGGAAATTCCCTCGGTAGAGATTATGAGTCCCAAGAACTGAATAGACTGTCTCTCGAACTCGCATTTTTCTGCTTTGGCATATAAGCCATGAGTTCTTAGGGTATTTAACACCTTTTTGACATGGTCCCGATGGAGCTCGAGTGAGGCAGAAAAGATTAGAAACGAAAAGATTAGTATGTCATCCAGGTAGACAATGAGAAAAAGGTCAAGGTACTCTCTGAATATGTTGTTTAGGGATGATCGAACTTTTGAAAAGTTCGGTTCGACCAGAACACCCGAACTTCACGAAAGTTCGGCCCGGATTTCAGAACCCCATTGAAATCAATGGGACCCGAACTTCTGTAAACAAAAAACACCATTTTTAAGCCCTAAAACCCAATAAATGCCCCTAAAAAGTGCCTAGGGTTCTGGGTCATGCCCCATTAACTATTAATCACACAAAAAAAGTTCTTAAAAATTGTCATTTTTGATAAAAAAGCCAATTATTGAAAAATTAAAAAAAAAAAAAAAAAGAGATTTTTTTGATTTTTACTTTGGATTTAGTAGGGTCTAAAAGGTGTGCATGTGAAGTTTCAGCTCTGTAGCATGTCCAGAACCATGAAAAAAAAAAAAAAAGATAATTTTTCAGTAGAACAGGGATGTGGGTCGGGACCCTCCTTTAACTTTAACACCTATATGATCTTTTTTTCTGGTTCTGGACATGCTACAGAGCTGAAACTTCACAGGTACACCTTTTAGACCCCCCAGACACAAAATCACACAAAAAAAGTTCTTAAAAATTGTCATTTTTGATAAAAAAGCCAATTATTGAAAAATTAAAAAAAAAAAAAAAAAGAGATTTTTTGATTTTTACTTTGGATTTAGTATCTGGGGGGTCTAAAAAGTGTACATGTGAAGTTTCAGGTCTGTAGCATGTCCAGAACCAGAAAAAAAAAGATCGTTTGTATTAGAAAACTTTAAGCACAGGAATATGGCTTCTCTGCTGTAACACCTTGCCGGTTTAATAGCAGGCATTTTTTTGGGTTCTTTGCAGTCAGGAAAAACATCTGAACTTGTGTATAGTGGTACTGTGCACAAGTTCTGATGTTTTGCCTGCCTCCAAAACCCTCCAAAAAATGCCAGCAAAAACACACCTGGGCATTTTTTTTTTTTTGACGCTAGCGTTTTTTTTGGCATTTTTTGGGGTTCTTTTGAGGCAGGCAAAACATCTGAACTTGTGTATAGTGGTACTGTGCACAAGTTCTGATGTTTTGCCTGCCTCCAAAACCCCCCAAAAAATGCCAGCAAAAACACACCTGGGCATTTTTTTTTTTGACGCTAGCGTTTTTTTGGCATTTTTTGGGGTTCTTTTGAGGCAGGCAAAACATCTGAACTTGTGTATAGTGGTACTGTGCACAAGTTCTGATGTTTTGCCTGCCTCCAAAACCCCCCAAAAAATGCCAGCAAAAACACACCTGGGCATCTTTTTTTTTTTGACGCTAGCGTTTTTTTGGCATTTTTTGGGGTTCTTTTGAGGCAGGCAAAACATCTGAACATGTGTATAGGGGGTATATATAGGCATATATGTCTGAATATATACCCCTAGACATATATAGGTGTGATAGTAGCAGAAATATATTACTGTAAATGATTTCATTAGCGCAAGCATTTATTTCTGCTACTATCACACCTATATATGTCTAGGGGTATATATTCAGACATATATGTCTATATATTCCCCCTATACACATATTCAGATGTCATGTCTGACATCAAACATGTCCTCAAAAAAGCACTGGCAGTGGCAGCCCCTGCAGCATTAAAAAATGCTTGCTGGTGAGAAGCCACATGCCTGTCCCGAAGCAACACCGAGAAATGATCATTTCTCTATAGCGGTCACCCTGCTATGGAAGGGTTTTGTCACCCTGCCATAGCAGTCACTGTCAGTTAACCCTACACTACACTACGGTCCCCTGACACTTAACACTTTCCCTACAGAAACTAAATTTTTGAAGCTAACTTAAGTGTAAAGGAGCACTCTAACTACACTAGATATCCCTTTCCTCACACTAAAAATAGCTAAATGACACTTTTAAAGTAAAATTAACAGAACTGCTTCCACTCTCTTCCATGTCCAGTATAACAATGCTGGGAATATGGCGGGGGCGATCTTATATACTGGGGGGCGTATTCACTAATGATTGGTCTAGGGACCCCCTAGTCACTCCAATCACATTCCTAGCATTCTCCTGCCCCCTCAATTGGCTTTTGCTAATGGTTCTGGTCCAATCACGGGCTTTTAAAGCCCATTTCCTGAAGCATTGCATTTAGGGCGGTTCTGGTTGCCGAATTCCGAACTTTTTGGGCAAAAAGTTCTAAATTCGGCCGAACCTCGAACACCCAATGTTCGGGCCGAACCGATGGTGGACCCGAACCATTCGATCATCCCTAATGTTGTTCACAAAGTGCTGGAACGTTGCAGGAGCGTTACAAAGCCCGAAGGGCATCACGAGATATTCAAAATGACCGTATCTCGTTCGGAAGGCGGTCTTCCATTCGTCCCCTTCCCTTATGCGGACTAAGTTGTAGGCCCCTCTCAAGTCCAACTTCGTGAACACCCGGGCTGCTCGGAACCTCTGAAATAATTCTGGAACAAGAGGAAGTGGGTACCTATTCTTGATAGTGATCTTGTTAAGTTCCCTGTAGTCAACGCATGGTCTGAGGGAGTGATCCTTTTTCTCGACAAAGAAGATACCTGCTTCGGCCGGTGAGGAAGATGGATGGATGAATCCCTTGGCTAAGTTTTCATCGATGTACTGTCGGAGGACTTCCATCTCAGTTTCAGACAGTGGAAAGATGCGTCCAAAGGGTATCTCTGCTCCAGGAAGCAATTCGATTGGACAATCATAGCATCGGTGTGGCGGTAGAGTATCGGCTTTTCTTTTGTCGAATACATCAAGGAAGTCGTGATAAACTGGTGGGATGGCAAGATTGGTATCTGTTGAGGGCTGGATAGACAAAAATGCAGGAGGAGCAGCATGCATGGAGATGCCACAGTGTTGTTGACAGTAACTAGATGAGAAAGTAATTTCTCCCTTGGACCAGTCAATTTGTGGATTATGGGCCTGTAACCAGGGTATTCCTAGGATGACTGGGAATATGGGAGACCTGATGACATCGAACCGGAGGAGTTCTTGATGATCTGTATCTGTGGTTGCTGAGATAGGAAGTGTCTCTTGGGTAACAGGTCCTGAGCTGGGAGTAGTGCCATCTGCTAGGTGTTTATCAAGTCTTTGCTTTTTAGGTTTGAGAGGGATATGCAAGTCTTTCGCAAGATTAATGTCTATAAAGCAGCTGCAGGCCCCAGAGTCAGAGCTCAGGAGTAGGAACTCTGGGTTCTGGGGGAAGAAGCAAAATGGCAGCTGGAGCAGTGGCCGGAGGACTGGAAGGAGCCGCTAAAGGGTTGGGACTCAGAGCCGGGTTAGGTTCTGTGGAAGTCGCTGTAGTAGTAAGAGCGCACATGCGTTCTTCAAGCTGGAAGTATCCTCCTTGCAAATCCTTGATGGCTTGTGTAAGTGTGGTCATCTGCTGACAGAGAGCTTCCTTCGCCGAAGCACCTCTCTCGGCCTCAGACATATGGCTGATTGATACTATAAGGTACCTGGTGTGGAGGCCAATGGAGAGAGGGCTTCCCTTATGGCTAAGTTCCAGACTCCCCTGAAAGTGAGAACAGGAGGAGTCAGGCTCAAAGTAGCACAGGTCGCCTGTGATGTTGATTGCAGAAGAACTCAGAAAGGTTTCTGATGTGCGAAGTAGTGGCTGCAGCCAGGTGGCGCCTGTGAGAGGTGGCAGGTCTGTGTTTGCACTAAGGCAATGGGAAGTCAGTTCAAGCCAGAGTTCAGAGCCGGGAGGATACCAGAGCAGGCAAGGTCAGATAGGGAAGCCGAGATCAGACACAGGTAACAGGAGAGAATATCCAAAGACAAGCTGAGTTCGGGTCAGGAGACAAGCAGAATAGTAAGGACAAGCCGGGTCGGTAACAGAGAACTTTCAGGAACAAGGATCACAGGAACACGGTACAAGCTGAAGATCAATCAGCAACTTCAATCACTGGCACACTTCCTTATAAAGGCCCATGAGATGTGCTGGCTTAGATGCTGGGTCCTAGAGCCCTTCTCCTGCCATTGGTGTCCTGACTGATGCTGGGTCCTAGAGACCCTCTTCTACCACTGGAACCCTGACACTATGGAAGGTATGATTACAGTCCTTCTAGACCCAGTCCACAGTGGTATGATCCTTCCACTGGACCCATTAGAGGTCCAGAGATGGATCACCGCTGGCAGGGTAGAAATTTGTCTGACAATAGACAGGAGAACTATCAATACAATGTCCCTGTTGAAAACAGATTTTACCCTCTTAAAGATAATGAGGGAGGGACCTAACAACATTCAACCCTCTCTTAACCACACCCAACGCTCTAGAGAAATTGCACCTGAAAGTTCTGTTTCTCAAATTTCCAGTAATCAAAGTTATCCGGGTTGGGGTTTTCCCACGGCCACACAGGGAACCAAACGCCCCACCGATCCCCAGGAGGTAGGCGCGTCAAACTTAAAAAAAGTAAAAACTTAGCAGGCGCAGGGGTGTTTAACTTAAGTAAGGTAGTGTTGACAGAATCTGAAAAACTTATCTTGGATAAAGGTTTGAAGTTTGCTCCCCCCAAACGTTTGGATAAGTTACAAACATACATGGACATCCACAAGTTTATAAGAAAAATAAATATTAAGAGGTATATACTATAAGCAATCCCATCAAGGATAATCGAGTTGTGAGTTCAGAATTTCAACATTCTGGATTGTCCAACGCTTCTCTATTTAACCCGCCAGGGGCTTTGGCCTCATCCCTGAAAGTATTTAGGGATGTTTTGCTTAGGGATTTGGACAAAATCCAATTACACAAAACCTCCTTGTCTGCTGATCTACAAAAAGGGCTTGATTCCCTGTGTGACAACAAAGATCTGGTCATTAGGCCAGCAGACAAGCGAGCAGCACTTGGCTTGGTCACTGTAGGGCGGTCTTATCACTATACACAAACAGGGAATGCAATCACTTGTCTTGTAATTTATTAAGTAGAAATTTCTTTCAACAGGAGCCTGCTCGCATTTCTTCCCTGGAGGTTCAACATTAACCATTTCATGGCTTTTAATCAGCAAACAAACAGAAAACTAGGTATTGGCACTCATTCGTTTCAAGAGAAGCAAAATAAACAATACTGCTTGCCAACCCTCATTAAATAAAAAGCACAATATATGATGGCTTATATAATATTAATACAATAAAGCCTGTACATTCACAAAAATATATGGTTTCATATCTAATTAGGAGGTAAATATTAATAAACCTCATATCATCTGACCTACTTTAAAAACAATATTTTATTAAATTATAATTTTATAAAATTAATAAGTAAAACCCACAAACGGCCCAAAACCTGGAATTGGAACTAAGGAGGTCAATCCAAATTTTTATATAAATATGTGTGTTAATTTAGATAATATACTTATTAGCTCATTATAATTGATCTTCACCAATTTTAATTGATTAATATTAAAACAATAGCAATATTAAAACCTAAAATTAAAATATATTCCAAGATATACATTTACCATTTATACTATCCAGCAAATCACCTTTATTTTTCTTTTCAAAATTTAAAATGATTTTGAAATTATTTAAAACCTAGTTTAATTTTTTTTTAATTATTGTTAAAATTTAAAATTAATATTTTATAAAAATATGAATATGAATATAAACTAATAAAAATACTTAAAAGACAGAAGGAAATAATTTATTTATCACTAATAAAACAATTGAGGTCGAACTCGACGTTCAAACCTCTGGGCACAAGAACCTTGGTCTCGTATATCCAATACGACTCTCTTTTACTCAATTGTCTAATAAAATTCCCACCCCTCCAGTGTCTCACGACACGTTTAATCCCCCAAAATTTAAGAGACCTAGGGTTTGCTTTGTGGACTATTCGGAAATGTTTTGATACATTGTGATTTATGGAACCTTTTTTAATATTTTTTACATGTTCTCCCATTCTTTTACTCAAACTTCTAGATGTGCGTCCAATGTACTGAAGTCCGCAACCGCACTCTAACATGTAGACTACTCCTATAGTACTACATGTTATAAGAGCCTTTATGGGGTATTCCTTTTTTGTACTGTTCGACATGAACTCCTTTTTCTTTTTCTGGTTATTCACTGCATGTCTACATGCAGAACATCTTCCGCATGCATGAAAACCCATAATAAATGAAAACAGTCCTTCCTTTTTCTGAATGGGTGGATCTATAGCTCATGGGGCTATCATGTCCTTGAGGATCGGGGCCTTTTTATACACAAACTTTGGTCTCTCCGGTAAAGCTGGTCCGAGTATTCTATCTTTCTTTAAAATGTTCCAATGTTTCCTCACTATCCGTTCAACTTGTTTATATTGCACATTAAAATCTAAAATCAATTTAAATTCACAATTTTTATTCTGGTTGTTTCTTCCTTCTCAAATAATTTTTACCAATCAGAACCTTTCTATCCATTTGTTGGACCTGTGTTCTAGCTGTCTCTATATCTTCAGCCGGGTAGTCTTTCTCTAGGAACCTCTTTCCCAGCATTTCTGATTGAACTACGAAGTCAGTCTCATTGGTGCAATTCCTTCGTAGCCTTACGAATTGTCCCTTGGGAATATTACAGAGCCATGTTTTATGATGACAGCTGTCAACTGGAAGATAGGAATTCCTATCAGTAGGTTTAAAATAATTTTTTGTAAAAAGACATCCTTGATTTTTAAAAATCTCTAAATGTAAAAACACTGTGCTTTCGTTATTATTTTTTCCAGGTCAGCTGTATATTTTTGTTATTCCTGTCCATTTTTTCTTTAAACCTATTAAAAGATCTGTAATCTCCTTTCCAAATGATCAGGAGATCATCGATAAATCTTCTGTAACAGATCAATTCCAATGGACGGTCTTTTAAAATGTGCTCCTGTTCCCAATGGGCCATAAAAATATTGGCGACTCTGGGGGAAAATCTAGCCCCCATAGCGACATCTTTCGTCTGGAGATAATAATGGTGATCATACCAGGAGTAATTGTGCTGGAGACAAAAAGCTAAACATTTCAGAAGATACTTTCTATGTCGAGATGTCAAATCCGATTCTGATAGGGCCCATTTTGTGGATGCTATCTCTTCCTCATGCCCTATGATCGTGTACAATGACCCGACATCTGCCGTGGCCAATATACAATCATCCGTATATTCCAATTCCTCTAAACATTGGATAACATGTTTGGTATCTTTTGTGAATGCCCACGTCTGGCTGACCAGTGGTTGGAGATAATAGTCAATGTATTGGCTAAGTCGGAAACATACAGAGTCAATTCCATTAATAATGGGTCTTCCCGGCGGTTTCACCAAATCCTTATGGATTTTAGGTAAAAAGTAGATTATGGGTACTCTACATGCTGAGGGATTTAGATATGACTCTTCTTTTTTATTCAATATGCCTTTCTTGGCTCCTTTCTTGATCAACTGATCCAATTCCTGTTTAAATTCCATTGTCGGATTACTATTCAGTAGTTGATAAGTTTCTGTATCGGATAATTGTCTTTCCATCTCCCCTCTATAGTAAGATCTATTCATTACCACCAATCCTCCCCCTTTATCTGCTGGTCTAATTACGACTTTTTTATCTTTCTCTAGATCCTTAATGCCTTGTTTAATCCATTGCGGATTCGGCATTTTCCGGACATTCAATCTCTCCAAGTCATCTGTTACCATATTCCGAAAGACCTCAATATATTGGTTTCCTGTATTTGCCGGGTTAAAAAACGATTTATTTCTCAGGGTAGAATGATGACCCATTTCTACCACTGGGGGCCTAGTATCCAGTTTGGAAAGAAAATATTTCTTTTGGTTTATCGTATGAACAAATTTTTGTAAATTCACATAAGTATCAAACTTATTCAAATTCTTTGTGGGTGCGAATTTCAGGCCTTTATCTAAAAGTTTGAGTTCTTGTTGGTTCAATATTTTGTCACTCAGATTGAAAACACCAGCTCCTACTGGTGTTCTCTTTTTCTGGCATTTTCTGCCTGCTCTTCGTCCTCTCTGTCTTTTCTTTTTTCCCCCCCGAGTAGTTTGTTCTCGATAGGACCATTGTCCTTTGGTGTTCCCTAAAAAAACATCCTGGGAAGGGTCTCTTTCTTGATCCTGCAATGGTGTAAATCTATTTTCTGTTGGGATATTGTATACTTGCGGGTCACGGTGGCCATTATCTCTTGCTGAGTATCCATCTCTTTGACCTGGAGATCCCCTAGACCATTGTTGGTACTGTGGTTGCGGGTTCCCTTGCCAGTGATTGTTGTAATTAAAATTCTGTTTCGGATTAAAATTAGAATTAAAATTGGGATTAAAATTTGAATTAAAATTTGTTTTAAAATTTCCTCCTCTTCCTCTTGCAGGTTTCCCTCTGAAAGGTCTTCTGCCTCTTCCATTACCCCTAAAAGGGGGAGCTGAATAATTTTGGCCATCTCTCATTTGTGATGGTTGCTGATTGGGTGTTCCCTGATATCCTTTCCCTTGTCCTCCCTGTGCTCTTGGTGTAGGAGCATTAGGTGGGGATGCCGGGGCTTCTCTTTCTGGTGTGCTATCACAGGACTCAATCGCACCTTCCTCCTTTAGAAGACGCTGCCATTTGAAGACTTCATGATTTCTGAAGTCACCAATATCACGCAGGAATTTCTTCCTTTTCTTCTCCTGCGTTTCTTTATCCATTTTTTCCATCTTCTTTTTTAATTCTCCTGAGAGTCTAATGCATTCCGCAGATTCTTTAAAAGGTTAAATTTTGCCTTTAATTTCTTTAATAGACTGTTCCAGCGCTGTTAATTTCTTCTGTTTTCTACTTAACAGGAATTTTAATAATTCTACCCCTTAACTATTAAAAAATAAAAACCACTCATTCATGGCTTCAGTAATAGGGATGATCGAACTTTTCAAAAGATCGGTTCAACCAGAACACCCGAACTTCCCAAAAGTTCGGCCCGGATTTCAGAACCCCATTGTAATCAATGGGACCCGAACTTCGGTAATCAAAAAACACAATTTTGAAGCCCTAAAACCAAATAAATGCCCCTAAAAAGTGCCTAGGGTTCTGGGTCATGCCCCAGGGACTATTAATCACACAAAAAAAGTTCTTAAAAATTGTAATTTTTGATAGAGAGCCAAATATTGAAAAAATTATTGAAAAAGAAAAATTAGATTTCTTTGGATTTAGTGTCTGGGGGGTCTAAAAGGTGTACCTGTGAAGTTTCAGCCCTGTAGCATGTCCAGAACCAGAAAAAAAGTTTGTTTGTATTAGAATTAATATAGAACAGGGATATGGCTCCGCTATTTTCACACCTTCAAAGACCCCCAAAAAATGCCCAAAAAAATGCCTGCGCCAAAAAAAAAACGCCCAGGTGTGTTATTGCGTTTTTTTTGGGCATTTTTTGGGGTCTTTGGAGGCAGGCAAAACATCTGAACTTCTGTATAGGGGTATATATACACACACACTTATATGTATTTATACACATACACATATATAGGTGTTATAGGAGCGGAGACATATGCCTGTTAATTATTTCATTAGCGCAAGCATAGTGTTCTGCTACTTTCACACCTATATATGTGTATATATACATACGTGTGTGTGTATATATACCCCTATACAGAAGTTCAGATGTCATGCCGGACTCCAAACATGTCCTCAAAAAAGCCCTATGAACGCCTGCAGCAAAAAGCAGGGTGACAGGCGAGAAGCCATCTCGCTGTTCTATAAGTGACCTAAGAGAAACGATCTTTTCTCTATAGTGATCACCCTGACATGGAAGGGTTTGGTGACCCTGCCATAGCAGTCAGAGTCAGTTCACCCTACACTATACTACGGTCACCCTGGCACTTAACACTTTCCCTACAGAAACTAGATTATTAAATCTAACTATAGTGGAAAATAGCACCCTAACTACACTAGATATCCCTTTCCTCACACTAATAATTGCTAAATGACACTTTGAAGCAGAAGTAACAGAACTGCTTCCACTCTCTTCCACGTCCCTGTATTACAATGCTAGGAATTTGGCGGGGCTATCTTATATACTGGGGGGCGTATTCACTAATGATTGGCCTCTGGACCCCCTAGTCACTCCAATCACATTCCTAGCATTCTCCTGCCCCCCTCAATTGGCTTTTACTGATGGTTCTGGTCCAATCACGGGCTTTTAAAGCCCATTTCCTGTCCCATTGCATTTTGGTCGGTTCTGGTTGCCGAATCCCGAACTTTTTCAGCCAAAAGTTCGGAATTCGGCCGAATTTCGAACACCCAATGTTCGGGTCGAACAGATGGTCGACCCGAACCGTTCGATCATCCCTATTCAGTAATATCCTAATTTTTTCCTCTATTTATAAAATGAGGATATTACTGATTTTTTTTAAAAAATTAGGTTACTTAATGGATAAAAAAATAGGAGCCTGGTGGGACATAGTTTCCCTTGAGCAGTATATTGCTAATTATCTAGTACCCAGACGGCTAAGATGGGATGTCCCTCCTAGAGATGGGATAACAGGAGTAGAGTCCGTGTTCAGCGGGTTCGGCCGAACTTGAAAAAAAAGTCAGAGTCCGTGTCCCGGACTTTTTCCGAACTTTACCCAGACACCGAACCCCATTGAAGTCAATGGGGACCCAAACTTTCAGGCACTAAAATGGCTCTAAAACACCAAAGGAAAGGACTAGAGGGCTGCAAATGGCAGCAAAATGTAGTTAAGAGCATGGCAAGTGCTCTGCAAACAAATGTGGATAGAGAAATAAGTTAAAACAACAAAAAAAACAGAAAAATAAAACAATGTTCTTCATCTGTGAAGGACGAGGCCCATATGGAGTAGGAGGGAGGTTGAGGTGGTGGTGGATGTGGCGGTGTCATAGGCGTGCGCACAGGGTGTGCCAGGTGTGCCTGGGCACACCCTAATCACCTAGGGCACATTAGCATTATCGCTCTGTTTGCCAGTGAGGAGATGGGAAAGATCTCCCTCGGACCTGCTCTGCCATAAGAGAAGTGCCCCACACTTCTATTTCACTTTGCCAGCAGGGAGAGTAATGTATCGGGGCCATGTACATGTAGGCAAACACATGCATGTGTATTTAAACTTTGGGGTGCACACCCTAATGCAATAGGCTGCGCACATCTATGGGCGGTGTAGGTGGAAGCGGCGGTGGAGGAGGACGAGGTAGCCAACACTGCTTTTTTTAAGTCATTTTAAATGAGGGTACACCCCAAAAGAGTGAGAAAGAGCAAAAATAGAACAATGGCTGGGTAAGGTCGGTATCCATCTCTATTCTGCACAAGGTACGGAAAAGTCCCGTGGGATCCATGCCTGGTTCATTTTAATGATCGTGAGCTTATCCGCGCTAAATACCCGTTCAGATAATACACTGGCTGCAGGCCACGCCAGCATCTCCAAGGCGTAAAGGGCAAGCTCAGGCCATGTGCCCAATTTGGAGACCCAGAAGTTGAAGGGGGCAGACCCGTCATTCACTACATGTAGGCGTGTGCACACATACTGCTCCACCATGTTGGTGAAATGCTGCCTCCTGCTAAGAGGTTCAATATGAGCTGCTGGTGCTGCTGTTTGTTGTGGCGTGCTGACAAAGCTTTTCCACATTTCGGCCATGCTAACCCTGCCTTCTGAGGTGCTGGCGGTGCCCTGGTTGCGTTGGCGACCTCTTCCTCCTCCTCCTCCTCCTCCTCCTCTGCCTTGGCCTTGTGCTTCCACTGTGGCCCCGCTGTAAGGTGGGAATGCCAGCAGCATTGCGTCTACCAGCGTGCGCTTGTACTCGCGCATCTTGCGATCACGCTCCAGTGAGTGAATTAAGGATGGTACGTTGTCCTTGTAACGGGGATCCAGCAGCGTGGCCACCCAGTAATCAGCACAAGTTAGAATGTGGGTAACTCGGCGGTCGTTGTGGAGATATTGCAGCATGTAATCGCTCATGTGTGCCAGGCTGCCCAGAGGCAACGAAAGGCTGTCCTCTGTGGGAGGTGTAATGTCTGTGTCCTCTGTATCCCCCCAGCCACGCACCAGTGATGGCCATGAGCTTTCCTGGGTGCCACCCTGCTGTGAACATGGTTCCATCTCCTCCTCCATCTCCTCCTCCTCATCCTCCTCATCCTCCTCATCCTCCAGAACTGTGCCCCTGCTGGACAATTGTGTCCCTGGTGTTTGTGTGTGCAGGAACCCACCCTCGGAGCCCCTTGCGAATGACTGCCCTGAAAGCCTTGGAAATGTTACCTCTTCATCCTCCTCCTCCTCCTCCTCATCCTAAATTGCTATCCGCCTCAGGCCCATCCGCCACTGCATTTACCCAGTGTGCCGTTAGGGAGATATAACGCCCCTGACCGTGCTTACTGGTCCACGTATCGGTAGTTAGGTGGACCTTGGCACAGATGGCGTTGCGCAGTGCACACCTGATTTTTTCCCCCACTTGGTTGTGCAGGGAAGGGATGGCTTGCCTGGAAAAGTAGTGGCGGCTGGGCACGACGTACTGTGGGACAGCCACCGACATAAGGTTTTTAAAACTGTGCGTCTCCACCAGACGGAATGACAGCATTTCAAAAGCCAAGAATTTTGAAATGCTGGCATTCAGGGCCAGGGATCGCGGGTGGGTAGGGGGGTACTTCCTCTTCCTCTCAAGTGTTTGGGAGATGGAAAGCTGAATGCTTCCACGGGACATTGTGGAGATGGTTGGTGACCCAGGTGGTGGTGTTGCTGACAGATCGTCTGTTTGCGGGGTGGCAGGTGCCGGTATCACTACAGATGTGGATGGAGAGGCCGAGACTGCAGCAGAAGAGGAAGCAGGAGGAGCCAGAGACCTTTCTTGGTTTTGAAGGTGTCTACTCCACTGCAGCTCGTGCTTTGCACTTTGATGCCTGATCATGCAGGTTGTGCTCAGGTTGAGAAGGTTTATGCCTCGCTTCAGGCTCTGATTGCACAGGGTGCAAACCACTCGTGTCCTGTCATCAGCACATTTTCTGAAGAACTTCCACGCTAGAGAACTCATTTGAGCTGGCTTTGCTGCGCTCGTTCCCTTGCTGCGTTGGGCAGTAGCAGGCGTAGTGTCTAGGGCACGGCCGATCCGCTTCTGCACCCTGCTCCCTCTTCTGCTGTGCTGGTGGCTCTGTGCGACCACCGCCTCTTCCTCCAAACTACTCAGGTCACCTGCATGACCTTCATTCCATGTGGGGTCGAGGACCTCATCGTCCTCCACATCATCTTCCACCCAGTCTTCACCCCTGCCCTCCTTGTCGGTCTCCACAATTCTGAATGCCGCAGCAGTTGGCACCTGCATTTCGTCATCATCGGAGACATGCTGCGATGGTCCTTGCATGTACTCATCTTGAGAAATAAGTGGTTGGGCATCACTGCACTCAATCTCTTCCACTTCTGGGGAAGGGCTAGGTGGATGGCCCTGGGAAACCCTGCTGACAGAGTCCTCAAAAAGAAGAAGAGACTGCTGTATGACTTGGGGTTCAGACTGCTTGCCTGATTTGCAAGGGGGTGAGGTGAAAGACGGTTGGACATTGGCTGCAGGTGCCAACTCTGACCTTTCTGCAGTAGACTGGGTGGGAGACAATGTGAAGGAACTGGAGGCACTGTCAGCAGCAAACCAATCTACTATCGCCTCTACTTGTTCTGGCCTCATCACTTCTAGAGGCTTATGATGCCCTACCAAATACTGCTGCAGGTTCTGTCGCCTACTCACACTTGAGGAAGGTGTTTCACTTGTGCGTGTAGCTGGCACAGATCGACCACGTTCTCTACTTGCAACAGGAGCTCTACCAGCAGCACCACGACCCAGGCCACGGCCCCTATTTGACGGTCTCCTCATATTTCTGTAATTTATGATCTTGCCCTAGAAAGGTGTTTATTGAATAGCGGAACAAAACAACAACAGTATTGCACTTGTGTATCTCACAGTCAAATATGCAAACTATGCCGCAATTTAATTTTTTTTACCCTAAAGGGAGGATGAGGAAGAGGAGTAGGAGGAGTTCGGAACAGGAGGCAAACTGAAGCGCCCTGCAATCCTTGGCGGTGGAAGGAGATGCGCCAAACAAATTTAAAAGGTGTATCTCACACGTACCGATACAGACTATGCCGTAGTTTAATTTTTTACACTCCAAAAGGGTGTATATTGAATAGCGGAATAGGAAAAATTTTATAATACGGTGTATCTCACACATACAAACACAGACTAGGCCCCGATTACAATTTTTTGTACCCTAAAGGCAGGATGAGGAAGAGGAGCAGGAGGAGTTCGGAACAGGAGGCAAACTGAAGCGCCCTGCAATCCTTGGCGGTGGAAGGAGATGCGCCAAACAAATTTAAAAGGTGTATCTCACACGTACCGATACAGACTATGCCGTAGTTTAATTTTTTACACTCAAACAGGGTGTATATTGAATAGCGGAATAGGAAAAATTTTATAATACGGTGTATCTCACACATACAAACACAGACTAGGCCCCGATTACAATTTTTTGTACCCTAAAGGCAGGATGAGGAAGAGGAGCAGGAGGAGTTGGGAACAGGAGGCAAACTGAAGCGCCCTGCAATCCTCGGCGGTGGAAGGAGATGCACCAAACAAATTCAAAAAGGTGTATCTCATATGTACCGATACAGACTATGCCGTTATTTAATTTTTTACACTCAAACAGGGTGTATATTGAATAGCGGAATAGGAAAAATTTTACAAAACGGTGTATCTCACATGTACAAACACAAACTAGGCCCCGATTACTATTTTTTGTACCCTAAAGGCAGGATGAGGAAGAGGAGTAGGAGGAGTTGGGAACAGGAGGCAAACTGAAGCGCCCTGCAATCCTCGGCGGTGGAAGGAGATGCGCCAAACAAATTTAAAAAGGTGTATCTCACATGTACCGATACAGACTATGCCGTAATTTAATTTTTTACACTCAAACAGGGTGTATATTGAATAGCGGAATAGGAAAAATTTTACAAAACGGTGGTGTATCTCACACGTACAAACCCAGACTAGGCCCCGATTACTAATTTTTGTACCCCCAAAGGCAGGATGAGGAGTAGGAGGAGTTCAGAACAGGCAGGAGGCAGACTGAAGCACCCTGCAATCCTCGGCGGTATGAGATGCACCCCAAAAATTGGAAAGGTGTATCTCACACGTACCGATACAGACTATCCCGCAATTTAATTGTTTTTACCCCAAAGGTGTAGATTAAATAGCGGAATAGAAAATATGATATCAAAAGGTGTATGTATCTCACACATACCGACACAGACTATCCCGCAATTTAATTGTTTTTACTCCAAAGGTGTAGATTGAATAGCGGAATAAAAAATATGATATCAAAAGGTGTATGTATCTCACACGTACCGACACAGACTATCCCGTAATTTATTTGTTTTTACTCCAAAGGTGTAGATTGAATAGCGGAATAGAAAATATGATATCAAGAGGTGTATGTATCTCACATGTACCGACAAAGACTATCCCGCAATTTAATTGTTTTTACCCCAAAGGTGTAGATTAAATAGCGGAATAGAAAATATTATCAAAAGGTGTATGTATCTCACACGTACAGAACCAGACTAGGCCCCGATTACTATTTTTTGTACCCCCAAAGGCAGGATAAGGAGTAGGAGGAGTTCGGAACAGGCAGGAGGCAGACTGAAGCACCCTCAAATCCTCGGCAGTATGAGATGCGCCCCAAAAATTGGAAAGGTGTATCTCACACGTACCGACACAGACTATCACGCAATTTAATTGTTATTACCCAAAGGTGTACATTGAATAGCGGAATAGAAAATATGATATCAAAAGGTGTATGTATCTCACACGTACCGACACAGACTATCCCGCAATTTAATTGTTTTTACTCCAAAGGTGTAGACTAAATAGCGGAATAGAAAATATGATATCAAAAGGTGTATGTATCTCACACGTACCGACACAGACTATCCCGCAATTTAATTGTTTTTACTCCAAAGGTGTAGATTAAATAGCGGAATAGAAAATATTATCAAAAGGTGTATGTATCTCACACATACCGACACAGACTATCCCACAATTTAATTGTTTTTACTCCAAAGGTGTAGCTTGAATAGCGGAATAGAAAATATGATATCAAAAGGTGTATGTATCTCACACGTACCAACACAGACTATCCCGCAATTTAATTGTTTTTACTCCAAAGGTGTAGATTGAATAGCGAAATAGAAAATATGATATCAAAAGGTGTATGTATCTCACACGTAGAGACCCAGACTAGGCCCAAATTACTATTTTTTGTACCCCCAAAGGCAGGATGAGGAGTAGGAGGAGTTCCGAACAGGCAGGAGGCACACTGAAGCACCCTCAAATCCTCGGCAGTATGAGATGCGCCCCAAAAATTGGAAAGGTGTATCTCACACGTACTGACACAGACTATCCCGCAATTTAATTGTTTTTACCCAAAGGTGTAGATTAAATAGCGGAATAGAAAATATTATCAAAAAAAATGTGTATGTATCTCACACGTACAGAACCAGACTAGGCCCTGATTACTATTTTTTGTACCCCCAAAGGCAGGATGAGGAGTAGGAGGAGTTCGGAACAGGCAGGAGGCACACTGAAGCACCCTCAAATCCTCAGCAGTATGAGATGCGCCCCAAAAATTGGAAAGGTGTATCTCGCATGTACTGACACAGACTATCCCGCAATTTAATTGTTTTTACCCAAAGGTGTAGATTGAATAGCGGAATAGAAAATATGATATCAAAAGGTGTATGTATCTCACACGTAGAGATCCAGACTAGGCCCAAATTACTATTTTTTGTACCCCCAAAGGCAGGATGAGGAGTAGGAGGAGTTCGGAACAGGCAGGAGGCAGACTGAAGCACCCTCAAATCCTCGGCAGTATGAGATGCGCCCCAAAAATTGGAAAGGTGTATCTCACACGTACCGACACAGACTATCACGCAATTTAATTGTTATTACCCAAAGGTGTAGATTGAATAGCGGAATAGAAAATATGATATCAAAAGGTGTATGTATCTCACACGTACCGACACAGACTATCCCGCAATTTAATTGTTTTTACTCCAAAGGTGTAGATTAAATAGCGGAATAGAAAATATGATATCAAAAGGAGTATGTATCTCACATGTACCGACACAGACTATCCCGCAATTTAATTGTTTTTACTCCAAAGGTGTAGATTAAATAGCGGAATATAAAATATTATCAAAAGCTGCATGTATCTCACACGTACCGACACAGACTATCCCGCAATTTAATTGTTTTTACTCCAAAGGTGTAGATTGAATAGCGGAATAGAAAATATGATATCAAAAGATGTATGTATCTAACACGTACCGACACAGACAAGGCCGCGATTACTATTTTTTGTACCCCCAAAGGCAGGATGAGGAGTAGGAGGAGTTTGGAACAGGCAGGAGGCACACTGAAGCACCCTCAAATCCTCGGCAGTATGAGCTGCGCTCCAAAAATTGGAAAGGTGTATCTCACACGTACCGACACAGACTATCCCGCAATTTAATTGTTATTACCCAAAGGTGTAGATTGAATAGCGGAATAGAAAATATGATATCAAAAGGTGTATGTATCTCACACGTACCGACACAGACTATCCCGCAATTTAATTGTTTTTACTCCAAAGGTGTAGATTAAATAGCGGAATAGAAAATATGATATCAAAAGGAGTATGTATCTCACATGTACCGACACAGACTATCCCACAATTTAATTGTTTTTACTCCAAAGGAGTATATTGAATAGCGGAATAGAAAATATGATATCAAAAGGTGTATGTATCTCACACGTACCAACACAGACTATCCCGCAATTTAATTGTTTTTACTCCAAAGGTGTAGATTAAATAGCGGAATAGAAAATATTATCAAAAGGTGTATGTATCTCACACGTACAGAACCAGACAAGGCCGCGATTACTATTTTTTGTACCCCCAAAGGCAGGATGAGGAGTAGGAGGAGTTTGGAACAGGCAGGAGGCACACTGAAGCACCCTCAAATCCTCGGCAGTATGAGCTGCGCTCCAAAAATTGGAAAGGTGTATCTCACACGTACCGACACAGACTATCCCGCAATTTAATTGTTTTTACCCAAAGGTGTAGATTGAATAGCGAAATAGAAAATATGATATCAAAAGGTGTATGTATCTCACACGTAGAGACCCAGACTAGGCCCAAATTACTATTTTTTGTACCCCCAAAGGCAGGATGAGGAGTAGGAGGAGTTCCGAACAGGCAGGAGGCACACTGAAGCACCCTCAAATCCTCGGCAGTATGAGATGCGCCCCAAAAATTGGAAAGGTGTATCTCACACGTACCGACACAGACTATCTCGCAATTTAATTGTTTTTACCCAAAGGTGTAGATTAAATAGCGGAATAGAAAATATTATCAAAAAAAAGGTGTATGTATCTCACACGTACAGAACCAGACTAGGCCCCGATTACTATTTTTTGTACCCCCAAAGGCAGGATGAGGAGTAGGAGGAGTTCCGAACAGGCAGGAGGCAGACTGAAGCACCCTCAAATCCTCGGCAGTATGAGATGCGCCCCAAAAATTGGAAAGGTGTATCTCACACGTACCGACACAGACTATCACGCAATTTAATTGTTATTACCCAAAGGTGTAGATTGAATAGCGGAATAGAAAATATGATATCAAAAGGTGTATGTATCTCACACGTACTGACACAGACTATCCCGCAATTTAATTGTTTTTACTCCAAAGGTGTAGATTAAATAGCGGAATAGAAAATATTATCAAAAGGTGTATGTATCTCACACGTACCGACACAGACTATCCCGCAATTTAATTGTTTTTACTCCAAAGGTGTAGATTGAATAGCGGAATAGAAAATATGATATCAAAAGATGTATGTATCTAACACGTACCGACACAGACTATCCCGCAATTTAATTGTTTTTACTCCAAAGGAGTAGATTGAATAGCGGAATAGAAAATATGATATCAAAAGGTGTATGTATCTCACACGTACCAACACAGACTATCCCGCAATTTAATTGTTTTTACTCCAAAGGTGTAGATTAAATAGCGGAATAGAAAATATTATCAAATGTGTATGTATCTCACACGTACAGAACCAGACAAGGCCGCGATTACTATTTTTTGTACCCCCAAAGGCAGGATGAGGAGTAGGAGGAGTTTGGAACAGGCAGGAGGCACACTGAAGCACCCTCAAATCCTCGGCAGTATGAGCTGCGCCCCAAAAATTGGAAAGGTGTATCTCACACGTACCGACACAGACTATCCCGCAATTTAATTGTTTTTACCCAAAGGTGTAGATTGAATAGCGAAATAGAAAATATGATATCAAAAGGTGTATGTATCTCACACGTAGAGACCCAGACTAGGCCCAAATTACTATTTTTTGTACCCCCAAAGGCAGGATGAGGAGTAGGAGGAGTTCCGAACAGGCAGGAGGCACACTGAAGCACCCTCAAATCCTCGGCAGTATGAGATGCGCCCCAAAAATTGGAAAGGTGTATCTCACACGTACCGACACAGACTATCCCGCAATTTAATTGTTTTTACCCAAAGGTGTAGATTAAATAGCGGAATAGAAAATATTATCAAACAAAGGTGTATGTATCTCACACGTACAGAACCAGACTAGGCCCCGATTACTATTTTTGTACCCCCAAAGGCAGGATGAGGAGTAGGAGGAGTTCCGAACAGGCAGGAGGCACACTGAAGCACCCTCAAATCCTCAGCAGTATGAGATGCGCCCCAAAGATTGGAAAGGTGTATCTCACATGTACTGACACAGACTGTCCCGCAATTTAATTGTTTTTACCCAAAGGTGTAGATTGAATAGCGGAATAGAAAATATGATATCAAAAGGTGTATGTATCTCACACGTAGAGACCCAGACTAGGCCCAAATTACTATTTTTTGTAACCCCAAAGGCAGGATGAGGAGTTCGGAACAGGCAGGAGGCAGACTGAAGCACCCTCAAATCCTCGGCAGTATGAGATGCGCCCCAAAAATTGGAAAGGTGTATCTCACACGTACCGACACAGAATATCACGCAATTTAATTGTTATTACCCAAAGGTGTAGATTGAATAGCGGAATAGAAAATATGATATCAAAAGGTGTATGTATCTCACACGTACCGACACAGACTATCCCGCAATTTAATTGTTTTTACTCCAAAGGTGTAGATTAAATAGCGGAATAGAAAATATGATATCAAAAGGTGTATGTATCTCACACGTACCGACACAGACTATCCCGCAATTTAATTGTTTTTACTCCAAAGGTGTAGATTAAATAGCGGAATAGAAAATATTATCAAAAGGTGTATGTATCTCACACGTACCGACACAGACTATCCCGCAATTTAATTGTTTTTACTCCAAAGGTGTAGATTGAATAGCGGAATAGAAAATATGATATCAAAAGATGTATGTATCTAACACGTACCGACACAGACTATCCCGCAATTTAATTGTTTTTACTCCAAAGGAGTAGATTGAATAGCGGAATAGAAAATATGATATCAAAAGGTGTATGTATCTCACACGTACCGACACAGACTATCCCGCAATTTAATTGTTTTTACTCCAAAGGTGTAGATTAAATAGCGGAATAGAAAATATTATCAAAAGGTGTATGTATCTCACACGTACAGAACCAGACAAGGCCGTGATTACTATTTTTTGTACCCCCAAAGGCAGGATGAGGAGTAGGAGAAGTTCGGAACAGGCAGGAGGCACACTGAAACACCCTCAAATCCTCAGCAGTATGAGATGCGCCCCAAAAATTGGAAAGGTGTATCTCACACGTACTGACACAGACTATCCCGCAATTTAATTGTTTTTACCCAAAGGTGTAGATTGAATAGCGGAATAGAAAATATGATATAAAATTGGTGATTTATCAATAGCACATGTGAACAGCAGTGTCTTATATCAGTCAGCTCTGCTGCAGGCTATGGAGGGAAAAAAAAAAGAAAATTCCCCTTTTAAGTTTGTAATTTTTAACTAGATTAGTACAGGAAATGCCACAATTTAATTTTTTTAACCCAAGGGTGTATATTGAATAGTGGAATAGAAAAAAGTGTATAACTTTTGAAATCACTCAATAATAGCACATGTGTGAACACAGCAGTGTATTATCACAGTCAGCACAGCAGTACTGAAGGAAAAACGCTGCACACAACTGACTGATAAAAAATACTTTTTTCTCCCTCCTCCTCAGTGGGCAAAAAGATTGTGTTCACACCACCCCACACACAGCAAAATCGACGTGGACCACTGACACCTGCCTATCTCCAGACTCTCCCTAAAAGGATCGATAAGATCGGTCACTGCCGGCACTGCAAACCCCCCCCCCCCACACTGCAAAATCGATTGTAGAACACTGACCCTAAATATCTCTAGCCTCTCCCTAAAAGGATTGATAAGATCGGTCACTGCCGGCACTGCAAACCCCCCCCACACAGCAAAATCGATTGTAGAACACTGACCCTAAATATCTCCAGCCTCGCCCTAAAATGCCTATATCTCGCCCTGCCTGCAGCACTCCGACCTGTCCCTCAATTCTTTTCGGATACAATATGATTTTTTGCCTATGAAAATGGTGTGTACATATAATAAATCACATGCAAACACTAACAGCGCTATCATTAATCACATAGTCCATCATATGACAAATCTATAATGAACTTCAATCAAATAATGTCCAGTTTGCTGGCATCATCTCCACCAAATCCTGTTATGCGTTCAAGTGCTCTGATACAAAGGAAGGTGCCCCTTCACCACACCGGCATGCCCCCCAAGCAGTGCCCACGTACCTCACTGTGGGGAAATGAAAGCCCAACAAGATCAGCTCAGGATGGACAACCGCTATTCAACAGGCCAGGCACTTCACAGGAACGATGTTTCACCGAAGGAGATGCAAAGACCGGATCAAAAAGGCACTCTTTATGACTCAGCTCCGGACTTCCATACACCTGCAGACTGGATCACTCCATGTGTGCCATATCATGCATAAATGAAGAATAGACGCTCATAGCGTAACTCCATAACCATGCATAGATTTATTAAGTAATCAGACATAAATATACTCACAAACGAAATAAATTTAAAAGCATTCATGTAAAATCTTTAGTCCCGGACCGGACTACCTGCGCGGCTCCCGCCGCCCTGATGTGGAGCCGAAGTTGCGGCTAGACTCGCCGTACGGCCTCCGGGTTCCAACTTCCGGGTAGGCGTGACGTCAGACGTCCGGGACGTAGGGTTGCTATGGTCACCACGTGTCCACGCCCTATTATTGATTGAGTGGCCTTTTCCCTCGGGATAAGTGTCATTGTTCTTGTCCCCTTTTTCAATGATTTTTTGCCTGTCTGTCCCTAATCAGCAGCCAGCACTTATGATGTGTGCTCTGTCCCTGTACTACAGCATAATGACGCTGCGGCGCTCGGTCTCGAACTTATAAAGACTTGGTCACATGCTTCAGATGGCAAATCACAGCTACTAATACATTTGTAGGCATGGCTGGGATGGCTTAAGGCACACCAGTTAAACGCTTGTTGATTGGCTGTTGAAAGCCTGCCATTAAAAGCGTGCCAATACATACAAACCCGGAAATAAAATGAACGAACACAGATTTTTACCCGAACATACAGTAAAGTTTTCGAGTCCGTGTTCGGGTAACAAAAATCCAATTATTCGGTACGAACACGAATAATACAGTCCGTGTTCGCTCAACACTAAACAGGAGATGAAGCCATGAATGAGTGGTTTTTATTTTTTAATAGTAAAGGGGTAGAATAATTAAAATTCCTGTTAAGTAGAAAACAGAAGAAATTAACAGCGCTGGAACAGTCTATTAAAGGAATTAAAGACAAAATTGAACCTTTTAAAGAATCTACGGAATGCATTAGACTCTCAGGAGAATTAAAAAAGAAGATGGAAAAAATGGATAAAGAAACGCAGGAGAAGAAAAGGAAGAAATTCCTGCGTGATATTGGTGACTTCAGAAATCATGAAGTCTTCAAATGGCAGCGTCTTCTAAAGGAGGAAGGTGCGATTGAGTCCTGTGATAGCACACCAGAAAGAGAAGCCCCGGCATCCCCACCTAATGCTCCTACACCAAGAGCACAGGGAGGACAAGGGAAAGGATATCAGGGAACACCCAATCAGCAACCATCACAAATGAGAGATGGCCAAAATTATTCGGCTCCCCCTTTTAGGGGTAATGGAAGAGGCAGAAGACCTTTCAGAGGGAAACCTGCAAGAGGAAGAGGAGGAAATTTTAATCCAAATTTTAATTCAAATTTTAATCCACATTTTAATCCCAATTTTAATTCTAATTTTAATCCGAATCAGAATTTTAATTACAACAATCACTGGCAAGGGAACCCGCAACCACAGTACCAACAATGGTCTCCGGGTCAAAGATCTCCAGGTCAAAGAGATGGATACTCAGCAAGAGATAATGGCCACCGTGACCCGCAAGTATACAATATCCCAACAGAAAATAGATTTACACCATTGCGGGATCAAGAAAGAGACCCTTCCCAGGATGTTTTTTGTTTTTTTAGGGAACCCCAAAGGACAATGGTCCTATCGAGAACAAACTACTCGGGGGGAAAAAAGAAAAGACAGAGAAGACGAAGAGCAGGCAGAAAATGCCAGAAAAAGAGAACACCAGTAGGAGCTGGCGTTTTCAATCTGAGTGACAAAATATTGAACCAGCAAGAACTCAAACTTTTAGATAAAGGCCTGAAATTCGCACCCACAAAGAATTATAGAATATATTGAGGTCTTTTGGAATATGGTAACAGATGACTTGGAGAGATTGAATGTCCGGAAAATGCCGAATCCGCAATGGATTAAACAAGGCCTTAAGGATCTAGAGAAAGATAAAAAAGTCGTAATTAGACCAGCAGATAAAGGGGGAGGATTGGTGGTAATGAATAGATCTTTCTATAGAGGGGAGATGGAAAGACAATTATCCGATACAGAAACTTATCAACTACTGAATAGTAATCCGACAATGGAATTTAACCACTTGCCTACAGTGCACTTTCACCCCCTTCCTGCCCAGACCGATTTTCAGCTTTCAGCGCTCTCACACTTTGAATGACAATTACTCAGTCATGCAACACTGTACCCATAAAAAATTTGTGTCCTTTTCTTCACACAAATAGAGCTTTCTTTTGATGGTATTTAATCACTACTGGGTTTTTTATTTTTTGTGCTATAAATAATAAAAGACTGAAAATATTGTGAAAAAACACATTTTTCTTAGTAATTTTTCTTCACACATTTTGGCCAAAATTTATACTGCTACTTATCTTTGGTAAAAATAACCCAAATAAGTGTATATTATTTGGTCTTTGTGAAAGTTATAGAGTCCACAAGCTATGGTGCTATTCATTGAAAATTGATCACACTTGATCACACCTGATGTACTGAAGGCCTATCTCATTTCTTGAGACACTAAAAGGTCAGGAAAGTACAAATACCCCCCAAATGACCCCTTTTTGGAACGTAGACATTCCAAGGTATTTAATAAGGGGCATGGTGAGTTTTTTGAAGTTGTAATTTTTTTCCAAAATTCTTTGCAAAATGAAGATTTTTTTTTCTTTTTTACAAATTGACGTATTAACAGGTTATTTCTCTCACACAGCATATGTATACTTGGAACTACACCCCAAAACACATTCTACTACTCCTCCTGAGTATGGCGATACCACATGCGTGAGACTTTTTCACAGCCTGGCCACATACAGAGGCCTAACATCCAAGTAGTACCGTCCGGCATTCTAGGAGCATAAATTACACATATAATTTCCTGACAACCTATCGCACTTTTGAAGGCCCTGGAGCACCAGGACAATGGAAACCCCCATAAAATGACCCCATTTTGGAAAGCAAACACCCCAACGTATAATTTTTGAGGCATAATGAGTCTTTTGAACGTGTCATTTTTGTCCACAAGTTTTTGAAAACTGTGGAAAGAAAATTAAAATGCATTTTTTTTTTACACAAAGTTGTCCATTTATGAAATATTTCCAACACATAGCATGTACATATCAAAAATTGCACCCCAAAATACATTCTGCTATTCCTCCTGAGTATGGCAATACCACATGTGTAACACTTTTACACAGCCTAGCCACATACAGAGTCCCAATATCCAAGTAGCACTTTACACAAAGTTGTCCATTTATCCACTTTTAAGACTGGGCCTATTTTTGACAATTGGTGCTTACAAGCTAAAATCATTTTTTTTGCTAGAAAACTACTTAGAACCCCCAAACATTATATATATTTTTGTAGCAGAGACCCTAGAGAATAAAATGGAGATTGTTGTAATATTTTTTATCACACCATATTTGCGCAGCAGTCTTCCAAATGCAATTTTTTCGAAAAATATTCACTTTTTTTAATTAAAATATAAGAAAACAGTAAATTTAGCCCATTTTTTTTCCATAATTTGAAAGATAATGTTACGCCGAGTAATTAGATACCCAACATGTCATGCTTCAAAATTGCGCACACTCACGGAATGGCGCCAAACATTGGTACTTAAAAATCCCCATAGGCAACATTTTAAAAATTTCTACAGGTTATTAGCTTAGAGTTACAGAGGAGGTCTAGGGCTCAAATTATTGCTCTTGCTCTAACGATAGCGGTGATACCTCACATGTGTGGTTTGAACACCGTTTACATATGTGGGCGGGACTTGTGTATGCATTTGCTTCTGCGCGTGAGCTAACGGGGACAGGGCGCTTTCATTTTTTTTTTTCCTATTTTTTTTATTTATTATTTTTTTTTTTTACACGGTTTAAAAAAAAAATGTTTTGATAATTTTTATTCCTATTACAAGGAATGTAAACATCCCTTGTAATAGAAATAGGCATGACAGGTCCTCTTTATTGTGGGATCTGGGGTCAAAAAGACCTCACACCTCACAATTACACTAAAAAAGAAAAAAAAAATTGTTGAAAAAGAAAAAAAAAAAAAGCGTCCCTTTAAACCGGTTGCTAGGCAACGACTTTTGACGTAGCTCCTGTCCTCCCATACCATAGAGTCGAGTAAGGGCCATCTTGCCCTCACTCGACTTCCTGTCTCTGAGGATCCGGGACCGGATACTTTTCCCCGCTGCCGGCGGGTCCGGTAAGCTGGGAAAACGTCTGGGACGTGGCAGGAGGGGGGGCACCTCTTCCCCTGCACCGGAAGGGTAATTCCGCTGCAAATCTGCCACTGGGACCACCCTTATCTGAAAGCCAACCGCCCGCCATTTAAAAAAATACCGGGGTTATGGCAGCTATCTGCTGCCATAACCCCAGTATTTAGCTTTTAATGGCCGACGTATATAGTCGTTAGGCGGTCGGTAAGTGGTTGCATGTATATAGCAAAAATTGCACCCCAAAATACATTCTATAAAGGAAAGTGTACAGGAATAGTCCGAGTCCATCTCTGATCCGCTACTATTAGCCATTTCAAATTCCGAATCGGATTCGGAATTGGATTTGGATACTGATGAGAGCTCCCCGGTGCTCTCATCAGTCATGGAGAGGGCCTGAAGGGCCTCCTCGCTGCTGTACATCCTTTTTGACATGCTGGCTGTGATGGGCTGTGCGACGGGTGACCGTTGACTGCGGATGATCACTGATGGGTGGCAGGTGACTGATAGGTGGCAGGTGACGGTCACTGATGGGTTGACAGATGACGATGACTGATGGGTTGACAGATGATGATGACGGATGGGTTGACAGGTGACGATGACTGATGGGGTGACAGATGACAATGACTGATGGGGTGACAGGTGACGATGACTGATGGGGTGACAGGTGACGATGACTTATGGGGTGACAGGCGACGATGATTGATGGGTTGACAGATGACGATCACTGATGGGGTGACAGGTGACGATGATTGATGGGGTGAGAGATGACGATCACTGATGGGGTGACAAGTGACAATCACTGATTGGGTGACAGATGACGATCACTGATGGGGTGACAAGTGACGATGATTGATGGGGTGACAGGTGACGATGGCTGATGGTGTGACAAGTGATGATCACTGATGGGGTGACAGGTGATGATGACTGATGGGGTGACAGGTGACGATGACTGATGGGGTGACAGGTGACGGTGATTGATGGGGTGATGGGTGATGGTCACCGATGGGTGACAGGTGATGGGCGATGGTGCACGGTGGTACTGATGGCAGTCTCTGGTGACAGGTGCACTTTAGGCTATGTTCACATGTGAGCGTAGCGGATCAGGGCAGAATCACCGCCATTCTGCCCGCGATCCGGAAATCATTGCAAATCGCGGGGCGCTTGTGCGTTGCCCGTGATTTGCAATAGCACCCCAAACGCTGTGCAATGTTGCCGCGATTTCCGCCTGCTGAATCGCGGTAACATCGCGCAAACAATGCATGACGCCCCAAAGAAACTCTTGTACCTTTTTTTGGGCGTCATGCGTTGTTTGCGCGATGTTACTGCGATTCTGCAGGCGGAAATCACGGCAACTTTGCACAGCATTTGGGGTGCTATTGCAAATCACGGGCAACGCACAGGCGCCCCGCGATTTGCAATGATTTCCGGATCGTGGGCAGAATCGCTGTGATTCTGCCCACGATCGCTACGCTCACATGTGAACGTAGCCTTATGGGTGTCAATTTCTGGGCACTGATGAGGTGACTGTTGGGTGACAGGTGCAATTGGCGGGGGCTAAGGACTGTGTGGGGACATTTATTTTTGTGATTTTACTTTGTGACAGGTGTACAGAGCAGTAACTCACTGTTTCTGGCTCTGCTCTCCTCACACTGTAAACTGTGTGAGGGGAGAAGAGCTAGTAACAGTGAGTTACTGCTCTGTGTTTACATTTTGTGATCGGCTGTGAATGGATTCACAGCCGATCACATAGTAAACAGTCACTGTCAGTGACTGTTTACTACCGCCAGTGACTAGCTGTGTTCCTAGGGAACACAGAGCCACCGACATGACCGTGCTGCGCACTCCTGATCGCGCATGCGCGGTCATCTTCTGGGCTCCTCTATTGTGATCGGCTATGTCACAATAGACGATCATAGGGCATATCGCTTCCTCATGCCCTATGATCGTGTACAATGACCCGACATCTGCCGTGGCCAATATACAATCATCAGCGTTACTTAACGCAGTTACTTTTGAGGGTAACGAGTAATCTAACTGACTACTCGTCCCCTCAAGGTAATGCCGTTCAAATTACTTTGGCTGCGTTACCGCAATTACATCTACCGCCACTAGATGGCAGTAGATGTAATTGTAATTCCCCCTCTCCTCTATGACCGCTGTCTGCAGTACAGGAAAGAGAAGAGGAGGAGACTCGGACAAGGTCAGGGATCGATCAGCAATGTGTCCCTGCCTGCACTTTGCCTTGAATGCCTTCTCTGGGGAAAAGATCTATTATCCTCCCTCAGTCCACGGCCGGCAATCAGCTCTGCTCTCATCTCATCCTGCGAGAGACAGAGACTGCAAGTATGAAGCTGCCTGTGAGAGTGTGACAGGCTGACAGCCGGCTCAGCTATTCAGAGGAGAGGAGGCAGCTGCTTTCCAGACAGGAGGAGGACGTGCAACAAGTGCTTACAACAGGTGTGTGCTTGGGGGGTGGCTTTGACATTCGAGGGGGGGGGGAGGGCACTGAGTCTGGCTGCAGCACCAGAACATACATGGCATGGGGACTGTCTCTGACTGCAGCACATACATCATGTATGTGCTGCAGTCAGAGACAGTGCCCTGCCCTCCCCCCATGCCATGTATGTTCTGCACTGCAGTCAGACTCAGTGCCCTCCCCCCCATACCATGATAAAGTGGGATTTATGGGGAACCCTGCCTGGCCTGCTCTAAAGGGGAATCTATGGGGGAGCTTTGGGGACGCTGGCCTGCTCTAAAGATGGATCTATGGCGACCCTGTTCTAAAGAGGGATCTGTCCCTTATAGATCCCCTTTAGAACTCAGTCCCCCTAGATCCCCTTTAAAACAGGCCCTGGGGCCACAATAGATCCCCTTTGGAGCAGGGTCCTTATAGATCCCCCTTTAGAGTAGGGTCCCCATAGATCCCCCTTTAGAGCAGGGTCCCCATAGATCCCCCTTTAGAGCAGGGTCCCCATAGATCCCCCTTTAGAGCAGGGTCCCCATAGATCCCCCTTTAGAGCACGGTCCTCATAGATCCCCCCTTTAGAGTAGGGTCCCCATAGATCCCCTTTAGAGAAGGGTTCCCATAGATCCCCCTTTAGAGCAGGGTTCCCATAGATCCCCCTTTAGAGTAGGGTCCCCATAAATCCCCCTTTAGAGTAGGGTCCCCATAGATCCCCCTTTAGAGAAGGGTTCCCATAGATCCCCCTTAGAAAGGGTTCCTCATAGATCCCCCTTGAGAGCAGGGTCCTCATAAATTCCCCTTTAGAGCAGGGTCCCCATAGATCCCCCTTTAGAGCAGGGTCCCCATAGATCCCCCTTTAGAGCAGGGTCCCCATAAATTCCCCTTCAGAGTAGGGTCCCCATAGATTCCCCCTTTAGAGAAGGGTTCCCATAGATCCCCCTTAGAAAGGGTTCCTCATAGATCCCCCTTGAGAGCAGGGTCCTCAAATTCCCCTTTAGAGCAGGGTCCCCATAGATCCCCCTTTAGAAAAGGGTCCCCATAGATCCACCCTTAGAAAAGAGTCCTCATAAATCCCCCTTTAGAGCAGGGCCCCCATAGATCCATGGGGACCCTGCTCTAAAGGGGGATCTATGGGGACCCCTCCCTAAAGGGGGGTCTATGGGGAGCATGGCCTGCTCTAAAGGGGATCTTTGGGGACCCTGCTCTAAAGGGGGATCTATGGGGACCCTGGCCTGTTCTAAAGGGGGATCTATGGGGACCCTGCTCTAAAGGGGGATTGATGATGACCCTGGCCTGCTCTAAAGTGGGATCTATGGGGACCCTGCTCTAGTGTCCCAGTACCAGTATGCCACACCGCCAACACCAGTGTTCCACACTGCCACCACCACCAGTGTGCCACACCACCACCACACTGCTACCACCATTTCAGGCAGCAGGTACCAAAAAACAAAACAAAATACAGTTACTCACAGTTAGGAGGACTCAGGACTCAGACCCCCACAGTGTGCCACACCGCCACCACTATTAAAGATCTTATAGAATGTAATTGCATTATAGAATAGAAAAAAAAGTCGCAGTTACTTTTCTGAGTAACTAATTACTTTTTCAATGTGGTAACTGTCAGTAACTCAATTACTTTTTGGGAGAAGTAATTTGTAACTGTAACTAATTACTTTTTTAAAGTAAGATGAGCAACACTGCCGGAGAGACCAAAGTTTGTCTATAAAAAGGCCCTGATCCTCAAGGACATGATAGCCCCAGGAGCTATAGATCCATCCATTCAGAAAAAGGAAGGACTGTTTTCATTTATTACGGGTTTTCATGCATGCGGAAGATGTTCTGCATGTAGACATGCAGTGAATAACCAGAAAAATAAAAAGGAGTTCATGTCGAACAGTACAAAAAAGGAATACCCCATAAAGGATCTTATAACATGTAGTAATATAGGAGTAGTCTACATGTTAGAGTGCGGTTGCGGACTTCAGTACATTGGACGCACATCTAGAAGTTTTAGTGTAAGAATGGGAGAACATGTAAAAAATATTAAAAAAGGTTCCATAAATTACAATGTATCAAAACATTTCCGAATAGTCCACAACCGCAACCCTAGGTCTCCTAAATTTTGGGGGATTGCTATTGTTTTAATATTAATCAAATATTGGTGAAGATCAATTATAATGAGCTAATAAGTATATTATCTAAATTAACACACATATTTATATAAAAATTTGGATTGACCTCCTTAGTTCCAATTCCAGGTTTTGGGCCGTTTGTGGTTTTTACTTATTAATTCTATAAAATTATAATTTAATAAAATATTGTTTTTAAAGTAGGTCAGATGATATGAGGTTTATTAATATTTACCTCCTAATTAGATATGAAACCATATATTTTTGTGAATGTACAGGCTTTATTGTATTAATATTATATAAGCCATCATATATTGTGCTTTTAATTTAATGAGGGTTGGCACACAGTATTGTTTATTTTGCTTCTCTTGAAATGAATGAGTGCCAATACCTAGTTTTCTGTTTGTTTGCTGATTAAAAGCCATGAAATGGTTAATGTTGAACCTCCAGGGAAGAGATGTGAGCAGGCTCCTGTTGAAAGAAATTTCTACTCAATAGATTATATAGATGGTCCTTTGGAATAGACAAGTGATTGCATTCCCTGTTTGTGTATAGTGATAAGACCGCCCTACAGTGACCGAGCCAAGTGCTGGCAAAGTAAGGGTATGGCGCCGCACAGTGCGATATCCCTGCCAGTAGTTGGGCGGGAAGACTGCGGCAATAGAACTACATAGGACTCACGCACACGATTGGCTCCACCCCGCTGACGAAGTCTCTGACGCAACGCGTACGGGGAGGAGCCTGCTCGGAGTTTGTAGATTCCTGGAGGTGTACAGAGAGCTGTTTATGACGCTGTAAGCCCGCACTGCTTTAAGTGCTTTTCAATGTAAGTGGAATTTCATCTGTTTGAGAGGGAATAAATAGCTTTATGAAAAACAGAGAGCATTAGATCTTCTTTTCTTTTTATACCGGATTCCTGGTCTATACGGAGGGATAGCTGGAGGCGGTGAAAGGAAGGGGCATCAGGCTGCTATACATATATCCCAAAGCGTGTTTGACTCTCAGGAGTCTAATCCTAAGGTGAGCTGCTTATCTTGCACCATTCACTGGGAGCACTTGGAGTGAAGCATGCAGCACTTGTTGATCACAGATGAAGATTGATTTGTTAATTTTTGATTTCACTTTATGATTCACTATTAATTGGGACTATAAAGATCACTGGATATCACTAATAATAGAGTTGATTTATTAAGATTGATTTGATATTTGATTTAAAATTATTTTGACACATTGATTTATATATTCACTTGGCGCAACAATATTATTTATTGATTTGTCACTGGTGTTTTGTGTTTAGCACTGATTGTTCGCAGCCTTGTGTGCACTATTGAAAATTTAAATTTTAAAAAAATTTTTAAATTTATGGTTTGCGCTGATTATTATTATTTTATTATATAGACAGACCTATGTTCCTTTGTCCAGGGATCCTAAGTTTTCATATAAAAGGACTTTGGAGGATATAGTGGACAGAGGGTACAAGCTCAATATATTAAATAGGAATCAAAAATGCCTTTTCTTTTTTAAGTGCCCTCGTACCCCTGTCATATACAATCTCCCAAAACTGCATAAGAGTCTCACTCCCCCCCCCCCCCCCCGGGTCGTCCCATTGTCAGTGACATTGACTCTGTGAGGTCCCGGGTGGGGAAGTACATAGACTCTTATTTGCAGCCCTTGGTTCAAACCACACCTTCATACATTAAAGACACATCATTAATCTTTTGTCAGGTTTAAGCACCACTGATCATCGCTGGATGGTAACAGCGGACATTTCTTCACTATATACGGTCATACCTCATGATGTTGGCTTGAATGCGGTAAATATGTTTCTTGCTCGAGATTCAGATTTGCATAGAGTGCAAATATCTTCCATTATGGAGTTATTGGAGTTTGCAACTCACCATAATTATTTTTGGTACAATGGACAGTTTTTTCGCCAGGTCACTGGCGTGGCCATGGGCGCTAAGTACGCCCGTCCCTTGCCAACCTTTTCATGGCCCAGTGGGAGGAGGACGTCATCTATGCCCATCGCAGGCCACAAATACTGCTTTGGGCTAGGTACATAGATGACGTATATGTATATTAGGAGCTGCGCCAGACATATATTAAACAATCTATCACAGTAATACAGTCCATGAACAATATAATGGAGTAGAACTGCAGGTAGAAAGAAAGGACCCTTTTATCAGCCAATCACCAGTGACTAGTGAGAGAGTTACACCCTGTTCTGACACCCGTAGCCTCTTACCGGAACTTTTGACCCTCCTGTCACAGAGTGGTCAAACAGGCATAAGAGCAAACAGCGCTCGGCGTAAATGATGGTTCCTAGTCACATTCCTCACATTCCTTAGCAGGGAGAGAGAACTTCACAATTCACAGATGTACAATGCCTTCACAGGACCCCACAGAAGTGTCTTTCACATGCAGGCTCAGAAAAAAGACAGAGGGGCAACCAATTGTGAAGTACATCGTGTGCAGGGGGGGCACGTTTGCTCTCGGGGGGCTCTCTTCTCGAAGTGGGGGGCGATTTCGCTAAGTGGGACACACTTCTGAAACTGCATAGGTCATCTCAATGTGTCATCTGAAAACCTTCTTCTGTCTCTTCACAGGTATGTCCATCTATGACTGCAACCCAAACTGAATATTTCTGTACCCTGCGTTTTCTATACAGTTTATGTGGTATGTCCATCTATGACTGCAACCCAAACTGAATATTTTGGTACCCTACGTTTTCTATACAGTTTATGTGGTATGTCCATCTATGACTGCAACCCAAACTGAATATTTCTGTACCCTGCGTTTTCTATACAGTTTATGTGGTATGTCCATCTATGACTGCAACCCAAACTGAATATTTCTGTACCCTGCATTTTCTATACAGTTTATGTGGTATGTCCATCTATGACTGCAACCCAAACTGAATATTTCTGTACCATGCGTTTTCTATACAGTTTATATGGTATGTCCATCTATGACTGCAACCCAAACTGAATATTGCTGTACCCTGCGTTTTCTATACAGTTTATGTGGTATGCTTACTTGTTTATCCATCCATAGCCTATCCTTCCTATGTTTTCTTACCTTAAATTTACAACCATTATAGTCTTTAAATCTTTGTGAAGTGAAACTGCAGTATATGTCCAGCCCTAATTTATCAATTCCTGATTACTAATTGGATAAGCCCCCACCCCAGGTCTAATAGTATAAAATCAGCACATCACTTGGGGAAGGCACGTGTGCAGGGGGGGCACGTTTGCTCTCGGGGGGCTCTGTTCTCGAAGTGGGGGGCGATTTCGCTAAGTGGGACACACTTCTGAATCTGCACTTCAGAGAATGCACAAAGTGAGGGAACACAGGAAAGGCTGAGATATACACCACATATACTGCAGGTGATCTCCTCCCTTTTTTTTTTTTTTAAACCTCTTCAGCTCTATCCTGGAAAAATGCACTCTCTGGCACTTCTTCTGACTGCCCTATCCTCCATCCTTAAATTCTCTCTACTTCAACCCTCTTCTCCACCCCACATCTTATATATATCACCCTCACTTCTGTCCTCACCTTATTACTGCACTCACCATCTCCTGCGACTTCTAAATCCACACGCACACAAATCCTCCAGGAAACTGGGGCATGTCCCCTCATATAAATCACACTCTCATATTACCACCCTCACCTTTCTGCTTCTCCTGGCCTCTGGAGACATATCCCCAAACCCTGGGCCTCCATCTACCCATGCTCGATACACCACGTACCCTACACCCTCTGGCTGCAGTCGCAGTCAGCACAATCTAGTTCCAATCTCTCTTCTTCCCAAAACCGGACTCCCTTTCTCTTGCGCCCTTTGGAACGCCCGCTCTGTCTGTAATAAACTCACCTCTCTTCATGACCTTTTCATCGCTAACTCATTTAATCTACTCGCCATCACCGAAACCTGGCTGCACGAATCCGACACTGCGTCTTCTGCTGCCCTATCCCTAGGTGGTCCTCTATGGACTCACTCCCCTAGACCCAACGGACGCAAGGGAGGGGTTGTCGGGATCCTTCTAGCCCCACATAGCTCCTTTCAGGTACTTCAGCCGCCTCCCTCTCTGTCACTCTCCTCATTTGAGGTACACTGCATTCGTCTTTTCTCCCCTGTCTCTCTAAGGATAGCTGTGATCTACCGCCCCCCTGGACCAGTATCAACCTTTCTTCATGACTTCTCCACCTGGCTACCCTACTTTCTCTCTTCTGAAATCCCCACAATCATTCTCGGCGACTTCAACATCCCTTTTAATACTAACACTCCTACCACTTCCAAACTTCTCAATCTAACCTTCTCCTTTGACCTGAAGCAATGGATACACGCTTCTACTCACTCTGAAGGCATTATCCTTGACCTTGTTTTCTCCCACCTATGCACCCCGCACAACCTTTCCAACAATCCTTTCCCTCTCTCTGATCACTACCTTATTGGTTTCCCTCTCTCCCTCTACTCCACCTCCTCTCCCTCCAGCTACCGTACAGTTACCCGCAGAAACCTACGCCATCTCAACCCTTCTCTTCTCTACTCTGCTACCGGCCACCTCTATGACAATATTGCACCCCTGTCCTGCACCAACCTAGCCACTTCTGTCTACAACAGTTCACTCTTAGCCTCCCTGGACACATTGGCCCCCCTCACCACACACCGAATCAGGCCCCGACCCCTTCAACCTTGGCAAACCGATAACACTAGAAGTCTGAAAAAGCATAGCCGTGCTCTTGAGCGCCTATGGCGTAAGACTCGGTCTCAGAAGGATTTCAACCAATATAAATCTGCCCTCCAAAAATACAATTCCAGTCTCCACACTGCCAAACAGACCTATTTTATCACTCTCATTAACAGCCTGTCATCACGCCCCCGGCAACTCTCTGCTACCTTTAATTCTCTACTCCATCCTCCACTACCCCCTCCCACCGACTCACTCACTGCCCAGGAGATTGCCTACCACTTCAAACAGAAGATTGATACAATTCGTAAAGAGATCGTTGCTGTTCAGATACCTTCCTCCATGCCTTATGCTTCACGCCCACAAGTGCGATCATTACTTCCCTCATTCAACCCCGCCACTACAGACGAGGTTGCTAAACTACTTGCTAACATCCACTTAACAACCTGCCCTCTGGATTCTGTTCCCTCGCAAATGCTACGTTCACCTTCTGGCCCTATTCTACACTCTCTAACCCACATCTTCAATCTCTCCCTCTCTTCTGGCATCTTCCCCAACTCTCTAAAACATGCACTAGTCAGCCCCATACTTAAAAAGCCCTCACTGGACCCAACCGATCTGAACAACCTACACCCTATTTCCTTGCTCCCCTTTTCATCCAAACTCCTCGAACGTCTAGTCTACAACCGACTGTGCGACCACCTTGCCGAGAATAGCCTCCTTGATCCTCTTCAGTCTGGATTTCGGCCTCAACACTCCACTGAAACTGCACTCCTAAAGCTGACAAACGATCTGCTAACGGCCAAAACCAATGGACACTATTCTGTACTCCTACTTCTGGACCTTTCTGCTGCCTTTGATACGGTTGACCATCCCCTCCTCCTCAAAAAACTCCATGCCTTTGGTCTCCGTGACCGTACTCTTTACTGGTTATCTTCTTACTTATCTAACCGCACCTTTAGCGTTACCTACAATTCTACTTCCTCCTCTCCTCTTCCCTTCTCTGTTGGAGTCCCCCAAGGCTCTGTTCTTGGACCCCTCCTATTTTCAATCTACACCTCCTTTCTAGGTCAGTTGATAGCCTCCCACGGCTTCCAATACCACCTCTACGCTGACGATACCCAAATCTACCTATCCACTCCTCAGCTCTCTCCCTCAGTCTCCTCACGCATCACTAATTTACTATCAGATATATCGATCTGGATGTCTCACCACTTCCTCAAACTAAATCCATCCAAAACCGAGCTTATAATTTTTCCTCCACCGCGTGCCCCTTCCCCTGATTTCTCCGTCAATATCAATGGCATTACCATGACTTTTCCAGAGCCTCTCCAATCCTATGGAACTCCTTACCCTTATCTGTCCGATTATCTCCCACTCTATTAGCTTTTAGGCGATCTCTGAAAACCCTCCTCTTCAGAGAAGCCTATCCTACCAACCCCTAACAAATGTACCTCCTTTTTCTCCATCAACCCATCCCCCACAGTTATTGCCTTTTGTTTCACTTGACCCTCCCTTCTAGATTGTAAGCTCTAACGAGCAGGGCCCTCTAGTTCCTCCTGTTTTGAATTGTACTGTAACTGTATTGTCTTCCTTCACATTGTAAAGCACTGCGCAAACTGTTGGCGCTATATAAATCCTGTATAATAATAATAATAATAATACATTGAGGCACATACATTTATTAATAGATGATGTCCTCCTCCTCTGGGATGGCCACCACCATGAGTTAATTTCATTTTTGGATCAGTTAAATCCTAATGATCGAGGCATACAGTTGAATTATGAGTGTAGTCAAACTACTATAAACTTCTTGGATTTGGTTATAGCCATTAAAGACGGTCAATTTACCACTTCTACTTTTTTAAGGCGACCAACAGGAATTCATATATTCCTGTCAATAGTTGCCATTACGCTCCTTGGTTGCGAGCAATACCTAAAGGACAATACCTTCGCATCAGGCGTAACTGCACCAATTTCCAGTAATTTAAGGCTCAAGCTCATGTTATGACAGAAAGGTTTTTGGAAAAGAAAGGAATTTTTGGAATTTAAAGGGTATGACAGTCGATTCCTTCATGAAACCTTAACTGAGGTTAGTCAAATGGATAGAGTCCAATTATTGAATAACCTGGGTAGGGCAGATCACAATAATTCCTCTCCTAGTTTACCGTTTGTTACTTCTTTTTCAAGCCAACATATGAGCATAAAGAATATCATTAATCGCCATTGGCATATTCTTAGTAATGACCCGGTTCTTCGAAGGACCCTTCCTGACCATCCACGAGTGGTCTTTAAAGGGGCTCCCACTCTGAGGGATAAAACATTTTGGAACCACCGTTACCTAAACCTACTTTTTTAAATCAGTTAACCGGCTTCTATAAGTGCAATAGATGCTGAATATGTTCTTTGAGTTCTAATAAACAAAGGACAGTCAAGGAATTCATTGCAAAAAGCACAGGCAAGATCCACAATATAGAGCCTTTTATTTCTTGCATGAGCACTGGGGTTGTGTATCTGCTCCAGTGCCCATGTGGGCATCAATACATATGTAGGACTAAACGCCCTTTATATGTAAGATTAAATGAACATCTGTCAAACATCAAGAAGGGTTTTCCCAACCATTCCGTGTCTAAGCACTATGCCCTAGTTCATGATAAGGACCCCACGAACACTTTATTTTTAGGGATTGACAAATGTGTGCCGCACTGGAGGGGGTGAGCCTCTTATTAGAGGTATCTCCAAATTGGAGATGGCATGGATTTACCGTGCCAAGACCTACACGCCTTTCGGCCTCAACATCAACATTGAACTGAATGCCTTTATTGACAATGCATGATCTTAACATCAGTTCCAGTTATATCACTGGGTACTAATGCGTGTTGTTTAATCAAGGACTTTCTTTTAATTTAATTTATTTCTATATATTAGCATTATCATATGGTTGGTAAACATTTATAGACCATTGATCTTACTAGATTATGTTTTAATATATGACATTGCAGTCAGTTAATTTATGATGAATTTCATGGCATATTGTATTGTTTATACTAGTGGTTCATAATCCAATGTACTGATAATGTTAATTTGTAAATTTTTGATTTGGACCACAATTGACTATCAATTAACATTAAACCTATTGACTGTGCCCTGTTTACTAGCCAATAGATGGTGTCACCATTAGGGTATATTTATTTAACACTGAATGGTTTATTATTATGATGATGTTGGTTAGTGAGACAGGCTCTAATGCTTGCCGCTTAATATTGCATGCTGTTGCCTAATCTATCATCAACCAAGACTCCCAGATCTTTCTCCATTTATGATTCCCCCAAGGGTTCCCCTCCTAATGTGTATTGTGCTTTTATGTTTCTAGTCCCCAAGTGCAAAACCTTACACTTCTCCACGTTAAACCTCATTTGCCAAGTCGTTGCCCACTCTGTTATTTTGTTCAGGTCATTCTGTAGGATGTCTGCTTCATGCTGTGCAGTTATTGCCCTGCCCAATTTTGTGTCATCTGCAAAAACTGATATCGAACTACTGATCCCGTCCTCAATGCTGTTTATGAATAAATTGAACAAGGTTGGTCCCAGGACTGAGCCTTGGGGGACCCCGCTTACTACCTCAGACCAGTCTGAGTATGCACTGTTTATTACCACCCTTTGGTCACGCCCTTTTAGCCAGTTCCGTATCCAAGAGCAAACCCTGCTGTCGATACCTGCAGACCTTATTTTATAAATTAAGCGCTTATGGGGAACTGTATCAAACGCCTTAGCGAAATCTAAGTACACCACATCCACTGGTCTGCCTCTATCTATCTCACAGCTCACCTCCTCGTAGAATGTTAAGAGATTGGTTTGACAAGAACGCCCATTTATAAACCCGTGCTGGTTACTGCTGATGATGCTGTTGTCTTTAGCAAACTCTACGATATAGTCCCTTATCATCCCCTCCAGAAGTTTACATACTACTGATATCAAACTGACAGGCCTATAATTTCCCGGTATATGCCTCTGACCCTTTTTGAATATCGGAATCACGTTTGCTTTCCTCCACTCCCCTGGTACATCTCCTGTCCTAATACTGTCAGCAAAGATCAGGAACAGTGGTCTAGATATAACCTTACTGAGTTCCTTGAGTACTCTCGGATGTACGCCATCCAGGCCTGGTGATTTGTTTGTATTAAGTTTATCCAGCCTTTCCCTGATTTCACCCTCTGTTAGCCATAGTGGCAAGTCCTGTGTATTACTCCTAACCATACAGTCATGGTCAGTGTACCCCTCTGTTTCCTGTGTAAATACTGATGAGAAAAAAGCATTCAGCACGGTTGCTTTTTCAGTGTCCTCTGTAACCATCCTCCCATCATCGTTAATTATGTGTGCAATATGCTCTGCCCTAGTTTTTTTGCTGTTGATATATTTAAATAATTTCTTTGGGTTTTTTTTACTATCCTCTGCTATTTGTCTCTCAAAGTTTATTTTAGTCATCTTGATTTTGTTTTTACTCTTCTTATTTGCCTCCTTGTATTGGTCGAAAGACGATACTGTGCCCTCTGATTTATATTTCCTGAAGGCCAATTTTTTTCCCCTAATAAGTTTTTTAACGCTACGGTTTAGCCAGCCAGGTTTGGCTTTGTCTCTTCTAAATTTATTTCCCATAGGAATGCACTGAAAGATGCATTTGCTTAATATGTTCCTAAAGCATTCCCATTTTTCCTCTGTGGTCAGTGATCCCAAGGTTTGGTCCCAGTTAACCCTTTCCATCAATGAGTACAATTTTGGAAAGTTTGCCCTTCTGAAGTTAAGGGTTCTTATGTTCCCCACTTGCCTTGCTATATTATTATTTACGCTAAATGTGATCATCCTGTGATCGCTAGAGCCCAGGTAGTCCTGGACTCCTACCTCCGAGATTAGGTCTGGGTCATTAGTGATCAATAGATCCAGGATTGCGTTTTCCCCAGTAGGAGAATCCACCAACTGTGACATGTAGTTGTCCTGTAAGGTTTCCGTGAATAGACGGGCCTTATGTGAATGTGTAGTCCCCTCTCCCCAGTCAATGTCGGGATAATTGAAGTCCCCCAATATGATGACTGATCCTAGCTTTGCCAATAGTGCTAAAAATTCCAGCTCTACCTCCTCCCCTTGTTTAGGTGGCCTATAGCAAACCCTCACAATTACTTTTCCCTTTTCTCCTTCCCTATGGAGTTCTACCCATACGGATTCTAACTCCATACTTATCTCTTCCGTAATGTCACTCCTCTCTATCACCCTTACATTGTTCTTGATGTAGAGACATACCCCTCCCCCTCTTTTTCCTACCCTTTCCTTCCGGTACACCGAATACCCTTGGATATTTGCCAGCCAGTCATGTGAGGGGTCGAACCAAGTCTCTGCTATTCCCACAAGGTCTATGTCCTCCTCATGTACTAACATTTCCAACTCATCAATTTTATTAGCTAGGCTCCTGGCATTAGCATATACCCCTCTTAGCTTTACGGAAGTTAAACGTGATTGGTGGTTATGTTTATTCCTGTTTGGTCTGAGGTTTTCCCGCACAGACCTACCTATTGACGTTATGTCCCTACTTACTGGTTATTATTGGCTTTAGCCCATTTCCTATTTAAATCATCAAATCATTATCAGTGCATCGGTGTTTAACAACCTAATGTGTTGATATAGTATTTAATAATATGGATATGTTGGTCACAAATTAATTATTGTAGATTTAGATCTATTGTTTTAGTATGTTTAATGACCACTAGGTGGTGCTATTTTTACATCATTTGGTAGTGATATGTTTATTCTATGCCATATTCATTAATGTTGAATGCATTACTATTGATATTTTTATGCAAATGTTTATGGTGGTTTGCTGCTGTTGTGACAGTTTTCAATACATGTCCGGCTCAGTATTCATTTTCTCATCAAATTTTGGGCTGTTGGTTCCAGTTCTTGGTGAAGGTTGACCTTACTGGTTCTTGCTCTTTCCCTTTGTTAAGATGGCCGAACTAGTATCAATAACTTTCGGTTACCAAGCCCAGCCTTTCCATAAATAGATGCCGTCAGTACGCCGTCCGCACCTTTGCAAACGCCATCTGTGACGTAACGGCGTAAGAACATGGTGTAATGACGTCACCCTACAACGTTCAGGAAGTTCGGATTTGTGCGTAGCCGTCCGATCATTTGTACTCCTGCACGTGAGTTTGATATTCCTTTTTTTAATAAATTTATATACGGTTTTACACTATGGAGCTTCTCCTTTCTTTTTGGTGGTGATACATCTTGGGGGTCTCTTTGGAGTCATTCCGAGCATAGCCTGCATATATTTTTTGAGTTTTACAAGTGCCTACATTATTTGAGTCTGGTAAGAGGCGTTATATAAGGTGGAGGATAAGCACCATTCTGTCGGTTGTATATGTGATTGCCTGTTTGCTCTATGGTAAGGAGTACCCACAGGTGTCTTTCTCACTGGGCTCTATTTCCTTTCACCTCTGCTTATTGATTTGATTATGGTTATCTGATTTACACTATGGAGTTCTCTTTCCTTTCATGGTGGTGACATCCATTGAGAGTCTTTCTGGATTAACTCCTTGTATAGTGATATTCATTTATCCTAAGATTTCTACAAGCATTTACATCATCTCAGTCTGGTAAGAGGCGTTTTATATGGTAAATAGGGAAAAAGGCCGCGCTTGGGTCACACTCAGGATATATAACAATTAATAAGAAAAAAGGCAGCCAGTACAAAAACAACGAATCAGCATAAAATGTAAATACAAGTACAGCGCCAATCATATGTGTGAGGACAAGACACTATGAGGAAAAAGTCCAACAGTACACAAATAATGATCCACAATTGAAAGATGAAAAAGTCCAGCCACCCAAGATGGAGTCAATTAGATGGAAACATCACTACCGCGTGCAACAGATTGTAGTAGATGTCTGCTTACCAGAACCTCCAGACCCCCTGTTAAGGCGGGTCAAATGGGTAGATGGTAAAAAGATCCAAGGAGGGGGTCCTCTGAGTTAAAGAAACCGATTCTGTTATGATCACTCCAGACAGGACACACTTCCAGCATCCAAATACACCAGTGCAGTAAGTGGGGATGATAGCAGACCTCAAAATCAAGAGGGAGACTCCAATGGCATAGTAAACTTTACATCTTTATTGATGAAAAATAATAAAAATGGGAACTCACATTCAGGACAATTCAATGCGCATAAAGTGGAAACCAGGAAAAGTGTGAAGACATGCAGGCGTGCCTGACACTTCGTCCTACCTAGGACATTTTCAAAGGCAATATCCGCATCCATCCGCACGCTATTTGTAGTGTAAGGCCTTAAATGCGATCCTCCCACGGGGTCCCGGAAGTCCGGAGCCACCGGAAGTGCGTCCGCCGGAAGTGATGTCATCGGCGGAGATACATCACTTCCGGTTTTACGATCCCACTACGAAGGAGCTTGCGTTTCACCGCTACTCCATCCTGAGGACCCAGGAAGTGAAACTCCCCTCCAGAGGTCGCCAAATCGAGAATACTCGATTTAGGCAAAACCCACTTCCGGCGAACTGACACCTCCACAGCACCCGTTAACAACTGGGACACCAGCAGGAGAAGCAACAAAGTGATCGCATAAATAAAGGAGGACCAGGTTAACCCCTTAAAGGTGGCTTTAACAACATGATCCATAAACAATTAATTCATGATTATACGCATATGATTACAATCACAATAAATGTATATACCATCAGGGGGAAACAGAAAAAAACCCCAAATCAGAACATACATGATATAATGAGGTTGCCACGATTATATCACATAAATAAATATATATATAAAAAGTGTTGCCACAATCAACACATATTGATGGAAAGTGCATTAAACCCTAATATAAACAATACATTATTCCATTTAAGTATAATAAATCTATAAATGCATTTGTTAAGAAAATTTTATATTAAATGAATTTGGATTTTAAAACTGATTCATCTAATAGCAGACTAAAAGGCTAAAAAAGCTAAAAAAGGGGGGGGGGTAGCCCTTTGTCCATAAGCAAAAAAGGGGGGGAGAAGCAAGGAGGGATGGGCTATCACGCATAGCTGTAGTCAACCGTTATTGATAAAACAGTTGACATCCCAGTCGACATTCAAGCCATGCGGCGTATAGCATTTCATATCAAAGATTCAAGGAGTCTCTTTTCTAGAAATTTCACGCCTCACATTGCGACATCTCCAATTGGCTGTGAATTTATCAATACCTATAATCGATGTTCCTGTGGCTTTTTTAGCATGACACTCCAGATAATGTCGGGAGACACTATGCTTGGGGAATCCTTGTCTGATGTTCCCCAAATGCTCGTTAACTCTTATCTGCATAGTTCTGATTGTCCTCCCGACATACTGGAAGCCACAGGGACATTCCAGAAGATATACCACATTTTTGGTGGAGCATGTGATAAAAGAGCCAATGTTATAGACCTTCTGTGTAACATTAGACCGAAAGGACACCACTTTTCTATCTTTAATGGCATTAGCCTTACAGACCACACACTTGCGGCATGGGAAAAACCCCTTAATCTGAGGGGAAAAAGGCAGACTTGAGAGGTCGATTTACCACGTTAGGCGCCACCTGAAGCCTCACTGGAGAGACTCCACGATAGACGACCATCGGTTGATCGCCCAACGCTGGAGCCAAAACTCTATCATTCTGAAGCACTTTCCAATGCCTAGAAATGATTTTCTTCAGGTCCCTATATTGTTGGGTATATGTTGTTATAAACAGAACCCCAACTTTCCCATCAAAAGCCTTATCTTTCGGGGTATCCATCAACATTAAGGCTCTGTCCCTATCAGCTACCTCATGGATAACCCTATTCAGATCGACTTAAGCATAGCCCTTGTCTAGAAACCGCCTCTTAAGGACACTAGCCTGCTGAAAATAGTCTGCTAGGTGAGAGCAGTTCCTTCTCACTCTTAGGAACTGACTCATAGGAACGGAGTTTAACCAGGAGGGATGATGAAAACTATCCCTCCCGATAAACCCGTTCCTATCCGTGGTTTTAAAGAAGGTTGTTGTCACCAACGAATCTCCGCTAACCTTAATATTCAGATCCAAAAAGTGGATATTATTCTCACTGGCTTCATGTTGCAGTTTAATGCCAAAGACATTATCATTCAGTTCCTGGAAGAAAACATCCAATGACTCCATCGTGCCATTCCAGACGACAATGACGTCATCGATGTAATGCCTCCAGAGAACCAGCTCCGGTCTCTGATCATGAAAAACAAAGTCCTCCTCCCACTTCGCCATGAACAGGTTGGCCATGCTTGGTGCGAATTTAGCACCCATGGCCACACCTTTGGTCTGCAGAAAGTAAGAGCCCCCAAACCAAAAATAGTTGTGGGTCATGGCAAAGGAGAGGAGACTAAGTACCCACGTTCTCTGTGCAGGAATCAAAGATGAATCCCACTTTGGAAATGATTCAACAGCTTTCAGGCCGTCGGAATGTGAGATTATGGTGTACAGGGAGGTCACGTCCGCCGTAGCCAGGACGTAACCCTCCCTCCACACCACATCCCCCAACAACCTCAGGACCTGGGTAGAATCGTGCCAAAAGTAGGTGTGCCAACTACCAGCGGTTGCAGATAAGCATCGATGTACTTCCCTATTCGGGAAGTCACCGAATCTATCCCGCTGATAATTGGACGGCCAGGAGGGTGAACAGGGTCCTTGTGAATTTTTGGAAAGTAATATATTACTGGTACTCTTGGGGCAGCAGGGACCAGATATGCCTTCTCTTTCTTATTGAGAATTCTATCATCAAAACCCTGATTCACCAAAGTGGTTAGCTCAACCTTATATAGGGGTAACCCTACTCGCAAATATAAGGTTGAGCTAACCACTGAGGAAGTCGTGATGCGAAAGCATAAGACGCCACGCGTATAGGGGAAGGAGACCTGGGCGGACGAGCAGCGACCTACCAGCACGGCTCCCGACAGCTACTGTTTTTGGCGTGTACGGTCCGCACAAGCCCATTGTGCCGATTCATGTGAGTGCAATTCTACATTGAATGTGAATCAATTAAAGGATAATAGCAGTGTACACTTAGATGCCTCATTATCTTTATTCATATATCATGTTCATAGGATGGTGAGAGATCGATTCAGGAAGTGGTCATATTGAGGATTCAATGCTGGTTTAATGCTTCAGTGAGGTGAGAGGCCATCTGGTGGCTAAACGGTGGTGGTGTCACTTGCACTTTTATATGAAACATCTATCAAGCACTTTATTGAATTTTAATCCACGGTTATATTTATATTTTAGTGGACTCTTATGCACTTTACTTTGAATGCACCTTATGGACATTATTTATTGCGCTGTATACATATTTTGCTGTGTTAACTCTGCTACACACAGTGCCAAACTCACTGGCCAATTTTTTGAACAACTGGTGTGATAGACCAGTGGCCCCCCAATACCACATATTGAAGTGGGGTGTTATTTAACAGTATACTTTTCTAAAAGTGTATTTTAGTCCTGCAAAAATGTGGCCTCTTTTGCTGTGTTAACTCTGCTACACACAGTGACAACAGTTACTGGCCAATTATTTGTAGAACTGGTGTGATAAACCAGTGGCCCCCCAATACCACATATTGAAGTGGGGTGTTATCTGAGTATACTTTTACAAGTGTATTTGTGTCCTGCAACAATATTGCCTCTTTTGCTGTGTTAACTCTGATACACACAGTGCCAAACTCCTTGGCCAATTTCTTGAACTGGTGTGATAGACCAGTGGCCCCCCAATACCACATATTGAAGTGGGGTGTTATTTGAGTATACTTTTACAAGTGTATTTGTGTCCTGCAACAATATTGCCTCTTTTCCTGCGTTAACTCTGATATACACAGTGCCAAACTCCCTGGACAATTTTTTGAACAACTGGTGTGATAAACCAGTGGCCCCCCAATACCTCATATTGAAGTGGGGTGTTATCTGAGTATACTTTTAAAAGTGTATTTGTGTCCTGCAACAATATTGCCTCTTTTGCTGTGTTAACTCTGATACATACAGTGCCAAACTCCCTGGCCAATTTTTTGAACAACTAGTGTCATAAACAAGTGGCCCCCCAATACCACATATTGAAGTGGGGTGTTATTTAACATTATACTTTTCTAAGAGTGTATTTTAGTCCTGCAAAAATTTGGCCTCTTTTGCTGTGTTAACTGTGCTACACACAGTGACAACAGTTACTGGCCAATTATTTGTAGAACTGGTGTGACAAAACTATGCCCCCCCCCCCCCCAATATCACATATTGAAGTGGGTGTTATTTAACAGTATACTTTTCTAAGATTGTATTTTAGTCCTGCAAAAATTTGGCCTCTTTTGCTGTGTTAACTGTGCTCCACACAGTGACAACAGTTACTTGCCAATTATTTGTAGAACTGGTGTGATAAAACTATGCCCCCCCCCCCCAATATCACATATTGAAGTGGGTGTTATTTAACAGTATACTTTTCTAAGATTGTATTTTAATCCTGCAAAAATTTGGCCTCTTTTGCTGTGTTAACTGTGTTCCACACAGTGACAACAGTTACTGGCCAATTATTTGTAGAACTGGTGTGATAAACCTGTGCCCCCCCCCCAATACCACAGATTGAAGCGGGATGTTATATACCTTTTTCCAGATATACTGCGATTCTCTAGAGACTTTTGACACAGGGTAATTTAAAAACATGACAGGCTGAGGAAGAGGCAGACACTTACACAGAGGTGGTAGGGGTAGGGCAGTAGCAGTAGGCCGGAGCCAAAATGTGAAGTTTCAGAAGGCGCGTTCAATTACGTCAAAGGACGCACCAGACTTGGTTGAGTGGCTCACTCAGCCTTCCTCTTCTGCACCCTCCTCATCCTCTCTATCTGCACCGTCTTCACTCTCTGCTGTGTGCACCCCCAAATACACCACCACAAACACCACCACCACCATATACCTTCTGCTTGAGTCACTGGAATTATTTTACCATCCATCACAAGACATTTGCAATGCGCAGCCATTGTTGGCATCGAATAAGGAAGAGGAGGTAGCAACAGCCGCCACTCAGAAGTCTGACGACAGTACCCAGATCAGCCCAAGGAGGTTGGTCCCCGCTGCTGCTGCCTACTCCGAGATCTCGATTGTTAGTGGTGGGAAAGGTGACGTGGATGATGACGTAACTATGGACGTCATGTGGGTGCCCACAAGAGAGGAAGAGGAGGGGAGTTCAGAGGGAGAGATCGACCGGCAGTTAGGGAGGAGAGGCAGGCACAACTTGCATTGCACAAGAGCTACAAAGCAGACTGCAAATGTATCAGGAGCGAGCCATCAACCATGTACAGTCACATCTGGCGCTCCCAGGACGCCGACGCATGGCTCCGCAGTGTGGGTTTTTTTAATGTGTCAGTTGCTGACAACAGTGTTGCCGTCTGCAGCCTTTGCAGTCAACGCATAAGTCGCTGTAAGCCCAACACTCACCTAAGGACAACCGCCTTAAGAAGGCACCTGAACTCCCATCACTGAGCCCAGTGGGAGCAACACCATCAGAACCCACAAAGCCACACTCCAGGCTCTCACCATCCAGCCTCTTCTCCTTCTCCTCTCTCCTCACATTTGTCCTCCACTTCACCTTCCATGATGCCGTCGTCACGTTGTTCTGGAAAAAGGCCGGCTTCTGTGGCCCAAATTTTATAGCGGAAAAAAATGATGACGCCGGATAACCCAATGTTTGACTGCTGGCTTGTCGGAACTGATAGCCCGCCAACTACTGCCATATCAACTGGTGGACTCGGAGGCCTTTCGGAAATTTGTGGCCATTGGAACACCACAATGGAAGGTCCCAGGCAGGAAATATTTCTCGCAGAAGGGCCTTCCAGAGCTGTATGGCCATGTTCAGCGGCAAATGAAAATATCTCTGGCACACAGTGTTGGTGCCAAGATACATCTGACCACAGACACATGGTCTAGCAAACACGGGCAGGTAAGGTATATCACTTTTACTGCCCACTGGGTGAACCTTCTGACGGCCATCAAGCATGTAACCCGTGGCACCCGTGTAGATTTGGGTGTATCGCCAAGGATTGCATGCAGGCATGCCTCTTCTTCTCCTCCTCCTCCTCCTCCTCCTCCATTCTCCCTCTCCTTCTCGGCTGACTCCTCCTTTTCTGCTGCTACCGTCTCTTCTGCTGCACCGCCCAAGATCCCCAGAACCTATTCCACATGGCAGGTGAGACATTGCCATGCTGTGCTGCGTCTGTTGTGCCTTGAAGCCAAGAGCCACACTGGTCCTGCACTCCTTTCAGCTTTGCGTTCACAGGCAGATCAGTGGCTGACACCGCTGAATTTGACAGTTGGTAAAGTGGTGTGTGACAACGGTGCCAATCTGCTGAGCGTGCTGAAACAGGGCAAAATAACACAAGTGCCATGCATGGCACACGTCCTGAACTTGGTGGTGCAGCAATTCGTTGCCAAATACCCTGGGGTCCAGGATGTCTTGCGGCAGGCCAGGAAAATCTCGGGGCATTTCAGAAGATCTTACACAGCCATGGCTCGCCTTGCTGACATTCAGCGGCGACACAACCTGCCTGTCAGGCGTCTTATTTGTGACTGCCCGACGCGATGGAACTCAACGTTGCACATGCTTGATAGGCTGCTCCAGCAGAAACGTGCAGTTAACGACTACCTGTGGTACTAACTCTGCGGCAGGACAGGTTCTGGGGAGCTTGGGTTTTTTTCACCTCGTCAGTGGCTGCTCATGCGGGACGCATGCAGACTTCTGCGGCCATTCGATGAGATCACCAAACTGGTCAGTCACGGCCAGGGTGCCATCAGTGACATTGTACCTTACACCTTCTTTCTGGAGCGTACATTGCGTCGTGTCATTGATCAAGCCGTCGAGGAGCAGGAAGATGAGGAAGTCGCAATGTTGGATGAATTCCCAGTGGGTGCTACTCCATCTGAGACAAGTCAAAAGCAGGAGTCCGAAGAGGAGTCCGAGGAGCATGGTGCTGGGAGGGATATGGAGGAGCAAGAAGAGCATGCTTTAAACCTTTCCGGGATCCCTCATTTTATCCGTGGATGGGGGGAGGAGAACGAGGACAATAATATCCTGGATGATGAGCTGGAAGCAGGCCACTACACCGCTTCCAATTTAGTGCGAATGGGGGCCTTCATGCTCCAGTGTTTTAAGGGGGACCCCCGTATAAAAAGCATAAAGGCCAAGGACCAGTACTGGGTGGCAACGTACTTAGACCCCCGGTACAAACAAAAAATGGCGGAAATGTTACCACAATCACCATAGGCGTGCGCACAGGGTGTGCCGGGTGTGCCTGGGCACACCCTAATCACCTAGGGCACATTAGCATTATCGCTCTGTTTGCCAGTGAGGAGATGGGAAAGATCTCCCTCGGACCTGCTCTGCCATAAGAGAAGTGCCACACACTTCTATTTCACTTTGCCAGCAGGGAGAGTAATGTACCGGGGCCATGTACATGTAGGCAAACACATGCATGTGTATTTAAACTTTGGGGTGCACACCCTAATGCAATAGGCTGCGCACACCTATGACAATCACAGAGGGCGGTCAGAATTCAGCACTTCCAGGTCTTGCTGCAGGAAATGCTGCATTCTGCTTTTGCGTGCGCTGGCAGAGGAATTTCCAGTCACAGAGAGACAGTTGCGGGTAGCAATCCAACAGCGCCTGCAAGAAGAGGGCAGTTTGAAGATGTCTTGGTAACTTCAGATATGAGATCCTTCTTTCAGCCGAACCACGGACAGCTGTACTCTGGATCCAGCATCAGGGAACGCCTAGACCGTCAGGTGTCCGACTACATCGGGTTAACGGCCGATGTGGACGCTCTGAGGAGTGATGAACCCCTGGACTACTGGGTGGGCAGGCTTGACCTCTGGCCAGAGCTTGCACAATTTGCAATGGGAATGTTGGCTTGCCGCCCGTCCAGTGTCCTGTCCGAAAAGACGTTCAGCGCGGCAGGGGGGATCGTGAGCGATAAGTGCACTCGCCTAGCTCATGACAGTGTAGACTACCTCACATTTATAAAAATGAATGAGGCATGGATCTCTGAGGAATTCAAAACATGTGACCAGTAGACCATGTTTCATTGAAATTCCTCATGCCAGGCCACAAATATCCGCCAGACTGCCATCCACCCACAACAATTCCTGGTCCTTGTCTTTGCTAAATACAGTGGCATAAAAGGCATTTCATGTCCATTGAATGGCAAATTTTTGGGGCCTTTCAGGGTCGACAATTATTTTTTCAGTGAATGCCTAATGTACCTCCAGCCACAGAATACAACTTTCTTTGCTGTCAGGTAAACCCATGTGGGCTAGTTTTTGGGGCCTATACTGGCCGACACCTACTTCTGTATCCTGTGAATGCCTAATGTACCTCCAGCCACCAAATACTATGTTCTTTTCTGTCAGGTAAACCCATGTGGGCTAATTTTTGGGGCCTATACTGGGCAACACTTCTGTATCCTGTGAATGCCTAATGTACCCTCAGCAAACAGAATACTACGTTCTTTGCTGTCAGGTAAATGCATGTGGGCTAATTTTTGGGGCCTGGAATGGCCGACAGTTAATTCTGTATCCTGTGAATGCCTAATGTACCTTCAGCGACAGAATACAACATTCTTAGGTGTCAGGTAAACGCATGTGGGTAATTTTTTTGGGCCTGGAATGGCCGACACTTACTTCTTTATCCTGTGATTGCCTAATTTTTCGGACTAGAATTTAAAATCAATAGGTCTGTAAAGGTTCCGCCAAATTGTGGAATGGATGCGGACCCATTTTACAGATGTGTGAATGGACCCTATATGTATTTGACATGTATTTACCGGCTGCTGTCAGTTCTGGCTGATTTATAAAAAAAAAAATAAAAAATATTTGCTTTTAAAAAAAAACAAAAACAATTGTAGGGCAACTTTTCCAATTGCAATACTTCTGTTATGACATTGTCCATGTGCTGGGACTATTTGTGCACAGCTAGTAAGTCTTTTGTGGCTGCAAATATGACCTAAAGGTTTTTAAAGTTCGCCTCCCATTAAAGTCAATGGGGCCCGCCGCAAACTTGCGGTTTGCGGACTTTTGAGAAAATTTGCGGCTGACGTTCGCGGACCGCACTGCCCGATGTTCGTCCATCACTAATGACAAACAGGTGGCAATGCATTCCAATGGACAAACAGGAGTTACCGGATGATCATCCATTAACCATCTGTTTACATTCAATTCCGATCTGATACGGGATGATAAGGGTACGTTGTGATGTGTGAAAATGGAAATGAACGGACATTAATGAACTGTTCATTAGCGTCTGCTCAGTTAAGACCTGTTCTGAATAAATTATGCTTTTTTATGTATTGTTTGTTAAGTCAACCTAGTACCCAGGTAGTGGTCATTACAGTAGGAAGTACATCCCCTTGCAGAACATGGCCAGAGACGTCTCCCAGGAGCACCTAATAAACCTGGTGCATGAAAGGCCAGGCTTGTCAAGAGCACAGTGACAGAGTGGTAAACAACTGTGGGAAAAAAATCTTTCATATTGTGACACCAAATTGGTCCACCATGACTGCCAAACAAAATGACAAACGTGGTAAGTGTTGCATATCTGCAACATGCTCACAAACTCTTGTCAGTGTTTTGATGTAATGTAAACAGTATTGTTTGATCAAAAAAAAAACTACCATGCTTGTGACATGTGGGTAATGCCCTGTTCAGTCTCTCACTGCAGCAGAGCAAAAGCATGTAGCAGTCTGCATTGTATGTATTGGTATTCTACTTTTGCAGTAATGCATGTGAATTTAAGGTAAGTTCACATCCTTTCTGACCTGTCTGAAGAAGTGCACATCTTGTCCATGAAGGAGATTATTGCTGTGTCTATCGCTGCGTTTGTTGCACACTGAGAGTCTGTGATGACCTTAGGCTAAAAATCTTCGACACATGCAACTTAGTACTGCAAACTTGCCTTGGTGTTCATTTGAATATGTTGATTTTTATTCAGCATTCTGTGCACATGATGTTAATGATTTTTATGAAAGGACAAGGGCATGCTGAAGGACATCATTGCTGTGTCTATCACTGCCCTTGTTGCACGCTGAGTTTGTGGTGACCTTAGGCTAAAAATCTTTGACATATGCCAACTTAGTACTGCAATGATGCCTTGGTGTTCATCTGAATATTTTGATTTTTAAACAGCATTCTGTGCACATGATGTTCATGATCTTTATGAAAGGCCAAAGCCATGCTGACTACGTTTTTTTCTTTGGCCCTTTTTATTCAAAATTTTGCTCACTGTGTCCTACAGGAAATTAAATTAAACAAAAGATGAGGTTCTCTCTGAGACCATTTTAGAAGAGATTCAAAGGAGGAGACATTAGAGAGTCTAAGCTGTTTCGGAGCTACAAAAAAAAAAAAAATCAGTCTACTTTGAAATGTTGTCCCTCCAAAGAAAGTCATGGACGTTCAATCATAAATGATGCTTCGATGTTCCATCTGGAAAACTGAAAGTTGGTCTCTCTATAGTTAGGATTGTGACCAGGGCTGCTGTTAGAAATCGCGGGGCCCCGTACAGACTACCTGGCAGGTGCCCCCCAAGAAAATATTAAAGATATATTTAGCTGAAAGTACAACAAAATCACTTTTAGCAGACACAAATATAACATAACTCACATAATTCCTGCTAAATCTAAAAAAAAAAACTATGTTAAATAAAAAAGATGAGATGAGAAAAATATATGTTAAATAAAAAAGATGAGATGAGAAAAATATACAGGCTGGGCAGTTGGAGCTCAGTGATCAGAGAGAGACAGAGAGAGAGAAACAAAGTTACAATTTACAAATAAACTCCTGAGCAGAGATAAGTGCTGGGAGGGGGGCCCACACAAGGGAGGGGGATTAGTGAGGGACAACTGTCTCTTTCTCAACAGATAAAAAGCTGATAGCAGGGAGAGGGACAGATCAGATTCAGGTGCTGGAGGAAGATATATGTATTTGTGGTCCATCACTAACCCCCCTCTCTGTGTGGGCCCCCCTGTGTGCTCGGGCCCCCTACAAGAGGGCTGGTGGTCCCCCCCTATCAGCGGCCCTGATTGTGACCAAATGTTTATTTCCTCCTTTTTTTTTTTTTTTTTTTTAGTACACTTTTAAACATTTCAGAGGACAATGCTGAAGAAAACCTTGATGAGACAGAAGTAGTGGAGGAACGTGAGAGGGCCAGTCCCAGTCTGTGGAGGAGAGAGCACTTCCGAGCCCTTCACAAAGATCTATACATGTAAGTATACTCTTGAGTAGTAAGCATAATCAGATGTACACCAAGACATCATTGCTGTGCTCAATTGGCAAATTCTGCTCTACAGGTTAGTCATGATAGACCAACAACACCAAGATACTCTCGACATGAGCTGAAAATAATGAGATGGACAAAGCCAGGAAGTCCTTAATGGACGAGATGACCACCTCTAAAAGACAGGAGAGAAATTATCCATTCTGTGATCTGAATAGCTCAAATGCGTCCTTCTTGAAGACAATGTATCCTAAACTAGAAAAAGCCCCAGTAGAGAGGCTGTTGGAGATACATATGGGTATATTTAATTATGTGGGGGATGTGTTAGAGCTGCCGAGTCAGGAAGTCCATTACCTACTATTAGCCAGTATGATCTCCCTCAGAGGCCATACAGTCAATATCTATATGAGTCCCTATGTATGCCAGGTCAGCCATATCAACCACCCTGTCCCCAACCCCCTTTCTATTCATACAGCTCTATGCACCATACCTAGAGGCCTCCCTTTGGCAGTTCTTCTCCTGCATAGTCCTCACAGGGAGAATATCCTCCAAGTAGAAATGCCAGCTCACATTCCTCAGATCATGGTTGTCAAGCAAATAGCCACTCCAACTCTGGGTCTTTTTCCAAACCTTCTATTTATTTTCCTCATCCCCCACCCCTTTTTATCAGGATTTGTAACTGATCAATAGAAAATGTTTTTGTTAAGTTTGCATAGTTTATGCATTGATAAATAAAGCTTTGAGAAATAAAAAGAAAAACAAAAAAATGAAGCAAAAAAACCTTTGTGTTTGCATACATTTGTACATTTTGTATAGACAGTGGTCCAACAGAAACTTGTTATGAAATGCAGAATAAAACAAATCTGTTTTGAACATATTATGTTATTTTGTGCATTTTTGTGTGCATTTTTATGCTATCAAACTTAAAAAAATTAAATATCCAGAAATAGTAAACATCTACTTAGCACTACCCCCATATGGTTTGCAGATGACAGGGTTCCCCTGCACAGCCAGGCACACAACAGCTTCAGCCTCCATCCAAACACAGTAAATAGTCCTTGAGCTTTGTTTTGTGTTTTTATTAGGGGGTAATAACTTGGCTGGGGATAGGAATTATGGGATGCCCCACTGAATAGTGACGAACTAGGGACAACTTCATCCCTCTATACAACTCCAATTGATTCCTCTGTAGTAGTTAACAGTCTCTGTTAGATCAGCAAAAGCCCCTCACAGGCTAGGATCTCTCAGTCCATTTGGAAAGTAGCACAATGTGTTGTGAACTGCATCCTGGAGTTCCTCCAACTCCCCTGTAGACAATGTTCCCAGCTCTTCCACTGCAGGAAATAATAGCCCACCTGGCCACCTCTTCATCAGCCCACCTGGCTGCTTCTTCACTAGTCTACCCGACTGACTATCTGGAGATCTCCCAGAGCAAGGTAGGGAAGATTTAAGCACACTGTTATCTTCCAGGGAGACCTGAAGAGACAAAGAAGAGATGAGAAACTGAGAGATCCAGTGTTGTGGAAATGTTATTAATATTTGTGTGGACATTATTTTAGGATGTGTTTTTAGTTAAATTGCCATTATGTCTCCCAGTGTCAGTTTACTGGTAATCACTATGCACAGCAAATATGGCTTTAACTGGCATTAAGGAAAGACCTGTAACTGTGGAAACCTTCCATTAAATGGAGACTATATGCTACTTGTAGCCTGATCAGCCCTATCAGCGGTGCCGGTCTGGATCTATGGCAGTGCAAGGCGAACTCCATGGCACAAATGTATATCAGCCAGTCGGGGCCCAGTATTTATTGAATATGATATGTTTGTGATGTGAAATTCTTATCGTTTTGATAATATCTGCCCTTTTGCCAGGATTATTGGCTGGTAGCTTTCTGTTATGCTTGATCCGCATGATTGAAATGCTGCTGCTATTGTCCTTTGCAGATGAAGTCTCATTCACTGGAACAGTAGCATGATGACTATCAAATATGTTTTTTATGAATTAAATTATATAGGATTTAATCTAACAGGTTATAATGGGAGTGTATGCACACGTATTAGCGGGGCAACGTTCATGAGATACACGCTGGCTCCATTGCATAGTGTTTGGCGGTAGAGATAGACGAACATCGGCCGGGGAGGTTCGCGAACGTCAGCCGCAAATTTTCTCAAAAGTCTGCGAACCGCAAGTTCACGGCGGGCCCCATTGACTTTAATGGGAGGTGAATTTTAAAAACATTTAGGTCATATTTTCAGCCACAAAAGACGTACTAGCTGTGCACAAATAGTCCCAGCACATGGACAATTAATCAGCCAGAACTGACAGCAGCCGGTAAATACATGTCTAATACATATAGGGTTCATTCACACATCTGTAAAATGGGTCCGCATCTATTCCACAATTTGGCGGAACCTTTACAGACCCATTGATTTTCAATTCCAGTCTGAAAAATTAGGCATTCACAGGATAAAGCAGAAGGGGTCGGCCATTCCAGGCCCCAAAAATTAGCCCATATGCATTTAGCTAAGAACGTAGTATTCTGTGGCTGAAGGTACATTAGGCATTCACAGGATACAGAAGTAAGTGTCGGTCAGTATAGGCCCCAAAAACTAGCCCACATATTTTTACCTGACAGCTACAGTAAGTACGTAGTATTCTGTGGCTGAAGGTACCAGAGGTGGGGGACTTGAGTCACATGACTTGACTTAAGTCAGACTTAAGTCACCAGTTTGAGGACCTGAGACTTGCTTGACTAAAATTAATAAAAGACTCAACTTGACTTTGACTTGGTATTCATGACTTGAGACTTGACTTTGACTTGAGACATATGACTCGAAATGCCTTTACTTTTTTAAGTTATTAAATATTTGCATTTTCTCAAGATGTGTTGAAGCAAAATGTTGAAGCATGTTCTGTTTCTGACACCACAGTCACTTAAAAGACCTCAGTGGAGTGCGCATGCGCGCGGCGCCGGGTCAAGACATGGACTGACCGCGCTCCGCACAACCCGCCAGCTTCACAGCATACAATTGGCTGTCAGAACGGAGACACGGTCTCCCAACTAGGCGCAGGACAGAGGCGAAGCGAGGATGCACCGGAGGGCAATGGGAGTAGGCAAGAAGAAAACCGCTACGATGGCACATCTACCCTGCAAGTCGCGCCTGTCCCCTACTAGCTCCACACAGCACTCCAAGATGGCCACGACCCGCAGCTCGGCCGCACGAGGCGGCCCTCCTCTTGCCACTTAATCACCAGCATCACCATCTCGGAGGGCAGCTACATTGCCTCCACACAGCACGGAGCAACCCTCACCGGCAACACCCTGGATGGATGAGGTAGGGGATCCCTTTTCATCACAATCCCAGGGGGCCACATCCTGCAGCTTCTCCCCTTATCGGGCCTCACTACACGGGGATGTGGAGGGGGCCTCATCCCCAGCATCTTCTTTAGATCGACAAATGGCTGACATTGCAGAGATGGCCTTTAGCCAGGGAAGCTTCATGGCCCTCCCCCTCCTCCCCAGGCCACTTACTCGGGCGATTCAGTACTTTTTGCCAGATTTTCGGCCCTGTTACAGCAGGAACTTTCTAAGGCCTGTGCCACCATTACTGCCACCATTACTGCGGACTTAAAGGGAGACTTTCAGGAGATAGGAGGCAGACTTGATACTATTGAATCCAAAGTTGATGGCACTGTTCAGAGGGTCAACCAGAATCACAGGCTGATAGTCTCGCTCCAGGATCAGTTGGATCAAGCCAAGGACAAAATTGAGGACCTTGAGAACAGATCCCGCAGGTATAATTTTAGACTCAGGGAGCTCCCTGAATCGATAACTGATCTGTAACCAGCTATTCATAAGCTTATGACTGATCTTGTCCCTGACATTTCACCGCATCACCTGGAACTGGACCGCTTTCATCGGGCCCTAACGGCCCCGCGTTCAGATGGCCTGCCTAGGGACATTATTGTGAAACCGCATTTTTACAGAATTAAGGAAAAGATCATGGCGGCTGCCCGCTTTCGCAATGATGTTACCCTGCTTGACCACCCGGTACAACTGTTTGCGGACATCTCCCAGACGACCATACAAAAGCGACGATCCTTGAAACCGCTGCTGACCCATTTGATCAACCGCCAAATCAAATATCGATGGTCGTACCCATTCAAACTGTCCTTCTCATTCAAGGGAAAGTCCCATTCATTCTCCAGTTTTCATGAGGGAGAGGATGTCCTCCTGGACTTGGGCATCATCTCCAGAGATATTCCCCCAGCTAGATCCCCGCGGGGCTCTTCGGAGGAGGCCCCCAGGCCCTTGTCACCCCTATGGTCGCAACCTACGAAGAGGGGAAACGCCAAGTCATGCACCCCACCGTGAATGCTTGACTGCCCACTAGTCCAACTGGGCTTCTAACTTCCCCTTATGTTTTGTTTTTTGCCCCTCTCTCTCCCCCTGTTTTTGTTCTCCATTTTTTGGGGTTAGTCCTGGATTTCTGGTACTCTATACCCCAGAGGTGTCTGCTGGCTTATTGGTCTGGTGGACACCCCTGGCACCCCCTCTGGCCCGGGTCACCGTGGCTGGAGAGCCTGTTTGTTTAACTATTCTACCACTGGAATACTGGACAGTTCTTTGAGAGGGGGGCCCTGCCGGGTCTGCCTGCCCGGGCTGATTTTCACAATGGACCCTCATGGGGAGTTACGGCTCTCAGAACTGCTACTGTCGCTTACTGTTTTCTGCAATCCATTGCTGTTGATTTTACTGTTTATTGTTAGTTGTGATTTTCAGACAGTTTACCTGCACCCTTGACATGTGGGGAGATGCTTCCCTCCTGACTTGTGTCCCCCGCCGGACGGGGACTCGGCTCTAGGGGTCGGTGGCCTCTCTTCCCTGTATTGTTATTTGATTTACAGGCTGGGAGTGAAGCAACTCGGGTTGTTTCCGCATGCCACTTTCTGCGGCCTTGCTCACGGCGTTGGGCTGTGAGCAACCTCGCACAACCTTAAGGGGCGCTGGACCCCACAACCAGCCTACTATGTGTTTTGTGCTTGATATTCTGACGCATCCTCTGCCCCCCCTCCCTCTTTACGGGGGCTGGGGGGAAGGCGGGGGATTCTCTGTTCTTTTTTTTTATGTCCTTTCTGTTGTCTTGTTCTCTTCTAACCCCTCTCTCCTCTTCCTTTCCCCGACGGTGGCTGATCGACATCCAGGTCCCTTTGGATCGGCTCCAGGTTTTTGTAGCTCTCCAGTGCTGAGAGAGCGAAACATATCGACCTTCACAGCATACAGGCGAGTACAACTTTCCGAACCACCATGACACGTCCCTCTACCTGTGATTTTAAAATTCTTACACACAATGTGCAGGGCCTCAATGCCCCTGTGAAGAGGGCAAAAGCGTTTCAATTTTATCCCAAACAGGGTATTGATGTCCTCCTCCTGCAGGAGACGCATTTTTCTCGCACATCAGCACCTAAACGCCTTAGTGCCAAATTCCCTACTTGTTACATGTCAAACAGTGTAGACAAGAAAAAAGGGGTAGCGATCTGCATAGCCAAGAAGGTCCCATTCACACCTAGGGAGGTGATTAGAGACAAGGAGGGGAGATATGTTATGGTCCAAGGCAAAAATGAGCACGATGTAACTTTTGTCTCCTAGTATGCCCCTAATGTGGGACAGCTTCCCTTCTTTCAAGATATGTTGAGGGTAGTGATGCCGCGTGCAACAGGCCATGTAGTATTTGGGGGTGACAGTAATGTCCCCTTGGACCAGGTTATGGACAAATCTGACTCCTTGCGTGCCTCTTTGAAGCACGCCCCACGACTGGGGGTTAAATTGGCTCGTCTGCTGCACTCCACTGACTTGGTGGATGTGTGGAGGAATGACCACCCCACGATGCGCGATTTCACCCACTATTCCCATGCCCATAAGAGTTATGCCCGTATAGATCATCTTTTGGCCCTGTCGGCCCTCCTCCCGTTTGTGCTGAAAGCACAGATTATTTCTACCCCATGGTCTGACCACTCCCCCGTGGTTATGATCGTCTCAGACTTGTGGACCAAACCTAAGCCCTCCTCTTGGAGGCTTAATGCTTCACTACTGAATGACCCAATCATCTTCAAGGAGGTATCTGACTGCTTGAAACAATACTTTCTTGACAACCCAGCCACCGACACTTCCCCGGCTATAGTGTGGGCGGCGCACAAAGCGACGATAAGGGGTAAGCTTATTCAAATCGCCTCTCGGAAAAAAAGGGAACGCGATGGGGAGATACAGCGACAGGATGCTGAGTTGAGGGACCTCTTGCGGGAACAGAGGAGGGCCCCTGGGGTGGATATTAGGCATAGGATTGATGCGGCACATGTAGCCCTCAATTTTAGCCTAACCACCAATGCTGAAAAATCCATCCGCTGGTCGAGAAATAGATATTACACCTTGGGTGATAAACCCCACACCCTTCTGGACCGCAGGTTGGCCCCGAGACTCCATTCCCCGGCGCTTCCAAAGTTGCGGCTCCGGACTGGTCTCCGGACCCAGGACCCGCAGTTGATAGTTAACGAATTCTACCACTTCTACTCGCAGCTCTATTCCCAACCGCAACCGCTCAGACAGGCCTCCTTTGAGGAATTTTTTCGTGATATCCCCCTCCCTCAACTCTCCTCCCAGCATATGTCCATCATGGACCGAGAATTCTCGGACTCTGAGGTGCTGGCAGCTATTAAGACAGTTAATCCCAATAAGGCGCCCGGCCCCGACGGGTTCTCTGGCCACTACTACAAGAAATTTCATGAGATTCTAGCTACCCATCTCTGTTCCTTTTTCAACTCCGTTCGAGCAGGGGCCCCGATCCCAAAGTACGAGAACAATGCATTTATTCGTGTTATTCCTAAACCTGGTAAGGACCATGGGGATTGCCTTAATTACAGGCCGATTTCACTTATTAATGTGGATCTTAAAATTATGGCGAAAGTGTTAGCAACCAGGCTTAACACCTTTTTGGCGGATTATATACACCCGGATCAAGCTGGCTTCGTACCTGGTCAGCAAGCGCCTGACCAGACGAGATGCGCGATTGACGTTATATCGGCTCTTCAGTCCAAATGGGATGGCTTGGGTCGTCGGAAAGGCATGCTATTATCCCTAGACCTACACAAAGCATTTGATTCCTTGTTTTGGGACTATCTCCTGCAGACATTGGAGCGTTTTGGCTTCGGAAGTAACTTTCTCACCCTCATTCGCACGCTATAAGACGACCCCATTGCAAAGTTATCGATCAAGGGTTATGGGTCCTCCTTTCTGAACGTCCATAGGGGTACCCGCCAGGGGTGTCCCCTGTCCCCATTGTTATTTATTTTAGCCTTGGAACCGTTGGCCATTAGGTTACGCCTCAACCCGGACATCCGGGGCATACATAGTGGGGGCATTGAACACAAGTGCGCCCTATTTGCGGACGATATCTTGCTGTACATTTCGTCCCCCCTTGTCTCGATTCCCAACCTGCTCCGGGACCTGGAGAAGTTTGCGTCCATTTCTGGACTTAAGGTTAACCCCTCCAAGTCGCAGGCTTTGAATCTAACGCTGGATGGGGCCACTCTGTCTGCTCTCAGAGCCAACTTCACGTTTGCTTGGCAGGAACGATCGCTACCATACCTTGGGATACACCTCACTACATCAATAGCCACTCTTTACACACGCAATTATCCGCCATTGCACAAGAAAATGAGGGAGGACCTTGCAGCTTGGTCAGCCAACCCCCCGTCATGGTTCGGAAGGTTGAATTCGGTTAAAATTAATATTCTGCCTCGACTGTTGTACTTATTTCGTACTATACCTGTAATGCTTAACATGCCTGATCTTAGGGACTTCCAGGGGACAGTTCTCCAGTTCATTTGGGGAGACAAGCGGCCCAGAGTTAATAGGCGCACTCTTTTCACCCCAAAGCTGAGAGGGGGTTTGGGGGTCCCGGACCTGGGCAAGTATTATTATGCAGCCCAATTGGCCCATCTGATCCACTTCCACTCCCGGGATCCTCTCCCCATCTGGATGCAAATGGAGGCGGCCCACCTGCGGGTTCCCATTCATCACGCGATGTGGTTGCGGGCCAGAGACAGGCAGGGTATACTCTGTCCCACCCTGTCTCTCTCCCTGGATCTCTGGGATAGGCTGTCGGGCAGACATGCCTTCCACTCCCCCCATGCCCCATTGGCACCCCTGCTGGGCAACCCCTTGTTCCCGCCGGGTCTGTCTCCTTCAGTGTTTGAGTGGTGGACAAACAAGGGGTTCCTCAGACTGGCTGATCTGTGTGACCACCGGGGCCTGCTTACTAAAGCTCAGCTACTAGAGAATCATTCCCTCCCTGAGGGAGAGTGCTATCGTTATGCCCAGATATCCCATTTTGTTGCCTCTCTTAAGCGTACCAGTGACATCACCACCTCCACCCAGATGGAGCATCTCTGCCGAACGTTAGAGGAACAAAAGAGTTACATATCCATGATAAACAAAAGAGTTACATATCCACGATTTATAACATACTGCATGGTGACGACGCTAAACTGTCATATATGCTGCGTTGGGAGGAGGATCTAGATGTGAGCCTAGACCGAGCTGATTGGAACACTCTAGCACAGTTTAATTCTAAATCCATCCTTAATACCTCCTTAATAGAAGCTAACTACAAGGTTTTTCTGAGATGGTACATGGTCCCGGTCAGGCTGGCAGCAGCGGTTCGCACTGCATCCTCCAACTGTTTTCGGGGATGTGGACTAGCAGGCACGGTCCTCCATACTTGGTGGACCTGCTCGAAGGTGCGCCAATTTTGGATCCGTGTCTATAACTTCATTTATTCATTGACGCAAGTTAACCTGACCAAAGACCCCCAACAAGCTCTTCTGGGTAGACCGATAGCGGGGATACCCAAGCATAACAAACGTCTTATAGCTTTCGTGTTTATAGCAGCTAAAATTACAATCGCACGATCCTGGCGCACCCCAGTAGTGCCGTTCGAACTGCTTAAAACCAAGCTGACTTGGATTATGATAAATGAACGGATGGTAGCCTTATTGAATGATAAGATGAAATTATTTGACAAGACCTGGGACCCATGGATCCGCTACTTGGCCGGCCCCTCTTAGGAGAGGTTTTTCGGCGCTTTGATACTTTCGGACCGCACGCTCTGGGGACTCATCCCCCTGGGGGATGCTGGACCTGGATGTCGACCTCTTCCCTTTTTTACCCAGCCGCTGTTGCTTACCTTCCCCATCCCCCGTCCCCTCCCTGATACTTCTCTTTGCCTTTCTTTGCTCTTTGGATCTTTCGATCCTGTCTTGCCTTCCCTTTCTTTCTTATTTTCCCTTCTTCTTTACCTTTTCTTTTCTCTCACAGTGCATTGATAGCGGGATGTCGCATTTCATAGTCAGGTTCGCTAGATTGCGGGTGGGGGTCGGGGTCCGCTTCCCCCTGGGGGCGCAGTGTGTTCCCGTAGGGGCGCCTGGGGGGGGGCCTGGACAGCCCGCTCCTTCGTGTTATGAAGAGAGAGATTAGTACCTGCTCTAACTTGGTTCATCTGCCATTGCTCCTATTGTTATGTTCTTCTGACTCCTGCTGTTACCAATATCTGCATATGCATATTTCATGTTTTATGTACCCTATGTTCCATGCTGCCTTCAATTTCTATGGTTGAGCCACTTTGGCTCGTTATGCACTGTTGTACCTTTTCTGAAAACTCAATAAAAATTATTGAACATAAAAGACCTCAGTGTGTTCTGATTTTTAGGACACTGGCTGTTTAACAATGGAAATACTTAAAGTGGAGTTCCAGCCACAAAACAAAAATTTGACATCCGCTTGCTCTAAGTAACCTGAAAAAGAATTGGATAATCACGATTTTTTTTTCATTTTTTTTAACTTGTACTTGAAGAAAATATACTCACCTTCCTTCCACTTCCTCCCTCTGTGGCCCGCGCCCTCTCTTCTTGCTTGTATTGACTCCTGGGAGCTAAACGTCATCGCTCCCAGGAGTCAATGCGCCTGCACCGGCCCTGCTCGTCACTTCCGGAGCATGGCGCGCCATTCCCTGCTAAACATCTTCTGGGCATGCCCAGAAGCTGTGCAGGGATGATGAGCAGGGCCGGTGCAGGGCATTCTGGGACTCCGGTGTCACCAAAGAGTACACCGAGGAGTACACCGAAGAGGACGCAGAAGAGGACACCGAAGAGGACGCAGAGGAGGACACCGAAGAGGACGCTTTGGCCTCAGCTGCCCACACCTGAGATGGCAGCGCTGGACAAGACATTTTCAAGGTAAGTATTTCTCCTAAAAGGTAAGTGAACCTGGGACAGTTCAGATGCTATCATTGCTGAAATGCACTAGCCCTGACTGTCCCGGGAGTATTTTTATCGAAAAAAAAATATTTTTGAGGCCGGAACTCAGCTTTAACATGTTTTTAGTGACTGTGGTGTTGAAACATGACCGGACGAAGGATTTTGAGCTGTTTGGGCATTCAAAGTGTTTCTTTAATATGCCAAGAAAAAAGCACTAAGCAGTTTTGTTAATGTTGAAAATAAAACAAAACCTTTCCTGACCTCTGACTTTTAACTGATTTAAAGGTGAAAATTGGGGTAGATCAGTATTTTGACTTGATTTGTGACTTGACCAAAATAAATGACTTGCTTGACTTCTAGCAGGGACTCAACATGACTTGCTTGCTTTTCGCCACAGTAACTTGGGACTTGCTTGAGACTTGAAGGTTAAGACTTGAGACTTGCTTGTGAGTTGCACATGTGTGACTTACTCCCATGTCTGGAAGGTACATTAGGCATTTACAGGATACAGAAGTAAGTGTCGGTCAGTATGGGCCCCAAAAATTAGCCCACATGGGTTTACCTGACTGCTAAGTACGTAGTATTCTGTGGCTGAAGGTACATTAGGCATTCACAGGATACAGAAGTAAGTGTCGGCCAGTATAGGCCCCAAAAATTAGCCCACATGCATTTACCTGACAGCTAAGAACGTAGTATTCTGTGGCTGAAGGTACATTAGGCATTCACAGGATACATATGTAAGTGTCGGCCATAAAAGGCCCCAAAAATTAGCCCACATGGGTTTACCTGACAGCTAAGAACGTAGTACTCTGTGGCTGAAGGTACATTAGGCATTCACAGGATACAGAAGTGTCGGTCAGTATAGGCGCCAAATATTAGCCCACATGGGTTCACCTGACAGCTAAGAACGTAGTATTCTGTGGCTGAAAGTACATTAGGCATTCACAGGATACAGAAGTAAGTGTCGGCCTGTATAGGCCCCAAAAATTAGCTCACATAGGTTTAACTGACAGCAAAGAATGCAGTGCATTTGAAGGCTAGAGGTACATTAGGCATTCACAGTATACAGAAGTAAGTTTAGGCCTGTATAGGCTCCAAAAATTAGCTCACATGGGTTTAACTGACAGCAAAGAACGTAGTATTTGATGGCTGGAGGTACATTAGGCATTCACAGTATACAGAAGTAAGTGTCAGCCTGTATAGGCTCCAAAAATGAGTCCATATGGGTTTAACTGACAGCAAAGAACATAGCGTACTTGATGGCTAGAGGTACATTAGGCATTCACATGATACAGAAGTAAGTTTCGGCCTGTATAGGCCCCAAAATTAGCTCACATGGGTTTAACTGACAGCAAAGAACGTAGTATTTCATGGCAGGAGGTACATTAGGCATTCACACAGTATACATAAGTAAGTGTCGGCCTGTATAGGCTCCAAAAATTAGCTCACATGGGTTTAACTGACAGCAAAGAAAGTAGTGTATTTGATGGCTAGAGGTACATTAGGCATTCGCAGTATACAGAAGTAAGTATCGGCCTGTATAGGCCCCAAAAATTGCTGTCAGTTAAACCCAAGTGAGCTAATTTTTGGGGCTTATACAGGCTGACACTTACTTCTGTATACTGTGTGAATGCCTAATGTACCTCCAGCCACCAAATACTATGTTCTTTGCTGTCAGTTAAACCTATGTGAGCTAATTTTTGGAGCCTATACAGGCCGACACTTACTTCTGTATACTGTGTGAATGCCTAATGTACCTCTAGCCATCAAATACACTACGTTCTTTGCTGTCAGTTAAACCCATGTGAGCTAATTTTTGGAGCCTATACAGGCCGACACTTACTTATGTATACTGTGTGAATGCCTAATGTAATTCAGAAACCAAATACTACATTCTTTGCTGTCAGTTAAACCCATGTGAGCTAATTTTTGGAGCCTATACAGGCCGACACTTACTTCTGTATACTGTGTGAATGCCTAATGCACCTCTAGCCATCAAATACTACATTCTTTGCTGTCAGTTAAACCCAAGTGAGCTAAAGAACGTAGTGCTACTGGGCACAGCGCTACTGGGCACACATAATCAAATAAGATAAGTGAAATATAAAGTGCATCAGTGACAACCTCTAAAATCAGTCATAAAAAGTAATATACCAAAGATAAATTATTTTACCGAAAATACAATTGCTGTGCTTAAATCATTAAAAGTCCAAATTTAAAGTGTAATAAAATGGTATTAATTGTGCCTAATTATTGTGCAAATAGTGCTGAATAAGGTGCAGTCCAAAGAAAGTTCTTCACTTAAATAGGTATTCGTGCTGAAAAAAGTGCTTGTAGTGCTCCACACAAGTGCCAAAGTGCCTCCACACAGAACCATTTTGGGGATGCACTCACCAAATTCAGGATAAATTAGAACCTTAAATCTGCAGAGGTTAATGCAGGACAACCAGTATGGATGGATGGATAAATAGGTGAAATCTCCAGAGCACCTCCAGCCTCCTCTAAGTATCTCCCAGTTCAGAATGCTCAAAGAAAGGAGGGAAGAAGCCAAATAGTGAAGCCCGTAAGATATTTATTGCTTTAAAATATGTAAAAACTACTCACAAACATTCGTAAAGTGTCAGCGTATAATCACATTCAGTGGTCACAGCTCAAACCGTTCGGCTTCCGGGTACGCTGCTGGCGTGCGTTCCACGGTGGTTTAGGAAGTGACGTCGTGTGACGATAGCCTGCCAGGAAGTGCATCGATGCGTTTCGCTCGCCTACAATGGGCGTTTTCAAAGACATAGGATGTCTTTGAAAACGCCCATTGTAGGCGGGCGAAACGCATCCCATTTTATTGAACTTTAAATTTGGACTTTTAATGATTTAAGCACAGCAATTGTATTTTCGGTAAAATAATTTATATTTGGTATATTACTTTTTATGACTGATTTTAGAGGTTGTCACTGATGCACTTTATATTTCACTTTTCTTATTTGATTATGTATGCCTAGTAGCGCTGTTTTTATACATCTGATAAGTTTTCTTGTTTTTTTACCTTGTGAGCAGCAGCTGCAGGCGGCACAATTTATTATTTATTTATTTAGCGCGGGTTTTAATACACGTATTTTTACCCCTAAAACACGCAAAAAAAAAAAATCCACATGTGTTCCAAAACTTCAATTGTGTAGTAATAGCTTAAGTGATATTAAAAAAAAAAACAGGAGTGATCAGATGCAACTAATATGCAATATACTCATTAAGTGAGAAAAAAAAAAAAACCCATAGGTGATCAGATGCATCAATTTTGCAAAATACTCGTTAAGTGATAAATAAAGAAAAAAAAATACCACACGTGTTCCAGAACTTCAATTGTGTAGTAATAGCTTAAGTGATGTTGCACAAAAGAGAAGAGAAAAAAAAAATACATATAACCCCTATGAACACCCCACACATGTAGCTTCCCATCCTATTATATATTGCAACCAAAATGATATTGTGTGTCTTAAACCCAAGTGCATCTTACAATTATTCCCTATGTAGTTGAAGAAACATCGGGGGGGAGGAGAAAAAAAAAAGACAAGACAATTGCTTTCCCTGTTGGGTTTCCCCTTACATCTTTTCTCTTAAGGGAGGGGGGTTGTGCTGAGTGATATCTATCATAGCGAGACACAGGAAGCCAGCCCCTCCGTTCCTGTATAATGTATCCATGGTAGCCATTGTATTCTAGTCTGTTCCTCTGTACCCCTCAATGCGGCAGTCAATTCTTCCATTTTATGGATCTCATTAACCTTTGAATACCAAAGCTTAATTGGTAGTGGCATATTTTGCCTCCAAAATACCGGCATTGAGGAGTCGGAGTGTCAACGACTTTCTATACATCTTAACTGAACTCGATGTCAGATGGAGCAGACATAATGCAGGGTCATCCAGTACCTCCACATTAGTCAATTGTTTAATGATTGAGGCAACCTTTATCCAAAAAGGCCGCAGAAAGAAGCAATCCCAAAAAATATGTAACATGGTGCCCTCCTTCCATCCACAGCGCCAACACTTATCTGAACCGCTCACATCCATTTTATTTAGTACTACTGGAGCCCTATACCATCTGGTCAGAATTTTATATCCTGTTTCCTGTATTTTACTGTGTAATGAGGATTTGTGTACCAAGCTCAATATCTTAATTGTTTTTTCCGGTGTCAATGTAATCATAAGATCCCGCTCCCACTTTCGTAAAAATGTCAAATGCTGTTCTACCGGGTCCTCTAATAACATAGTATAAAACCAAGATATTAGGTGTCTAGGCGCTTCTCCTGATAAACAAAGTTTCAAATTGAGTCGGATCTCGTGGTATATAGCCTTTTTGCTGCAATGACCAGATAAAGTGTCGCAACTGGTAGATACTAAAATAATCTAATGACACTCCAGGCCATGCCTTAATCTCCTCTTGAGAAGGCATATGGCCTTGTTGCTATACATTATACACACGTGTTCTTCCCAATTGCACCAACTTACGTATCCTGGCATTCTTACAGCCGGGGGGAAAATCCGGATTGCCCAAGATAGGCGTTAAAGGCGAGGGATAGGGTGCTATCTTAGGATGGCTTTGCATTCGTCGGGATTCTCTCAGTGTTACCCCCACTGTTGGGTGTGCCCATATTGCATCCGTAGATGCAAAGACCGACCATGGAGCCGGCGGGGTCGGCTGTACTGCCTCTTCTACCTCTATCCCAACCCAGCGTTTAGTGGCTCGGCTGCATTGCCAATCGACCACTCTTACTAAGTGTATGGCCGTATAATACCAAAGAATATCAGGTAGTCCAACTCCTCCTCTTTCCTTGGGCAGAAATAAGGTCTGTAGCCTGATCCTAGGTGATTTGGTTGACCATATAAATGTTCAAAACAAAACGTTAATTTGATGAAAAAATGAAGAGGGGACGGCGATTGGTAGAGCCTCTAGCATGTACAGTATCCGAGGAAGTACATTATTTTTAATTACACTACACCGACCAAACCATGTTAATGCCAAGGGTTGCCACGTGCGTAGATCTGCCTTAATTTTCCCCACTAATGTAAGGTGATTCCTTCTATATAAATCTAGTGGGTCTGGGGTAATTTGTACTCCCAGGTAATCCAGTGAGCCATTCGCCCACTGGAATGAGAAGGATCTTCGCAAACAGAGTTCTTCCTGGGAAGATAAGGATATATTCAGAGCTGCCGATTTTTTAAAATTAATCTTAAAGTTAGGTAGATTACCATATACTTGCAGGGCGTCTAAGATATTAGGTAATGTAATAGATGGATTGGTGGCGAAAAACATAAGGTCGTCCGCAAAAACGGCCACCTTATGCTGATCGTCACCATGCGACACCCCCATAACATCATTGGACTTACGTATCCAGCACAGCAGTGGTTCAAGACTTAAAATGAATATAAGAGGCGACAATGGGCAGCCCTGGCGTGTGCCATTAGAAATTGAAAAATAGTCTGATCTCCACTCATTCACCCGCACAGCAGCCGACGGTGCAGAATAGAGAGCCAATATATAATGCCGCATTTGGGGGCCCAATCCAATATATGACAGGATGGCCCGTATAAAACACCAGGCCACCCTGTCAAAGGCTTTCTCTGCATCAGTCAACAATAATACCAATTTGCTCTGTTTAGTTCTGGCTGAGTGTATAAGATCTATTACACGTGTCGTGTTATCACGTGCCTCCTGGGACTGCACAAAGCCCACCTGATCTACATGTATCAAGTGGGGAATATGGGGCATGAGACGATTTGCAAGGATCTTCGAATATAGTTTAGTATCAGAATTTATGAGGGATATGGGTCGATAATTTCCACATACCAGGGGATCTTTCCCTTCTTTATGTATTAAGGTAATATGTGCCCTTAACGAGTCAATTGGTAGAGATAAGCCGTTCCGCACTGCATTGAAATGTGCTAACAGAGGCTGTTTAAGACACACACTAAATTTCTGATAGTAAGATAGGGGAAACCCATCAGGGCCAGGCGCTTTATGTGATTTACATTGTGTAAGGGCTAGTATCAATTCCTCTTCCGTAATTTCCCCCTCAAGTTTTAAAGCTTGTTCCTCAGATATAGTAGGCATACCAGAATCACATAGGTATGTCTCTATTTGTTCTGCTTTTTTATGGAGTGGTATTTTTTGCCCAGAGTTATGTAAATTATACAAAGAATGCTAAAAGGAACGAAACTCATCTGTAATATCCTTAGAGGTATGTACTATTCCTCCTCCCTCTCTCTGGATTTGTGATTTATATGTTTGACGTCTCGGTCCTATTAATACCCGAGCCAACATCACCCCTGGTTTGTTTGAGTACTCATAATAATGCCTTCTGGTCCACATCATGCTTCGTATCGTCTTTTGAAAGAGGATGCGATTAAGCTCCTCTCTAGCACACGTGAGTGGAGCCAGATGCACCTCTGCTAAGGTTCTCTTATAAAGCTTACTGAGAGGATCTATTTTGGAAAGAAGATCTCTTACAACCGATTCTTGTTCTTTTTTACGTTGTGTGGCAATCCGAATAAATACCCCTCGTATTACACATTTATGTGCCTCCCAGGTAACTGATGGTGATATAAATTCATTGTTATTTTCCCGGAAATAATAAACCATTGATTCGTCCACCTCTGTTACCGCCTCTGGGATTTGTGGAAGAGATTCGTTTAGACACCAGGACGCAGGTCTAGGGGGTCTCGCCTCCCATTCTAAAGTCATATGCACAGGTGAATGATCTGAAATGGAAAAATCATCTATATTAGACAAAGAAACCAAAGGCAGATCAGACTGTGTTATAAGGATACAATCAATTTGAGTATAGGCGCCATGGATTGAGGAGTAATATGTATAATTTCTCTCTCTAGGATGCATCAATCGCCATGGATCAGTTAGCTCCAATAACGAAATTTCTTGCTGTAACCTCCGTAGTCGGGCATATGAAATGCTTGAGGTTCTCCTAGAGGCATCCAGTAATGGCTCGGGGACATAGTTAAAATCCCCCCCCCCCCCATCACAAGATGCCCCTCACGGAAACCCAATATAGCCGGTATCAATTGCTGTAGAAACAACAAATGGTCTGAATTAGGGAAAAATACATTCAATAGTGTTACGTTTATACTCCCCATACTCCCTTTGACCATTAGGTATCTACCTATGGGGTCAACTAATTTCTCTTTGTAATTCCAAGGAATAGATTTAGAAATAAGGGTACTTACCCCCTTGGATTTAGAAATAGGGGATGGAGCATGGTAAGACCATGGAAAATCCTTATTATAAAATTTTGGTAGGCACTCTTTGAGGAAATATGTCTCTTGTACAAATGCTACATGTGTGGAGTAACGTTTTAGATCACTTAATAGACGTACACGTTTTTGTGGGGTAGACAGCCCTCTAACATTATATGTAGTAATCTTACAACCTGTAGTCGCTCGCGGCAACATAGCAACCTTGGATGCCATATTTGACATCCCCTGTCCCATGGTGCAGCAAAAAAAAAAAGGCCCCCAAAAAGGGGCAGAAATCCCTATAAATTGGTTAAACCTTAACCATGCGCAACCAGGCGCCTACCTAATGTAGAGAAATGTGGTTGCAATTGGATAGATAGAAAAAAAAAAAACTAGGACGTTATGTCCGGCCGTCTACCGCTTGCTAGAGCCTGTTCAATGCTGTCATCTGCGGACATGTGGGCAGGTGGAGGGAGGAGGTTCAGACACTGGCTTCAGAGGCTGGAAGAGCTCACCAGATCATGGAGCTCCCATACTGCGTGTCCTCACAGCTCCATTGCTAGACCACACCCTCTCCCCCCCACATGGGTTTAACTGACAGCAAAGAACGTAGTGTATTTGATGGCTGGAGGTACATTAGGCATTTACAGGATACAGAAGTAAGTGTCGGCCTGTATAGGCCCCAAAAATTAGCTCACATGGGTTTAACTGACAGCAAAGAACGTAGTGTATTTGATGGGTAGAGGTACATTAGGCATTCACAGGATACAGAAGTAAGTGTCGGCCTGTATAGGCCCCAAAAATTAGCCCACATGGGTTTAACTGGCAGCAAAGAACAAAGTATTTGATGGCTGGAGGTACATTAGGCATTCGCAGTATACAGAAGTAAGTGTCGGCCAGTATAGGCCCCAAAAATTAGCCCACATGCGTTTACCTGACAGCAAAGAACGTAGTATTTGGTGGCTGGAGGTACATTAGGCATTCACAGAAAAAATAATTGTCGGCCCTGAAAGGCCCCAAAAATTTGGCATTCCATGCACATGAAATGCCTTTTATGCTTCTGTATTTAGCGAAGACAAGGACAAGGAATTGTTGTGGGTGGATGGCGGTCTGGCAGATATTTGTAGCCTGTTATGAGGAATTTCAATGAAACATGGTCTACTGGTCACATGTGTTGAATTCCTCAGAGATCCATGCCTCATTCACTTTTATAAATGTGAGGTAGTCTACACTGTCATGAGCTAGGTGAGTGCGCTTATCGGTCACGATCCCCCCTGCTGCGCTGAACGTCCTTTCGGACAGGACACTGGACAGGGGGCAAGCCAACAGTTCCATTGCAAATTGTGCAACCTCTGGCCAGAGGTCAAGCCTGCCCACCCAGTAGTCCAGGGGTTCATCACTCCTCAGAGCGTCCACATCGGCCGTTAACCCGATGTAGTCGGACACCTGACGGTCTAGGCGTTCCCTGATGCTGGATCCAGAGTACAGCTGTCCGTGGTTCGGCTGAAAGAAGGATCTCATATCCTTCACATTAAAAAAAGCCCACACTGCGGAGCCATGTGATGGCGTCCTGGGAGAGCCAGATGTGACTGTACATGGTTGATGGTTCGCTCCTGATACATTTGCAGTCTGCTTTGTACCTCTTGTGCACTGCAAGTTCTGCCTGCCTCTCCTCCCTATCTGCCGGTCCGTCAGTCCGCCAGTTCTACAAATAATCGGCCAGTAACTGTTGTCACTGTGTGTAGCACAGTTAACACAGCAAGAGGCCACATTTTTTGCAGGACTAAAATACACTCTTAGAAAATTATACTGTTAAAAAAACACTTCAATATGTGGTATTGGGGGGCCACTGGTCTATCACACCAGTTGTTCAAAAAATTGGCCAGTGAGTTTGGCACTGTGTGTTTGGCAACAATGATAGTGATTATGACAAAGAAGCAGAAATAATAATAAAAACATTTCAAGAAAAGGGATATAAGACCAAAGATCTCATTAATGCTAAAAATAAGGTAAAAAATATAGAACGTAAGGATTTATTTACCAAAAAAGAAAAGAAAAAGAATGATTTTAGTATGGCTTTTTTAACGAGTTTTTCTAGGCAGCATTCACAAATGGAAAAGATTTTTAAAAGGCATTGGCATTTATTATTAAAAGATAGTGTTTTAAAAACCCTTTTACCATCCAAACCACAATTTATTTATACAAAACCAAAAACTCTGAGGCTACAACTAGCTCACAATGTAGTCAACCCAGCTACCAAAACTTGTACGTTTTTGTACCAAGTAGGATTTTTTAGTTGTGGAAGGTGCATGATATGCAGAACCTTCAGACACAGAAAAAGAAAAACCAGTGATTTTAAATCCTATTTTAATCGAAAAACATATCAAATAAAAAAATGTATTACATGTGCATCCACTCACGTAACTTACCTCCTCTCATGTCCCTGTGGGATACAATATGTAGGGAGGACCACTAGGGAACTGAGAGTGAGGTTGAGAGAACATGTCTTAAACATAAAAAAGGGTTTTAAAAACCATAGTCTCTCTTAACATTTTAAAACTGCACATCAAAGTGATCCCAGTCTTTTAACCTTTTGTGCCATTGATAAAATTGAACCCCACTGGAGAGGAGGCAACCTCAAAAAAGCTATATCACAAAATGAGACCCAGTGGATCCACCGCTTGGAGACTTTAAAACCTAAAGGACTTAATGTTGATTTAGACATACATTTTTTTATCCAATTGGTAAAGAGTACCCTACCATGCTTTTAAATTTTCCTCTTTTATATGGATATTTTATATAGGAATTTTTATTAATTCAGATTAGTCTTTTAGATATTTATCATATATGTCCTTTAAATAAAGAGAAATATTCAGCGCTGGACTCTTGTACACACCACTAATAAATGGACCAGCAGCTAAGCACTCAAGGGCAATATCTCCAAAACACCTTCTGAATACATAATAGAAAAATAGTGCAGCGCAATCCTAGTGGTAAAATAATAAAATCATGCAGAGTCCCAGTGTTAATAGGTGTCCATATAAACAGATAAAAGTCTCCAGTGTAAAGTGGTCCTAGGGCAATTCCATAAGGTGCTTGTCTCCACGAGTGCTCATGCAATCCCACCACCTGTTCACACTGACGCTCACCTTAACAAAGAGACCCTACAGGGTCAACCAGCATTTCATCTCAAAATCAAAGCATCCTCACACTTTCTTCCTTAAGCGTAGTAAATGATTACACCTCCGATACACAGCTCCTCAAACAAGGTTACCAATATGTGTAGGAGACCCTTGCTGAAGAAGTCCCGCTTATTTTCACAGACGCAACGCGTACGAGGGATGTCACGTGACCCGCGGCCGCCTCTCACTCTTCCGGGTTGGTGGACCTGATGCACGCCTGTTTGCAAACTCTGCAGATATGCGCTGTTATTTTCTTCAAAAATGTGAGTTGTTTACTTATATGGATTAAAGAGTGCTTGATTGCATACAGAGAGCATTAGATCGTTCTTTCTTTTCTCCTTAACATATTGGTAACCTTGTTTGAGGAGCTGACAGTGCATCGGAGGTGTAATCATTTACTACGCTTAAGGAAGAAAGTGTGAGGATGCTTTGATTTTGAGATGAAATGCTGGTTGACCCTGTAGGGTCTCTTTGTTAAGGTGAGCGGCAGTGTGAACAGGTGGTGGGATTGCACGAGCACCCGTGGAGACAAGCACCTTATGGAATTGCCCTAGGACCACTTTACACTGGAGACTTTTATCTGTTTATATGGACACCTATTAACACTGGGACTCTGCATGATTTTATTATTTTACCACTAGGATTGCGCTGCACTATTTTTCTATTACATATATGTCCTTTGCCTTATATATTTTTATATCTTTTAACAATTTTTAATATTTAATATAATATCCCAATTACAATAATTATGTAATATATATATCCTCAGTCAATATATATTTATTCCAAATCTACACCCTCTTTTAATAATATACCTATATATAATATTTTAAATATATTTTAATTATAGAATAGTTCTAACATAAAAATTAGAATTCTCCCTCTATTAAAAAGTATCCCATCTAATATATATATACCGATTAATGAATTCCACTTCGTTAGTAGCTTTACATTTGTTTTTAGATTCAATACAGTGATTAGTACTTCGCTAGTGATGTAATTATTACAGGGAAGTATTTTTATTTTAGGTTTAAATACTAGTATAAGAGATGAATTGTCTATACAGTTTTTTGTCTGTATAATAAAGTTATTTATAAAGTTGGTTGTAAACAGGAAGTGATGCCCGGATGTAATATTCGTCAAATAATTAATAATGTATTTATCAATATTTTTTTCCCTATAATGGATCTATAATATAAGATCCGTTATTAATTGCCAAAGTCCGAAAGGTTTTGAGCAAAATATAATTAATAAGAATGCTAAATCCGGATATGACGTGTGATATGGAACAATATAAATAGAGTCCGTAAACCGGATGTGATGTCTTTGAAAACGCCCTGGAGGAGGGCGAAACGCGTCGACACAAGTTCCGGTTACAGACGAGACGGAACGTCACTTTCGGTCAGGCACTTCCTGGTCACATCGTGGAACGCACGCCAAGCGCTGCTCACACGAGGCTTATGATATATGCGCTTTAACAAATACATGTTTGTAAGTATGTTTTTGACTTGCCAATTACAATAAACTGTTCAAGCATACTTCACCATGTACGGCCTTTTTATATTTTAATGGTGGATATGGAGGCGGACTTTTACCCTACCCTTATCCAAGGCTGTATGAAAAAACATCTCTGGGATCCTGGCAAAGAGGGCTTATGTGCAATATATATCCAAGGCTTAAAAATTCTGGCAATTTGGTGAGTGGGGAACCGAGAGGGGTCACCTATCACTTTGGAGCACCTTGAATAATCTTCAGCACCTGAGCACTTTATTTGGATCACGTTTAAGGACTCTTGTCTTAAATTTATAATATTTATCTCACATTTATGTGCACTATCATTAATGCTAGCGCTGCTTAATTTTGGTTTTTAATAAACTGTGTGTACCAGACTTAACACAGCAAAAGAGGCAATATTGTTGCAGGACACAAATACACTTGTAAAAGTATACTCAGATAACACCCCACTTCAATCTGTGTTATTGGGGGGCCACAGGTATATTACACCAGTTCTACAAATTATTGGCCAGTAACTGTTGTCACTGTGTGTAGCACAGTTTACACAGCAAGAGGCCACATTTTTGCAGGACTAAAATACACTCTTAGAAAATTATACTGTTAAATAACACCCCAATTCAATATGTGGTATTGGGGGGGGGGGCACTGGTCTATCACAACAGTTCAAAAAAATTGGCCAGTGAGTTTGCCACTGTGTGTAGCAGACTTAACTCAGCAAAAGAGGCAATATAAGGGTCTGGGGATCTTGGGCGGCGCAGTGGAAGAGACGGTAGCCGCGGAAAAGGAGGAGTGAGCCGAGGAGGAGAGGGAGGATGGAGGAGGAGGAGAAGAAGAGGCAGGCCTGCATGCAATCCGTGGCGGTACAACTAAATCTACACGGGTGCCACGGGTTACATGCTTGACGGCCGTCAGAAGGTTCACCCATTGGGCAGTAAAAGTTATATACCTTCCCTGCCCATGTTTGCTAGACCACGTGTCTGTGGTCAGATGTATCTTGGCACCGATACTGTGTGCCAGAGATACAGTACATTCACTTGCCGCTGAACATGGCCATATAGCTCTGGGATGCCCTTCTGCGAGAAATATTTCCTTTCTGGGATCATCCATTGTGGTGTCCCAATGGCCACAAATTTTCGAAAGGCCTCCGAGTTCACCAGTTTATGTGGCAGTAGTTGGCGGGCTATCAGTTCCGACAAGCCAGCGATCAACCTTTGGGCAAGAGGGTTATCCGACGTCATCATTTTTTTATGCTCGAGCATTTGGGCCAAGGAAGCCTGCCTTTTTCCAGAAAAACGTGAGGACGGCATGATGCAAGGTGGAGTGGAGGTGTTAGGGTGCTGGTGGTAACCTGGCGACAGAGATAGGCCCCGATGTCCGCTAGAGGGCGGAGCTTGGACGGAACACCCAAGGTAAGTGACACAGGCTAGCCTGAGGTGCGGAGTCTAAGTATCCACCGGTTTTCGCCAGAGCCTCTAGTGTTGAGGATGGAGTTCGCTGAGTGTGGATACCAGGTCGCGGCCCTCAGGGTCGCCCCACCAGGGGTGAACCGATCAAGGTCCGAAGGCGGGTAAACAGACAAGGGAGATTCGAGAGAATGGTCAAACAAGCCGGGGTCAGGACGGGCAGCAGACGAGCGGAGTCAGGAACAAGCCAAAAGGTCGACAGGAAATCAGCAGCAAACAGGTCACAGGTTCAGGAACAATAGCAGGAGCTGAAGACAAGAGGAGGGTGCAGAAGAGGAAGGCTGAGTGAGCCACTCAACCAAGTCTGGTGCATCCTTTGACGTAATCGAACGCACCTTCTGCAACTTCCCACTTTGGCTCCGGCCTGGTGCTCCTACCCTACCCATACCACCCCTGTGGAAGGGCCTGCCTCTTCCTCTGCCTGTCATTTTTTAAACTTTTGTCACTGTGTGTAGCAGAGGTAATGCAGCGAAAGAGGCAAAATTTCTGCAGTATCCAAATACACTATTATGAAAGTATATTGTTATATAACATCCCGCTTCAATCAGTTGTTTTGGGGGGCCACTGGTCTATCACACCAGTATAAAAAAAAATTTCCAGTAACTTTTGTCACTGTATATAGCAGAGGTAACGCAGCGAAAGAGGCACAATTTCTGCAGTACCCAAATACACTATTATGAAAGTATATTGGTTTATAACACCCCGCTTCAATCAGTCGTTTTGGGGGGCCACTGGTATATCACACCAGTTATAATACTTTTTTTTCCAGTAACTTTTGTCACTGTGTGTAGCAGAGGTAACGCAGCGAAAGAGGCAAAATTTCTGCAGTACCGAAATACACTATTATGAAAGTATATTGTTATATAACACCCCACTTCAATCTGTCATTTTGGGGGGCCACTGGTATATCACACCAGTTATAATACTTATAATACTATATATATATATATATATATATATATATATATATATATATATATATATATATATATATGTATATGTATATTATATAATATAGTATATATAATATATATTATATATATATATATAAATATATATAATAAAGTACTTTTTTCTAATTGTGTTTGTCAATCTTTGTAGTTGTAGTATCACTGCAGAACTGCTCACCAGTCACAATGCTGCACAATACAAATCCACTATAATATGCTTTCTATATTAGGAAGTATACTATAAGTGTATTACACCCCTATATACTACACACCAAACAATAGTACACCTATACCAGTCCTTAAAAGGACTTTTGTGGACCTATTAGCAATGGCTAGCGATTTGTGTCACTAACAGTCTGTCCCTGCTCCACACAGCAACCTCTCTCTACACTGACAAAAGACAGAATGTAAAATTGCAGCCAGATCAGGTCTATTTATAAGGTAGGGGATATGTCCATGTGCTGAAATGTCTCAATTGGCTGTCCTGTACCACCTGATGGATGTGTCATGGGTCAAAGTTCTTCACAATGTAAAAGAACATGCCGGTCGCTAATATCACCATATGTTCGCATGTTTGGCGAACAGCGAACGAGCAAAGTTAGCCGCGAACCGACAACTGGGCGAACCGCAAGGCCATCTCTACTTATAACTTTTGGGGCTTTTTAAGGATTGCCTGTGTAAAATTAAGGGTACTGAAGTTTATCGCCATTTCAGGGGCAATTTTAGGACTTGATATGTCGGGTATTTATCTACTCAATGCAACACCATCTTTTTAATTCTGCCAAAAAATTTAGTAATATATTGCATTTTGTACCATAAAATTAACTTTAGTATATGTGTAAATTTAAATTTGAACTTAATAAACAGTTTTGCTGGTATTGTGTGACATAAAAATTTTAACTATCACCATTCTACTTTCAAAAAATATTTATTATTTAGGGGGCTTTAAGTAATTTCAAGCCTAAAATGTTTTTTTTAAACATATGTGTAAAAATGCAAAGCTGGTGTTGAAATAGTTAAATTGGAACTAAAGTTTTTTCTTTAAAAAAAAAAAAAAAAGAAAAAATTAGCAAAAGGAGGATATATGCTACATATTATCAAAATTCCCTTAAAGGTACTTTTTGGATACAACTTTATATGCTGACGATCTATGATAGCACTAGCGCTTACTATACAACATTTTGTGTGCTTTTCCCTGGTACTGCCCTGGTGATCGCCCCATGAGATGTCTGGCAAAAACCATTCCAGGTGAAGTTAATAACTATGAAATAAATGTACAGTATATAACACTGTTTCTACACTGTCAATTTGAAATTTCATTAGAGGATTTCTTTTAATATTTGCAAATCTCTTCTTACTCTTGCTTTAAAGAGGTTGCAAACCTCAGAAATACGTATGAACAAAGCATATCCTTCTATAGTGTCTACTTATCTCAATTAAGAGCACTAAGTGTCATTTCTGTCTGCCGTTTTGTTCCTCTGCTATCAGCAAAAATCCCTTTTGACAAGTTTTCCTGACACCAAGAGAAAAAAGGTGGCAGGGGAGGGAGTTCAAGCTGTTTGATAGCCTCAGCTCTGTTCCCGTGTGCTGTGTGAAGGGGGTTTGTCCCTTCCTTCTAATCAATTGCCAGAGCTCCCCTCACTGAGCTCTGCAGAGTGTAACTTTAGTCCTCCACCCACTTTTTTCTGAACTCTCAGAAAAGCTTTATAAATAATGAATGAAGAGAAGACTGCAGATAAACAGATACAACCTATGTAGGAAGATTTGTTTCATCTCTGTGTATCAACCGAGGCCAGTCACTTTCCTGGTTATGTGTAAGGGTTTACAACCACTTTAAGGTGGTAGGTGGTGTTACAGAGCAGTACAATTGTCATAGCAGAATTAGACCTATTTGGCAAACAAAAACTGGTCAGTTTTTTTGCTGAAAAAAAATGCAAACCCTATACAGATAATGTTTTGTCCTCTATTTGAACCAAGGATTCCAGTGCAGCCTATTTATGGATAAGGGCTTGCTGTACATGTGAGTGATATAGCATGAGCATATCTGTCAGGATCTTGGTCTGCACCTGCGAACTCTGCAGTGTCTGGCTGAGGCTCTTGTCGCTGTGTCACTAGGGATGCTGGACAGCTCCCTACCTGATTTCTTGGACAAACCTTGCTTCCTGTCTTGTTTCTAATCAATCTTGAACCCTTCGCTCCTCCCATGAACTTTCTGATTGAAGCCATGTCTCTACACTTCCTATTTTTCAGATTACTGTGCTCTCTTCAGCTGATATCTTGCTCCTTGCATACCTACTGCTGTCCTTAACTTCGCTACCACTTGTTATCGACCCTTTACTTCTGTCTGATTCCATCCAGCTACTATGTTTTACTGACCTTTGGCTTGTTTACTGACTATGCTTCTGCTTAATCCCTACCTGCTACATCTGCTACCTCCTGGTGGGGCAATCCTGAGGACTGCAACTTGGTATTATTGCATGCAGCAAAACCCAACTCCACAATCAGACACTCTGGTGAATACCGACTAGTACTTAGACTCCATGTCTCAGGTGAATGCGCATCATCTGCTAGGAGGATAGGCCAGCATACATTCTGCTGACCATTGCTACAGCCATTGACTTCTGAGCCTGGTCCTAAAGGCCCCTTTTTGGCCCCTCAAAACCTGTTGGCCATGCAATACATTAAGGTGCAAACCTGAAAAAAAATTAGTCCAGGAAAATTTTCATAAAAATTCACTGAGATTGTGAATGAAGTAAACCCATTCATTTAACAGTTCCATTGGTTGTGCTCTTGCCCGAACAGTCAAACTATCCAATGGCTGGTGTCATAACTGATCATATGTGCAGCATGATGGCAGTTGTAGATTAAACAGAGGCCAAGATAGCAGCTTCCTTGGCTGAAAACGATAAGAGGGTTTACTTCCACTTTAAGACCCACAAGATTTTAAATGAATCCATAGGAGAGGTAAATCTGAACCTCATCCTATACAAGGCAGGATTTCTTCTCTGTCTATGGTGATGAAATTAGTGTTACCCATAGAATTCAGGATAGCTGCCAGTATTATACATGGCTGTTTTCAGCAAGAAGCAATCATATATGAAAAAAAAGTTATTACATGTATAAAGAAGACGGGTGACCTGACCTCTTAAGATGATGCTTTATGGGCAAATTCCTGCTCTGACAAGACGACAGATGCTGCTGCAGGACTAATTAGAAATGCTACACTTTCCAGCAAATAATAGGAAACCCCTAGGTACTTGTTTCGCATTTTCAATAGTCTTGATTGCCTATACACTTTTTACAAGTAGTAATTAGTAACATTTGTATGGCTATACTAAAGTACTTTATTTCATTGGTCTACTTGACAATAGTAAACAATATATGCAGGTGTTTATCTGCAGAATTTCCTATTTCATCTCAAAGTGTTTGAGTGGGAAGATATTATGAAAATTGTCTGAGAAAACAAATTACTGACTTTGATCCTTGTGTACCAACTAGCTACCAGATAGCTAGAACCAAAGATGCCTTAAAGGGACTCCATTATGTGTGGTGGCTGTCATAGTTAAGGCATTCAGAAGGTTGTTGGTGCTGTTAACTGCATGACCTTACATACTGAGTGAATAGAGTGTAACCTAAGGCAGTTATTAGCAACAACAGTTACACCTCTTATTCCTGGGCACTCAGGCTAAAGTGTAAGGTTCAGAAAAAATAAGTAAACTAAATAATAATTGAATATAGGGCTCTAGCACGCAGCTGTATTTAACCAATTGCCGACCACATGCCACCTTTTTACTGCGTCAGTGTGCCTCTGCTGCTCAAAACCAACATAGACCTATGTTGGTCGCTCGCCTGCAGCTAGGGGGCAAGCGCCCGCCGCCGGCGGCGCGCTCCCGCCCCCACTCAGCAGCGGGGAAGCCAATGCACGGGTCGTTTCCCACTGAGAGAGAAGAACGGTCAGCTGTTGTAAACACAGCTGACCATTCTTCTCCCTGGAATGATCATAGAGCCCCTGTGATCCTTCTATATATGATCACAGGTCTCTATAATCATTTCACAAGCCACGCCCCCCCCAGTTAGAATCACTCCCCTAGGCTCACATTTAACCCCTTGATCACCCACAATGTTAACCCCTTCCCTGCGAGTGTCATTATTACAGTAACAGTGCATATTTTTAGCACTGATTACTGTAGTAATGTCACTGGTCCCCCCAAAAGTGTCAAAAATGTCAGGGGTCCGATCTGTCTGCCGCAATGTCGCAGTCCCGCTAAAAATCGCAGATGGCCACCATTACTAGTAAAAAAAAACAATAAAAATGACATAAATCTTTCCCGTGGTTAGTACGCGATAACTTTTGCGCAAACCAATCAAAATACGCTTTTTGCGGATGTTATATAGCAGAATGTGAAAAATATTGTTTTTTTCTTTCAGAATTCTCACTCTTTTTTGTTTATAGCGCAAAAAATAAAAATCGCACAGGTGATCAAATACCACCAAAAGAAAGCTCTATTTGTGGGAAAAAAGGACATCAACTTTATTTAGGTACAGCATCGCACGACCGTGCAATTGTTCATTAAAATACCACAGTGCTGAAGAGGCACTTCAGCACTTCAGCTCCTAAGTTGGCCGCTTGAAGCCGGAGCTCCGTCCCGCCCCGGATGAGAACGGATCCCTGTGCCGCTTCCCGCACAGCAGCTCGGCACTGAAAGCACACCCGTGAAGGGGAACATTTGCTGCATCACTCCATGACATCGGGTTCCGTCCATAGGGACCTCTCAGCACTTTTTTCCACACCAGAAAAAATGACTGGAATTTCCAAGATGGTGGATGCCACGCAGCTGAGCCCTCATACTCCGCAGCAACCCTCTCTACAGCTGGGACATGGATTCACTGTGAGTCCTGCTAGGGGTTCCCCCGTGAGTATATATATGAGGTCTGTCTCACCAGATTCTACAGAATCTTTAATTGGCCTGATGCTAAACACTATGCCAGGGACTCCCATGGAGGCAGGTGCGGCCCACCCACAGTCTCCCTTTCCTGAAGCTGATATCTCCCCCGGCCCACAGGCTCAGATGGAAGCAATGTTTTCCAAATTTGCTGAACATTTGTGGTAGTCAGAGGCCTGACTAACACAGCCTCCAAAATCACTGGGGAAATAAAGGCTGACCTTATAAATATTGGCTTTCGTGTAGAGGCCATTGAGAACAAACTGACCATACTGTGATTCAGACAAATCAGAACTCAGACCGCCTTCAGGATCTGCATGAACAGCTTGAAGCAGCCCTCCTAAAAAAAGATGATCTGGAGAACCGCAGCAGGCGATATAATTTCAGTATCAGGGGGGTTCCCGAATCCTTCCAAGATATTCCTGCAGCAGTACAGTCCATCATTAGGGATCTTATACCGGACATAGCACCTCACAAACTTGAGCTGGACAGGGCTCATAGGGCCCTGCAATCCCTGCGACAGCATGGCTTCCCCAGAGATATTATTATGAAGCCTCACTACTATGGTGTGAAAGAGGACATTATGCGTAAATCCCGCTCCAGTGCCAACCTCTCCTTTCAAGGAGCACCTATTCAAATCTTTACTGACTTATACAGCATCGCAGATCTTTTAAATCTCTTCTGGCTGCTCTTATTCAACACAACATCAAATATCGATGGCTGTTCCCTTTTAATCTTAAATTTGAATACAAACAGAAATCCTATGCCTTCTCCTCCTTTCATGAAGGCGAGAAACTTCTCTTGAAACTACATCTCATTTCTCAAGAGCCTACTTCTCCTCCATCATCTTCAGCTTCCAGCTCCACCAAGCGACAACTTCCTTCCAGCCCTCTGTCCTCTCTCTGGCAGAACACCAAGTCTAAGAAATCTAAAGATGGTTGTCCACCCTGAGACACCCCTTCCCTAATGCTGGCTTCTCCTTTTCCTGGACGTCTTCTGGAACTTTCCTGGATACCCGATTACTTTTTGCTGTTGGTTTAAAGGACTCTCTTATTTTTGCTTCAAAAGTGCCTCACTTCAGAGTCGGCCTCTGGACACTGTTTGCCTCAAGGCTGGGTTATCCTGGCTGCCCGCTTGTTTTTGAGACACTCAGTGCCTTGGTGCCACTTCAAAATAATAGGTTGACACTGTTTTTTATTGTTTTGGGAATTTTATTAAAATATTGCTTTGGGAATGTTTGACCATTCTTCCAGAAGCACATTTTTGAGGTCAGGCACTGTTGTGGATGAGAAGGCCTGGCTCACAGTCTCCACTCTAATTCACCCTCAAGGTGTTCTATCGGGTTGAGGTCAGGACTGTGCAGGCCAGTCAAGTTCCTCCACCCAAACTTGCCAATCCATGTCTTTATGGACCTTGTTTTGTGTACTGGTCCAAATAATTTGGTGGAGGGGAGATTATGGTGTGGTGTTGTTTTTCAGTGGTTCAGCTTGGCCCCTCAGTGAGTAGAGCTGGATCACATGACATTGCCAAGCACGGAGATCGGCCATCTTGATGATTGGAAACATTTCCCTGTGGATTATTGATGCACATGAAAGATTTTTTCTTGCCTTTTGGTAAGGGAGTTTTCTGGATTTTAATACATTTATACTGAAAGTATTACACTTTGAAGTGTCTTTCTATCTATGTTGGCACATTATATCAACTGAGGGCCATATGAAGTGGAATCTGCCTAATGGTGAAAGAGTGCTGCTGTTCGATTGATTGGATTCTGTAACAAGTGCATTTGACCACTGTATGTAGTGGTCCACTCTGGATGGTAAGAGTCAGTGTGTGTACATCTGTCAGTGGAGGATCTCTCACAAGATTTTTTATTCTGGAAGAATGGTCAAACATTCCCATAGACACACTCCTAACCCTTGTGCACAGCCTTCCCAGAAGAGTTGAAGCTGTTATAGCTGCAAAGGGTGGGCCAACCTAATACTGAACCCTACGGACTAAGAGTGGGATACCATTAAAGTTCATGTGCGTGTAAAGGCAGGTGTCCCAATACTTTTGGTAATATAGTATATATGTATAAACATATGTGCTTAAGCTTCTGTTTGGGGTGAACACTCTATTGCAATTGGATGTACACACCTATATCCATAATGAACATGGGGAAAAACCTTATCTACCCCTAGCTGGCTGCCCAGGCATACCTCCAAAATGTAGTAGTCCCAAACTGGTATTGTCCAAGTGTTAATCAACACAAGAAAAAAAGAGGGAAAAGAAATGGACTTTAAAGGCACCGTAATAAAAAACAATACTTTATTGTTGATGAGTACAAAACCACAAAAATGTGTGTCGACCGACCAAAAAGGGGCGGAGACAATTGATCAAGAAATACAAGTGGTCCGGTATATAGGAACCTCGCCACTACGGACATACAATACAACATAAAGTACAAAATTACAATGAGGTATCAATAACCAAGAACTGAGAACGCTATACGCTGCAGACAACCAGCACCAGAGGTGCAGGCAACGCAGAGCGCTCTACAAAGTACAGATACACCTTCCACAGGGAAATATACTGATATATCCAATTGCTCTACATGTTTCGCCTGGTGTTCAGACTTCTTCCGGAGCTGTTTGGAATACAGATTCTGTGTAACAGGATACGTCAAAATTAATACAATAACATAACATCAAATAAAGTGACATTTACATCACAAGTTGAGTATGTCCAGCTAGTCCACATGTGTACATCACATACATTGACAAACAATTTACCAGGGTATCCACACAGATTGTGACCTACATTGGTCCAGCTGGCATAGGGGGAGGGAGAGGGGGATGGTAAAACCCTCCACTCCAGTCATGGTGAGGCTGGGTGGTTCACAGGTCACTGTACCGGGGGTCTCAGGAGTAGAGAGGTCACTGTGGGGAACAAGGGAGAGAATAGCAAAACAAAATCACAAAACAAACATCAAAAAAGCCAGGTAGCAATACCTACCCATAAGAAGATGTTGCTGGGGCCAAACCAAGGGCACCAGAGGGATAGCACACCATAAAAAATATTTAGTAATCACGAGGGGTGGCCTGCTGAGGCAACTGGAGGAGCACGCACTGCTTATGGCCGATTAAGAGAGTATCAAGTGGTCAAAGTAGAAAAATCACAATGAGATACATGCCTATAATGAGGGATAAAGTATAGGATAACCAATTAGGATGCCAGATAGCACCACCTACGAAGTATAGCAAGTGAATAGCCACCCCGGAATGTAGGAAAGATGACCAAACGACAGTACAGCCAAGCTAGAAAGATCCCAACGAGGAAGTACATCACATAAGGCATGCATAAAGATATAATCAGTAACCAGCACCCAGAGAGTTAGCATGTCCTGGTCAGGAGAGTTGGAGAAACGGGATACAGGAACACCAGTACCTAGGAAATGAAGCAGAGGAAAGAGTGCCAGATATCTATAGACCTAAGCCATGAAAAGTGGCCAGTCTAAGTTTTAGAGTCAATACATACTCACCTGTTGCATAGATAGCCAGACAAAGGGAACAGGAGTAAATAGTAAGCAGTTCCTCCAGTAGAGGGCAGCTGGTAATAGATAGACAATTAAGTAACTAGATAGAAAACTGAGCCACCACAGAGTTAGGTAAGAGAATGGAAGTTACCGTGCAGCGCCTCCTCCAAGTGTTCCTCAAGACCGCAGATCCGTACCCCCCGGATGGGGAATGACCACCATAAAGGACGCTGGATAGCCGCCTCCTTTATAACTCAAATGTTCCCGGGTCAATGAGTCACCAGGAAGTGACGTGAGTCTGACCCCGGCCATCCACCCCGCGCATGCGCCAAACAACCGTGCGCACAGGGGCAGGATTCGCCGAGCTGGCAGAGCGCAGGAGGGGAGGAGCCCACTAAGGACCCAATGGTCCAATGGGCTCACATTGCCACACGCAGCGTCATCAATAGAAGGCGTCGCGTGTGGCTCCCAGGCCACACAGTGTGCCCCAATAGTACTCGAGTGAACCGCCGGCAGCGGGACAGCGCCACCCAGTGGAGCCAGGACGTACAATCACCCCTATGTGGCAGCCGGACCAAATACAAACAAAACACATTAACGTAATAAAAAGCAAATTGATAAACAAATGTAAGAAAAGGGACATGAAATCGACAGATATGGGAATCCAGCCACTGCATGAGCCCAATCATGGGGGCATCTGCAGTGAGAGGAGACACCGACATAGTACAAAACCATACAATAGTAAAGGCGCAAAAGATGAGCGCCAAATGGGGGGTACCAAATCTGAATCACAAACATAGATCAAAAAGGGACAGAGAACAAGGGGGGGGGAAAGGAAGAGAGTATATTAAAGAAATGATTTAAAGGACTGTGCCTCATTCAGCCCAGGACGGCTGGTGGCATTGAGGCGTAAAATCCAAAGTGCCTCCCTCTGTAGGACACGCCTGTTCCAGTCACCCCCACGGGGGTCTTGAGGAACAACCTCTAGGACAAAGAAGTGTGCACAACGATTAATGAACCTGTGATACAGATCTAAATGTCTAGTAACGGGAGTAAGCATCTTCCCTTTTGAAGAATAATAGACATGGTCGTTGATACGACGTCTAAGCTGGCGTACAGTCTTCCCCACATAGTAGGCCCCACAATCACAGTACATTAAGTATATGACCCCTTGGGTGTTGCAATCCGCTAGGAAGGTGGGGGATAGGGTCTCACCATTGGGTAGGAGGAACTTAGTACCCTCAGCTACCCAGGAACAAAATGTACATTGGTGGCATCTAAAAGTGCCTCTGCTCCTAGGAGGGGGAGCTCTAGAGGGTTGGTAAAAACTACTTGTCAGGCGATCTCGTAGTGAACGCGTCCGCCTGAAGGTGACTTGTGGGGTTTGACTGATATGTTTGCGAACAATGGGGTCCTCACTGAGCATATGCCAGTGTCTATTCAAAATACTTCTAAGTAAACCTTGGTGGCTGGAAAACTCAGTGATGAGTCTAACCATGGATTGGTGTGGAGCCACATTGGGTTTATAGAGAAGTTCCGTCCTGTTTTTGAAACGGGCACGGTTGTAGGCTTTACGTAGTATACTCCTACTGTACCCTCTCTGTAGGAGACGGCTACGTAGGAGATTCGCCTGATGGTTGAAATCGGCAACCGACGTACAATTGCGTCTCAGCCTGATATACTGAGCGTAGGGAATACTAACGTAGTAATGCTGGTGGGTGTGCACTTGAAGCATGGAGAATAGTGTTGCCTGAGGTAGGCTTACGGAACAGATTGGTCGTCACCTGGCCCTTCAAATCTTTCATAATGGTCAGATCCAGAAAGTTAACCTCGGTAGGATGAAAGGAGAAGGTGAATTTTAAATTGAACCTGATAACGTTAAGGAGTTCAATGAACTCGGTCAAGGTGTCCGAGGGCCCCGACCACACGATCAAGACGTCATCAATATATCTAAAGATGTAACATTCCCACCCCCCCAGGTACAGGTTGGCATAGGCAGGTGCGCAGCAAGTGCCCATAGCCACCCCCTGCACCTGGAGGTAGTGGGAACCATTAAAGGAAAACCAGTTGTGAGTAAGAACAAATGTTAGTAATTGGAGAAGAAAGTGGTTGAAGGGCCAGGTGCGACGATCCTGTTCGGAGAGGAAGGTACCTATCATCCCGACGCCCCGCTCGTGAGGGATGCTAGAGTACAAAGCCTCCACATCCAATGTCACAAGCAGGGCGTCAGGAGGAAGGACCACACCCTCCAACGTCTTCAGCAGATCCAGAGTGTCCTTGATATAGGAGGGGAGACCCACTACATGTGGGAGTAGGAAAAAATCGATGAAACGACTGGCATGTTCGGTGAGGTTGCCTATGCCGGAAACGATAGGGCGCCCAGGAGGGCAATGTAGATTTTTGTGCGTCTTAGGGAGGGCGTAAAACGTGGCCTCCCTAGGGAAACACACATTTAGATGTACGTGTCCTGGTCAATAATACCATTCTGGAACGCTTCCCCAATGAGGGTTTTATACTCCTCACCGAACTTGACAGTCGTGGAACAATTAATTCTCCTATACCAAGAGGTATTATTAAGTATATCCTGACACATCTGTTCATAATTTGCCTTCGTCATGAGGACAACATTGCCCCCCTTGTCCGAGGCTTTGATCACTAGGTCTGGATGCTGCTGTAGATTACGCAAAGCGCTAAGTTGTTTGGGAGTGAGATTGCCACGAGAGGGTGGCAATTGACACTTGTAAATCTCACTGGCACAGGCAGTCAAAAACGCCCATATCTTGGGGTTGGTGGTAAGGTCAGGGAAGGCAGTGGATTTAGGTTTGAACTTGCTAAAGGTAGGTGGAGGGGACACCTCCGGAGGAGGTGGAGTGGCTGAAAGTAGACCCGAGGAGGGGGAAGAGGCAATACGTTCAAGATGGGGTATGCCCGATGGGCCTCAGAGTACAACTGTTCCCATCGTTCGAGACTACATCAGCCGAGTTCAGACTGCAGTGGGAGCATGCCCTGACCCAGTGCAGTCTTGAACTTTGCAGGTTGTTGGTGACCCAGCACAGGTTGGACTTGACGGCCCTAGATTCAGAGCTAGCCACTCTCTATAGTAAAAATGAAAACATCAAGAAACATGCTAACTATGAAAAAAGATGGTCAGAAGTTAAGGAATATACAACTAAACTTAATAAGGACATTATCCACAAGAAACAATTGAAATTCTTAAAAGATAAGTTGGCCTTTTCTGAAGGCTATGCCTATCACTGGCAAGGTCCCTCCCGCTCTAGACACCTTAGGCAACCTCACAATGCCACACCCGGCTCTAGGGCCTCTGACTATAGGGAGAAGGACTGTGAATCCGACTCATCGTCTTTTTCCAGTACTTCACAACAACCTGGCGCTCCCAATCGCATGACTACTCGTTCCAGGGCTCGTGGTGGCCTTCAAAATCGTCCACCCGTCGCATCTAACCCTTCATTTAAATCGACAAAACGGTCTTGCCCACCAGCCAAGAAACAGCCGCCCACCCACTCTACAAACAGCCATCCGAATAATATGGGCCCTGTAGAGGCTTCGGGCAATGCTCCCGATCCTTACTTGGGCAACATTGCGGCCCGGGCACTGCAAATGCTCCAACCCACCCTGGCAGTTAGTAGTAACCCTTCTGGCAGCAACACTGGCCAGTCGGGCACTAACAGTGCCACCACGGTGGGGCCGATTCTGCCCTCATCAGGGGCTTCCAACATACCATCCTCTGTGGGTCTATTGCCTGGCAGTAGACAAACTACACTGGACTCTCATTTCAGCCTTTCACGTTCACAACCTTCCCATTTTCAGTTGAGCCTACCCCCCACCCCTCCCACTTAAAATCTAACCTTTCTGTTATTAATCTGACTGGATACGTGCTTGCCCCTGAGGAGGTGGAGTTGCTGGAACTGGGCCTGACTTTTTGCCCTACTACCCCATTAGATAGGTATAATACTATCAAGGATTTATACCTTTTCTGCCGTAACCTGACATATAGGTTTATCTTTGATCAGGAACATGTTCGTCAGAGCAAAGAGCGTGAACTTTCTGAGCAGATTAAAAAATTTACTATCAAGGAATTTATGGCTTTACGTGATCTGATCCTCCTTTTGGAGGAAAATGAACGCGTTGCCTCTTCCCCCTCCTCGGGTCTACTTTCAGCCACTCCACCTCCTCCGGAGGTGTCCCCTCCACCTACCTTTAGCAAGTTCAAACCTAAATCCACTGCCTTCCCTGACCTTACCACCAACCCCAAGATATGGGCGTTTTTGACTGCCTGTGCCAGTGAGATTTACAAGTGTCCATTGCCACCCTCTCGTGGCAATCTCACTCCCAAACAACTTAGCGCTTTGCGTAATCTACAGCAGCATCCAGACCTAGTGATCAAAGCCTCGGACAAGGGGGGCAATGTTGTCCTCATGACGAAGGCAAATTATGAACAGATGTGTCAGGATATACTTAATAATACCTCTTGGTATAGGAGAATTAATTGTTCCACGGCTGTCAAGTTCGGTGAGGAGTATAAAACCCTTATTGGGGAAGCGTTCCAGAATGGTATTATTGACCAGGACACGTACAACTATCTAAATTTGCGTTTCCCTAGGGAGGCCACGTTTTACGCCCTCCCTAAGACGCACAAAAATCTACATTGCCCTCCTGGGCGCCCTATCGTTTCCGGCATAGGCAACCTCACCGAACATGCCAGTCGTTTCATCGATTTTTTCCTACTCCCACATGTAGTGGGTCTCCCCTCCTATATCAAGGACACTCTGGATCTGCTGAAGACGTTGGAGGGTGTGGTCCTTCCTCCTGACGCCCTGCTCGTGACATTGGATGTGGAGGCTTTGTACTCTAGCATCCCTCACGAGCGGGGCGTCGGGATGATAGGTACCTTCCTCTCCGAACAGGATCGTCGCACCTGGCCCTTCAACCACTTTCTTCTCCAATTACTAACATTTGTTCTAACTCACAACTGGTTTTCCTTTAATGGTTCCCACTACCTCCAGGTGCAGGGGGTGGCTATGGGCACTTGCTGCGCACCTGCCTATGCCAACCTGTACCTGGGGGGGTGGGAACGTTACATCTTTTCTGAGGAAGCCTTTGCTCAATATATCTGCCATATTTATTTATGGCTTAGATATATTGATGACGTCTTGATCGTGTGGTCGGGGCCCTCGGACACCTTGACCGAGTTCATTGAACTCCTTAACACATTCAATTTAAAATTCACCTTCTCCTTTCATCCTACCGAGGTTAACTTTCTGGATCTGACCATTATGAAAGATTTGAAGGGCCAGGTGACGACCAATCTGTTCCGTAAGCCTACCTCAGGCAACACTATTCTCCATGCTTCAAGTGCACACCCACCAGCTTTACTACGTAGTATTCCCTACGCTCAGTATATCAGGCTGAGATGCAATTGCACGTCGGTTGCTGATTTCAACCATCAGGCGAATCTCCTACGTAGCCGTCTCTTACAGAGAGGGTACAGTAGGAGTATACTACGTAAAGCCTACAACCGCTTTTTGTTTCAAAAACAGGACGGAACTTCTCTATAAACCCAATGTGGCTCCACACCAATCCATGGTTAGACTCATCACTGAGTTTTCCAGCCACCAAGGTTTACTTAGAAGTATTTTGAATAGACACTGGCATATGCTCAGTGAGGACCCCATTGTTCGCAAACATATCAGTCAAACCCCACAAGTCACCTTCAGGTGGACGCGTTCACTACGAGATCGCCTGACAAGTAGTTTTTACCAACCCTCTAGAGCTCCCCCTCCTAGGAGCAGAGGCACTTTTAGATGCCACCAATGTACATTTTGTTCCTGGGTAGCTGAGGGTACTAAGTTCCTCCTACCCAATGGTGAGACCCTATCCCCCACCTTCCGAGCGGATTGCAACACCCAAGGGGTCATATACTTAATGTACTGTGATTGTGGGGCCTACTATGTGGGGAAGACTGTACGCCAGCTTAGACGTCGTATCAACGACCATGTCTATTATTCTTCAAAAGGGAAGATGCTTACTCCCATTATTAGACATTTAGATCTGTATCACAGGTTCAATAATCGTTGTGCACACTTCTTTGTCCTAGAGGTTGTTCCTCAAGACCCCCGTGGGGGTGACTGGAACAGGCGTGTCCTACAGAGGGAGGCACTTTGGATTTTACGCCTCAATGCCACCAGCCGTCCTGGGCTGAATGAGGCACAGTCCTTTAAATCATTTCTTTAATATACTCTCTTCCTTTCCCCCCCCTTGTTCTCTGTCCCTTTTTGATCTATGTTTGTGATTCAGATTTGGTACCCCCCATTTGGCGCTCATCTTTTGCGCCTTTACTATTGTATGGTTTTGTACTATGTCGGTGTCTCCTCTCACTGCAGATGCCCCCATGATTGGGCTCATGCAGTGGCTGGATTCCCATATCCGTCGACTTCATGTCCCTTTTCTTACATTTGTTTATCAATTTGCTTTTTATTACGTTAATGTGTTTTGTTTGTATTTGGTCCGGCTGCCACATAGGGGTGATTGTACGTCCTGGCTCCACTGGGTGGCGCTGTCCCGCTGCCGGCGGTTCACTCGAGTACTATTGGGGCACACTCTACGGCCAGGGAGCCTCACGCGACGCCTTCTATTGATGACGCTGCGTGTGGCAATGTGAGCCCATTGGACCTTTGGGTCCTTAGTGGGCTCCTCCCACGCTCTGCCAGCTCGGCGAATCCTGCCCCTGTGCGCACGGTTGTTTGGCGCATGCGCGGGGTGGACGGCCGGGGTCAGACTGACGTCACTTCCTGGTGACTCATTGACCCGGGAACATTTGAGTTATAAAGGAGGCGGCTATCCAGCGTCCTTTATGGTGGTCATTCCCCATCCGGGGGGTACGGATCTGCGGTCTTGAGGAACACTTGGAGGAGGCACTGCACGGTAACTTCCATTCTCTTACCTAACTCTGTGGTGGCTCAGTTTTATATCTAGTTACTTAATTGTCTACACAAGTGACCTCTCTACTCCTGAGACCCCCGGTACAGTGACCTGTGAACCACCCAGCCTCACCATGACTGGAGTGGAGGGTTTTACCATCCCCCTCTCCCTCCCCCTATGCCAGCTGGACCAATGTAGGTCACAATCTGTGTGGATACCCTGGTAAATTGTTTGTCAATGTATGTGATGTACACATGTGGACTAGCTGGACATACTCAACTTGTGATGTAAATGTCACTTTATTTGATGTTATGTTATTGTATTAATTTTGACGTATCCTGTTACACAGAATCTGTATTCCAAACAGCTCCGGAAGAAGTCTGAACACCAGGCGAAACATGTAGAGCAATTGGATATATCAGTATATTTCCCTGTGGAAGGTGCATCTGTACTTTGTAGAGCGCTTTGCGTTGCCTGCACCTCTGGTGCTGGTTGTCTGCAGCGTATAGCGTTCTCAGTTCTTGGTTATTGATACCTCATTGTAATTTTGTACTTTATGTTGTATTGTATGTCCGTAGTGGCGAGGTTCCTATATACCGGACCACTTGTATTTCTTGATCAATTGTCTCCGCCCCTTTTTGGTCGGTCGACCCACATTTTTGTGGTTTTATACTCATCAACAATAAAGTATTGTTTTTTATTACGGTGCCTTTAAAGTCCATTTCTTTTCCCTCTTTTTTTCTTGTATTGATTAACATTTAGGATGTGGCACATGGCCCTCTATGATACTACGCCCTTGGTTTCTGCTGCACCAGGGTCGGCGTAGTTACCCTATTTAATTGTCCAAGTGTTGGCTGGTCTCCCAATGCAATAGTCACAGCATGTGCTGCTTAGTTCAGCCTGAGAAAGAGCTCTCAAACTCAGCCTTCCCTCGTATTTATATCACCGGTGGGTAGGTTGGATCTAGAAAGCCCAGGAACAGCAGCACACACATTAACTCTTTCCCCCTTGGCCTGGGAAGCCACCAACCAACATTTCTGTAGGCAACATACCTACATACTTTCGCCTCTGTTTCTGTTGTGTTGAGCTTCCAGCCTCCCTGAAACTCCATGATTCCCTGTGTGTCCAAGCCTGCCTTTTATTGCCAGCACTTGTGCTCTCCAAGTCTGCTTCTTGCCCTATGTCCCTGCGTATTCCAGCCTGCTCCCAGTGATCTGTGTTCCTCTGTGCATTCTTAGTATGTTTCCTACTCTGTGCCCCTGTGTACTCCAGCCTGCTTCTACTGATCTATTTGTCTTGGTGAACTTCTACCCACTAGCAGTGCCTCTGTGTCTTCCTGTGAGCTCCTGCCAGCTTGGTTGTAAACCCTACTGACCAATGATCTTAGCATCTCTTCATTGCAAGGGACATATCTGCCTGCTTGGAAGAGTCATAGGGCTGCATCCTAAAACTTATCTGCAACAAAACCTTTTCAACTTTCAAGAGCTCTGGTGAAGACAAGGTGGATTCATAAGCCTCGTACACATGATCAGATTATCGGATACATTTTCGCCTGTTTTTTTGTTTCATTGTATGCTCATATTAGGTGAAGAGCTTACTTTTATACAAAAATACTCGTATGACAGAATTCAACTTCAGACGTGATGTCATGTGTTAAATTGTTTTGTATATATTCTTTCATTTCCGAGCATGCATAGTCTTGTTCTTACGATTTTTTTGAACGAAAACTGTACTAATTAAATGAAAATCAAACGTTGTGTTCACTTGCGATAAAAATTTTACATAGAAGCAGGGAAACTACTGCGCTTACTAAAAACAAAAATGAATAAATAAATAAATAAATTGACCAGCTGCTGGCACTACAATATAACTATATTGTTAAACCTGTAAAAACATAGAACGTGCCGTGCTACAAATGTGAAAATAATTGGATGGATCCAATATATGTGTTAACCCGTAATTATATATATAAAAATCAAGAAAACCATGAGATACTACATCTCATATGAAAGATGCAACATGCAAACCTGTGCAAAAATATATGATATGAAATGCAATCACACCAGAACCTTTAAAGAAAGAGTACAGACCTTTGGGTTATACAACACCCCACTTCCCATTCCCCCCCCCCCCCCCCCCCCGTAATCACTATTTTATTCTTGCTCTACTTTTCCCTCTTTTTTTCTTTCTCTTTCTTTTCTTTTCTAGAACTTATGAATCTCAGGTATCTTGGTGCATCCAAATGCCCTCTTACAGAATTAAACGGTCCGAACTCACAAATAAAATATTTTTTTTTTGAGATGTGATTGACTTGTGATTAGAAAGTTTGCATCCCTCTTCATCTTTACAACACATATGTCTGTAAATATGCACCTTTACCTACTATGCTGGTAAATTTAACTTTGTTATCTTTGTTCACTGAAACATTGTCTACTAATTAATGTTTCTGCATTAATCTATGTTATGTTTCTATACATTTTTCAATAAACTTTTTATTGTGAAAAAAAAAAAAAAGAAAGAGTACAACAGTGTGAGCGCCGGTTCACATATGAGCGACGCTACTTGCAGGGGCGACCTCCGAGATCGCGATGCGAGCAGCGCGCCGCGACCTCGGAGCGGCCGCCACAGACTTCATAACATTGAAGTCTATGGCGGTCGCCTCCTGGTCGCCCCAAAGAAGCTCCGGACCCTTTTTCTAGGTCTGAGCGACTTGTGTCGCTCCTATTAGAACGGGTCCGCAGCTTTCCTATGGGAGGCGACCTGCGGCGACCTGTGAGGCGACCAGGTCGCCACACAGGTCGCCCTAGTGTGAACCGGGGCTAAAGAGTCCTCAAAAGGTATAAAAACTGTATAAGGTAAATGTCCACATATAAGGTGAAATCTATAAATATGAAGACAATCTTCAGTGATCCAGTGAATAAAACGGAAAAAACACCAATAGTGCTTCCAACACCAAACAGGAAAATTGCAGGAGCGCTTACTAGAGATAATGGACTCTAATGCTGTAAACATAGAGCAGTACACGCATAGGATATTAAAGCCTTGCTGGGACACCCTTAAAATCAGATTCCTCCTCCAATCTTTAAGGTGTGGAAATGATGGACTTCAATGTTGTTACCATAGAGTCGCATGAACATAGGGTGATAAGACCTTGCTGAAAATGACCCTTAGTATCAGATTCCTCCTCCGGTCTTTAAAGTGCTCCAAAAAACAAAAATGCTCCACATAGTGTGATACCATCCAAAAAAATAACTTTATTTAAAAGTAAACAACTTACATTTTCCATGTATGAACAGGCAATTAACATTAAAACTGCATGTAGTAGCAGATGGGCTATTAGAAAATAAGCTCACTCCAACCCAACGTACGTTTCGTCCCACTGGACTTTATCTGGCGTATGAGAGTCCAATGTGAGAACATAAGCCCACTCGAACTAGAAGTACATTTTGTCCCGCTGGACTTCATCTGGGGTATAATTGTTTTCATATTTTTGGATTTCACCTTACATGTGGACATTTACCCTATACAATTTTTATACCTTTTAGGACTCTTTACACTGTTGCACTCTTTTTTTAAAGGTTATAGTGTGATTACATTTCAAATCATATATTTTTGCACAAGTTTGCATGTTGCATCTTCTATATAAGATGTAGTATCTCATGGTTTTCTTGCTAAAAATTTTATAGCCTGCACATTCAGTTTTTGTCATCTGTAAATTCGTAAACAGGTGTCAAAAGCATTATGCTAACATTTAGAAAATCGGCAGATCGGTTGTCGGACAAAATTTTACTTCCGATTTTCTTATCTTGTGTACGACCTTTACACTTTGCTCCTTGGCCCTCTTAAGGGCTCTCACCTTTGCTGCATGCTGCATTTCTCTACCTGTGCCAATGCATTTTCTGCCTATCCAAGACTTCTTGTGCACTCTAACTACAGAGCATATGTACATCTCCTTAAATACCTGTTCCCCTCCATTTTTCTTGTACATCCTGTCATCTCTATTCCACTGAGTTTCAGCACCCAAGTCCTCCTAGGGACCTCTGCACCCTTGTCTCCTTGTGAGTTGAGCTCCCAGGTCCTGCCAGTCACTTCTGCTAGTACTCTTGCCCTCCTGTAAACTCATAACTGGTGTTAGAGACACCACTGCAGAACTGCAAATTTTGCAGCATTATGTGTTTTCCTAGATCCTTGTTTCTAATTCTTCTCTGTGCCCAATCATCTGTAGACTGCACCATCATTCACAGTGCAGGCTGCACAGGTTCTTCACTATTTCTCCACAGACTTTGGTCCTGTCTTGGTCTTACATGTGCCCTTTATACTCAGGATGGTTTGGTGCCAGCATTTTATATTAAAATGGTTAAAAAATCCCCAAACTGCTCAGGGTGCAGATAGGCCTGTGGAAGAAGTACTCCCATAACATGCAGTGTGTGTGAAGGATGTGAAATGATAATTTAAAATTGCCGCCAAATCACGTACCGAGTACATCATTTGACTTCAAGTGGTTGTATGGCGGTGATGCCTGCAGCTTGGAATCAACCCCAGATCCCTCCATGAACACAGGCATCAGTCATGCACCCATGCAAACAGCGATCGTCCCACACAGGTGACGCATTGCAGCGAACATCAGATCATGGGCAATAAATCTACCACTAGACCTCCTTTGTAAATCTAAAGTGATAATCTGTAAAGGCTTTTAAAGTGCCACCTATGGATAGTAAAATTTATGTTGTTAGTCGCCGTTGCAGGGGTATGCACAATTTTAAAGTGTGACATGATTGGTATCTATTTACTTTTCTATAATAACATCTTTAATATTTTACAAAAAATGGGATTATGCATTGTATTTTCTTTGCATCAATATTCAAACTTGAAAATTTAATTTTTCCAAAAATTGCGTTTAAAAAAACGCTACGCAAATACTGTGTGACATAAAAAATTGCAAAACCCCCAAATTTATTCGCTAGGGCCTCTGCTTTAAAAAAAACATATAAATATTTGGGGGTTCTAAGTATTCTCTAGCAAAAAAAAAAAAAAGATTGTTACATGTAAACATAAAGTGCTAGCAAAGGCCTTTGGTTAAAGGTTTTATTGGTTTATGAAAAATCTTACACAATAAATGTTTTTCATTGTACATCTGACTACTTCTTCAGGATTAGTGTGGAACCTCTATAAAGAGAAAACTTTAAAAACGTTGAATTTCAGTAAGCGACTTGTCATGCAACTTTGGACCCATAGTGGTTTATTTACTAAAACTGGAGATTGCAAAATCAGGCTCACTTCTTCATAGAAACCAATCAGCTGCCAGATTGTATTGCCAAAACATAATTAAACAAGCTGAGGTTAGAAGCTGATTGGCTACCATGAACAGCTGCACCAGATTCTGAGTGCTCCAGTTTTAGTAAATCCAGGCGGTCCCGGCTGCCTGGGGGATTTTGTATGAATGAGAGTTAGAGACCTTTGATTGTAAGCTACTTGAGGGCAGGGACTGATGTGAATGTGCAATGTATATGTAAAGCACTGTGTAAATTGACAGCACTATATAAGAACCTGAAATAGTCCTTGGTAATCCTAACAGAAAATTCTTGCGGTATTTTGAGACTTCAGTATTTGCCTTCCTTCCAGTCTCTGTTTTAGGTGATAGGTTGGCATAACAGAGAGGCAGAAACTTCCACTGCTGCTGCCGTTGCAATGGCAACCTGTAAACACAGTGTGCCCCGCAGTGTCATTGCTGTGCAGGCGCAACATTGGGAGGTGCATGCTGGGTAGCCAGCTGCACGGAATCCAGGAACCAAATAGGAGAGGGCTTTATATACCCATATCATAAATGTCTGCTGCCTGCCTGCTGGGATCTTGTGAGTGCTGACAGAGTTAAAGGCAAAACGAATGATTACTCTTGTAAGTATCCTAATGATATTTTACAAGGAGAATAAAGAGGGTGTTTTATTTTTTTTAAATTGCTAAGGAGACTGTAGCTCTGCTTTAAGGTAATATTCTACATGTTCTCTTGTTTGGAGCTATTGCACACCTACCATAAAGAACTGTCCTGATGTTTATGTAGCCAGGAGCTGGGTAATATTGCCTGCAGTATCAGAAGACACTCTGCAACATAGCTGCAGTGAAACTGTTTCCCTCTAGTGCCAGCTAAGACTCTGTGTCATCACATCCTGCCAGCAGAGTGATTAACACCAGGGAGCAAAGCATCCAGGGAACTGTAGTCTCAGGACTCAAGTTTTACATCCAGACTTGACTGTAACGAACTACCAGCCTGCTGGAGTGAAAGAGGAGACTTCTGGGAGAGGAAATAAAAAGCCTGTGCTAGGCCAGGATTGCTCTCTTGGGACCCTGACCTGGATCTGCAAGCAAAGACTCTGTGTCAGGTGGTTCTGCAGCCTGTGCAAGAGAGAGAGTCACTGTGTGTGCATTTAAGGGGCATCCATTGCCAGCCCCATGTGGTTGTTCGGCAGCAGCCTTGAGGCCATTCCTGCTTCATTCACACCAGATCCCGATTGGCCGCAATGCAGGGCAACACAAAGCCAGACATCATCCCCTGAGCCAGGACCCTGAGGGAGTCACTGTAAAGCCTTCAAACCTTGTCTTCAACACCACTAGTCCCAGGGATCGGTGACCTGCCCACCCACTTCTGATAGAGACACTGCATGTAGACACTGCTCCAAAAAAAATGTGGTGAATGAACCACCTTTCTCCTGTGCTCAGAAAACGAGGCTTCTCCAACTGCTTTTCCGACTGGACTTTATAAATGGCGTCTCGGATGGCTTAGGTCTTGCTGCCCTAAAGGACTGGGGCAGTCCAACAATACTGCAAACAAAAACACAAAAAAAAAAAAGGGCGCACCGACCTAGCGCATTATCCTCAATACAGGCTTTATTAGTTGAAACATAAAAATGGCTACTCACAAACGCAGGTGAAAATCAATCACATCAAAGTCATGCACTTGAGTATCAGAAGTAGCCCATACAGGTGTCCATAGTCTCATTAGGATGACGGCTACCGCGTTTTGAGGCATAAGCCTCTTCCTCAGAGCCACTGTGGCATGATCTACTCACAGGTTTAACCACTTGCCTACAGTGCACTTTCACCCCCTTCCTGCCCAGACCGATTTTCAGCTTTCAGCGCTCTCACACTTTGAATGACAATTATTCAGTCATGCAACACTGTACCCATAAAAAAATTGTGTCCTTTTCTTCACACAAATAGAGCTTTCTTTTTATGGTATTTAATCACTACTGGGTTTTTTTATTTTTTGTGCTATAAATAAAAAAAGACTGAAAATATTGTGAAAAAACGCATTTTTCTTTGTTTCTGTCAACATTTTTTGCAAATTAGTAATTTTTCTTCACAAATTTTGGCCAAAATTTATACTGCTACTTATCTTTGGTAAAAATAACCCAAATAAGTGCATATTATTTGGTCTTTGTGAAAGTTATAGAGTCCACAAGCTATGGTGCTATTCATTGAAAATTGATCACACTTGATCACACCTGATGTACTGAAGGCCTATCTCATTTCTTGAGAGAGACACTAAAAAGTCAGGAAAGTACAAATACCCCCCAAATTACCCCTTTTTGGAAAGTAGACATTCCAAGGTATTTAATAAGGGGCATGATGAGTTTTTTGAAGTTGTAATTTTTTCCCACAATTCTTTGCAAAATGAAGATTTTTTTTTTTTTTACAAATTGACGTATTAACAGGTTATTTCTCTCACACAGCATATGTATACTTGGAACTACACCCCAAAACACATTTTACTACTCCTCCTGAGTATGGCGATACCACATGTGTGAGACTTTTTCACAGCCTGGCCACATACAGAGAACTAACATCCAAGTAGCACCATCCGGCATTCTAGGAGTATAAATCACACACATAATTTCCTGACAACCTATCGCAATTTTGAAGGCCCTGGAGCACCAGGACAATGGAAACCCCCATAAAATGACCCCATTTTGGAAAGCAAACACCCCAACGTATAATTTTTGAGGCATAATGAGTCTTTTGAACGTGTCATTTTTTTTCCACACGTTTTTGGAAACTGTGGAAAGAAAATGAAAATGCATTTTATTTTACACAAAGTTGTCCATTTATGAAATATTTCCAACACATAGCATGTACATAGCAAAAGTTGCACCCCAAAATACATTCTGCTATTCCTCCTGAGTATGGCGATACCACATGTGTAACACTTTTACACAACCTAGCCACATACAGAGTCCCAACATCCAAGTAGCACTTTACACAAAGTTGTCCATTTATCCACTTTTAAGACTGGGCCTATTTTTGACACTTGGTGTTTACAAGCTAAAATCATTTTATTTGCTAGAAAATTACTTAGAACCCCCAAACATTATATATATATATTTTTTTAGCAGAGACCCTAGAGAATAAAATGGAGATCGTTGCAATATTTTTTATCACACCATATTTGCGCAGCAGTCTTCCAAATGCAATTTTTTGGAAAAAAAAATCACTTTTTTGAATTAAGAAATAACAAAACAGTAAATTTAGCCCAATTTTTTCCATAATGTGAAAGATAATGTTACGCCGAGTAATTAGATACCCAACATGTCATGCTTCAAAATTGCGCACGCTTACGGAATGGCGCCAAACATTGGTACTTAAATATCCCCATAGGCAACATTTTAAAAATTTCTACAGGTTACTAGCTTAGAGTTACAGAGAAGGTCTAGGGCTCAAATTATTGCTCTCACTCTAACGATCGCGGCTATACCTCACATGTGTGGTTTGAATACCGTTTACATATGTGTGCGGGACTTACGTATCCGTTCGCTTCTGCGTGCGAGCTAACGGGGACAGGGCGCTTTAATATTTTTTTTTCCTATTTATTTTATTTATAAATTTTTTATTTTTACACAGTTTTAAAAAAAAATGTTTTGATCATTTTTATTCCTATTACAAGGAATGTAAACATCCCTTGTAATAGAAATAAGCATGACAGGTCCTCTTTATTGTGAGATCTGGGGTCAAAAAGACCTCACACCTCACAACTACACTAAAACAGAAAAAAAAAATTGTTGAAAAAAAAAAAAAAAACGGCCCTTTAAACCGGTTGCTAGGCAACGACTTTTGATGTAGCTCCGTTCCTCCAAGACCATAGAGTCGAGTGAGGGCCATCTTGCCCTCACTCGACTTCCTGTCTCTGAGGATCCAGGACCGGATAGTTTTCCCCGCTGCCGGCGGGTCCAGTAAGCTGGGAAAATGTCTGGGACGCGACGGGAGGGGGGGGGGCACCTCTTCCCCTTCACCTCAAGGGCGAATCCGCCACTGGGACAACCCATATCTGAAAGCCAACCGCCTGCCGTTTAAAAAAATACCAGGGTTATGGCAGCTATCTGCTGCCATAACCCCAGTATTTAGCTTTAAATGGCCGACGTATAGTGGTTAGGCGGTCGGTAAGTGGTTGCATGTATATAGCAAAAATTGCACCCCAAAATACATTCTATAAAGGAAAGTGTACAGGAATAGTCTGAGTCCATCTCCGATCCGCTACTATTAGCGATTTCAAATTCCGAATCGGGGATCGGAATTGGATTCGGATACTGATGAGAGCTCCCCGGTGCTCTCATCAGTCATGGAGAGGGCCTGAAGGGCCTCCTCGCTGCTGTACAAACTTTTTGAAATGCTGGCTGTGATGGGCTGTGCGACGGGTGACGGTTGACTGCGGATGATCACTGATGGGTGGCATGTGACTGATAGGTGGCAGGTGACGGTATCTGATGGGTTGACAGATGACGATGACTGATGGGTTGACAGGTGACGATGACTGATGGGGTGACAGGTGATGATGACTGATGGGGTGACAGATGACGATGACTGATGGGGTGACAGGTGACGATGATTGATGGGGTGAGAGATGATGATTACTGAAAGGGTGACAGGTGACGATGATTGATGGGGTGACAGATAATGATCACTGATGGGGTGACAAGTGACGATGATTGATGAGGTGACAGGTGACGATGACTGATGGGGTGACAGGTGACAATGACTGATGGGGTGACAGGTGACGGTGATTGATGGGGTGACAGGTGACGGGCGATGGTCACCGATGGGTGACAGGTGACGGGCGATGGTGCACGGCAGTACTGATGGCAGTCTCTGGTGACAAGTGAACTTTAGGCTAAGTTCACATGTGAGCGTAGCGATTGCGGGCAGAATCACCGCCATTCTGCCCGCGATCCGAAAATCATTGCAAATCGCTGGACGCCTGTGCATTGCCCGTGATTTGCAATAGCACCCCAAATGCTGTGCGATGTCGCTGCGATTTCCGCCTGCCGAATTGCGGTAACATCGCGCAAACAACGCATGACGCCCCCAAGAAACTCTTGTACCTTTTTTGGGTGTCATGCCTTGTTTGCGCGATGTTACCGCGATTCGGCAGGCGGAAATCTCAGCAACATCGCACAGCGTTTGGGGTGCTATTGTAAATCACGGGCAACGCACAGGCGTCCCGCGATTTGCAATGATTTCCGGATTGCAGGGAAAATCGCAGTGATTCTGCCCGCAATCGCTACGCTCACATGTGAACGTAGCCTTATGGGTGTCAATTTCTGGGCACTGATGAGGTGACTGTTGGGTGACAGGTGCAATTGGGGGGGGGGGGGCTGAGGACTGTGTGGGGACCTTTATTTTTGTGCTTTTACTTTGACAGGTATACAGAGCAGTAACTCACTGTTTCTGGCTCTGCTCTCCTCACACTGGAAACTGTGTGAGGGGAGAAAAGCTAGTAACAGTGAGTTACTGCTCTGTGTTTACATTTTGTGATCGGCTGTGAATGGATTCACAGCCGATCACATAGTAAACAGCCACTGTCAGTGACTGTTTACTACTGCCGGTGACTAGCTGTGTTCCTAGGGAACACAGAGCCACCGACATGACCGCGCTGCGTGCTCCCGATCGTGCAAGCGCGGTCATCTTCTGGGCTTTACTATTGTGATCAGCTGTGTGATTAGATCACAGCCGATCACGTGGGAAACAGCCATGCCCATTGGCTGTTTCCCCCTGCCAGTGACACACTGTGTCCCGGGGACACGCCGCCACCGACAGTGCAGGGCGGCACGCACACGATCGCGCGCCTGCCCTGCCTGAATGGGCCGCCGTCATATGACGGCGGCCCAGAACAATGGTCGCACCGTCCCGCCGTCATTTGACGGCGGGAGGGCGGCAAGTGGTTAAATAATAAATTAAACCTGTGAGTAGATCATGCCACAGTGGCTCTGAGGAAGAGGCTTATGCCTCGAAACGCGGTAGCCGTCATCCTAATGAGACTATGGACACCTGTATGGACTACTTCTGGTACTCAAGTGCATGAGTTTGATGTGATTTTCACCTGCGTTTGTGAGTAGCCATTTTTATGTTTCAACTAATAAAGCCTGTATTGAGGATAATGCGCTAGGTCGGTGCGCCCTTTTTTTGTGTTTTTGACTGCATGTAGACAACATTGTCTTTCTTTCTACCTGTTTAACTTTGTGCCACACTTACAAATGGTCCAGCAGCTACAGTGTTCATGCAGTGCCAGAATATCACAGGCACACTTTGCATCTCCTACTCGTCAGGATACATCAGTTTAAGTTGCTTTACTTTGCTATTCAGGACATCCTCAGGCATAACGACCTAAGTGCTAGCTGAAGATTTAAGAGCTTGACTCCTTCAAAGGGACTACACCTGACCTCCCCCTCCTTACAAGGGATTGATAATTTTAGTGCCATAAAGGCCTTGTTTTACTTGGGACTCTATCTCTTAAAGGAGCAGGTTAAAGATGGCATAATTTGATTATGCCATTTGTGTTGTATTGCCTGTGAGTTGAGGTACAGAAGAGAGTGGTCTAACATAGACATCCTCTGCCCTCCTTCTGCCTGTTCTCATAGGTTCTTGGTGTAACCAGGGTTTTGACTGTCTATTTTCTTTATATAGTTTGCTGTCAGTTTTTATCTGTTGCTATTATTGTTTCTGTCATCATAGTTACATAGTTAGTCAGGTTGAAAAAAGTCAATCTAGTGCAACCAATAAAAAAAAAAAAAAAAAAAAACAACCATACAATCCTATACACACAATCCTATACCCATAGTTGATCCAGAAGAAGGCCAAAAACCTCAACAAATCATGATTCAATTTGATACAGTAGGGGTAAAAAAGGAATTGCTGATCCCCTGAGAGGCAATTGGACATTCCCTGGATCAATGTTACCTATAAATGTTAATACCCAGTTATGTTATGTACACCTAGAAAATAATCCAGGCCTTTTTAAAGCAATCTACTGAGCTGACCAGAACCACCTCTGTAGTGAGTCTTTTTCACATTTTTACAGCTCTTACTGTGAACAAAACTTTCTGTATTTGGAGAAGAAATCTCTTTTCCTCTAGACGTCAAGATTGCCCTCTTTTCCTGTGTGATGACCTTAAAGTAAATAACTCAACACCAAGTTCACTATATGGACCCCTTATATATTTATGTAAGATTTTCCTTTAAATCAGGAAAAGGTTTAATGGACCATTGCACATTTTTTCTTCACCCATACTCCATGTTACATCAGTCCTTCTTCCACAAGCACCTTGCAAGGTCACTGTAATGCTCATTTCTGTGACTGCTTATATTTAACTTTCCTTTCATTACCCACTGCTCTATTGACCTGGGGAAATGAAGTGACATATTCATTACTTCCTGGCAAAGGGGAAGATGTGGCTCATCCCACTTCTCCCATGAAAGTGGTTTTGCTTTGTAACTGCTCTCTCAGGCAAAAAGCGCTGTCACCTCGGATGGCGGAGATAGTCTATAGCCCTATCTACGGTCTATATACAACCACCTGACTCTCATTGAGAATTTTTCTCTATGTGGACAAGTAAGTATCAGTGACCCCCCACAGAGCCTTCCTCCTTTAAAAGCCATCACTAAAATACCTGGTGCTGGAGCTGAGCAGGAGCAATGGCATCACCTCCACCTTCATGTAAGAAGGGCTTCAGGGCTTGGGCCGCTAGACCGAATCTTCATAATATGGGATGAGATCACAAGCATCTCCATATCCCAAAACACTGGATATTTTGATATTAATAAACAAGCTGCGCTAAGTGATCAAATAAGTGACTAATCATAAAATCACAATAAAGGTAACAAATATGTGCAAAATATCAAAATAATCCAAATGGTGTAAAGAAATTGAACTAAGGTGATAAGAAATTGTGAGGATTTTAGATAAATGAAGTGATTGGGCATAGAGTCTCTAATAAAAGTCCTCAAGACCCATCAAAGGTGTGACACAATGTAAAGAATCAAATACTGTGCAACCCACCACAGGTGCTCAATCCTCCACCGACATCAATCCTGCTTACCAGAAACAAGCCTGTAAATCACGGCAGTATGCCAATTCTCACAGCCAGGGTAAACCTGGTAAGATAAATAAAAGAGAGAGATAACAGAGCAGCGCCACCTGAGTGTAGTATTAAAACAATCCTTTATTGGCATAAAAGGTAATGCACTCACATGAGTGATAGGCAAGCAGGCTTTACTGAAAGTCATCCGATCCATTGCAGGGGAGGCAGGAGAGGTGTAGACAGCCCTGGGTCCTGGCTGTGTCAGCGGCTTCTGGCACTTCCTGGTTTCCTGTCGGCGTCACAGCTTCTCCCTCATCACATCCGGTGGAAGCGGGGTGGTGCTAGCGTTCGAGGCCTGGGAAGATGACCAAGACTCAGGTATATCAGCCGTGGGTGTCACCAAAATAGCTGCACTGCTCCGGTATCCCGATCCACAGATGTTATGAATAGCCATCATGCAATGCAGAACAATAGAGGTCCCATTGTGTAAAACCATCGACAATGTTTATTCAATATAAAGACATGCACTTACATTTAATGCAGAGTTGAAAGTTTTGAAAGCCGCTGGCCGGCAATTCCACCCGTCCTTCCTGGATATGTGGGTGACGTCAGCACGCCGCGACCCACGTCTGGATATTTTGTGCTAGCTGAGGAAGAGGGTGCAAATTCAAAGTGATGACGGTGAGGCCAGGACCGTGAGGGGTATTGTCAGCTTCTTGAGCCCAGAAGCTATGTAAATATACCAGGACAACCTAGAAAAGCCTTGTAAGATTACATGATCATTTTCATTTTACTTGTCATAGGATCTGTCAAGGATCAAAATACCCAATTGCTTAGCAAATTACCATTAGTTAAAATGCCATTTAGACATTCTCAGTTAGGGAAGCTAACAATTGACTGCTGTTTTATTCTTATTCTATTTAATATGAAAAGCTTTAAAATCAAATTCCTATTGCTTTTAATATGTAGTGAGTTGCAGATGGCCTCATCGGTGAACCATGGCACTGAAAGGTCACAAGGTAACAAAGTGTCAACTTTCATTTCATCCTACTTTCTAATAGTCTAGAAAATAACCTTGCTGTGCCAACAAGGTTTGATTTATCAGGTGTATACAGTGATGCAAATCCCAGAAGCCCAGATAGCTATAGCTGCACATCATAATAAATTCAATGTCTTTTGCTGGGATAATGCATTAAATTTCAGCAGATCAAAATCAGACCATGCTGCTATATTGCATGAATGTCAAGAATGATAGTATGTACGTAATATCACACACTCCCCTAAAGAGAATAACATTTTCTATAGCTACTCTGAGCAGCTGTCTTCCTGATTTTCCATAATTTGTTTTTACATAACATACACAAGATATTATTGTTTTACCTGCTGCCTAGTATTTATTATTATATTACATAACATCAATATGGCATTATGTTTTATGATCTTTGCCATACATTTGTAGAGGTAATACTAAGATCAGACCTTCAAGATGCAAGACCTTCCTATAGTCTATCAGCTACCAGACAACAATTAATAGGTGTTTTGTGAAGTTCTATTACCAGAAACAAGAACTGCTAGAAATTCTTGGATGATGTCATGCTCATACATTCAAGCTAATTCTGAACTAATAAGACAAGTGTATTTTATTCAAAATATAACAAATAAAAGATATATAGGAACGCATCGCTTGGAAAAGTTAGAAAGATTAAACTTTTGGGTAAATAGCAGAGCAGAATGAAGACTGTAAAATGGGGGATGCGGTGTTTCAAGTCATAGCTGACTTTTGACCCAATGATCCCCTAAAAGAAAAAAAAAAATGACCATAATATGTTGCACAGCAAAGTTACATGCCAGATATTGTTGTATGTAAACATTACTCTTGGGTCACGTAATGCATATAATATAAACATTGTGGGTATGACTTGTGAGGATCTTTCTGGCAGGGTTGTGGTTGATGTAGGTGTCACTTAGGTTTCTAACCTACACATGATGAGGGGCTAAAATTTGTTGTCTTTTTAGATCTTAAAAAGTTCTGTTCTGAGTGCTTTGCAAATTTTTGGGTGGAATAAATTGTCTAGTCCTAAGTCCATGTAGTAGTCCTTATGTACTGTATGTGAGCTGACTGTGGCTCAGAGGTTTACTCTCTCTGCCCTGTGAAAGCCTGCTGCTGGGTGAAAAACTTACTACTGACAGAACAAAAAAATGGTACATGTATTACTTGTACTTTTTAGGAGGCATCCTGTTAATCAGGAATTGACATAAGTTTAGTTAGTTGCTTGAATGAGAAGATGTTTTGTTTTTGAATAAAGGCTTGCTATACAAAACCCTCCTGCAATGAACTGTGTACATGTCTCCTTTAGTTGCCAGTATCTAACACGTAGGTTAGCCCTCAGCAATCAGTCTCTAGTGCATGCATAATTACTATTCTGTGCCCACCAGTGGCGGCTGGTGCTCCATGGGCCAGGGGGGCGGCAGACGGACCGCACCATACACCCCCCCAGACCACACCAGGCCGCACACCATACCCCCCGGACCACAGCAGGACAGGACCACGGCAGGGGGCAGGGCAGGACAGGACATGACCCGGCACACTCACCCTGCCTGGACATCTGCAGCAGCAGGCAGCGGCGGCTTCCTCTTCTTCCCCCTGTCTTCTGCCTCTCCTCCCTCCTCCTCCATGCCCAATTGCATGGCTTCTCCTTTCAGGCAATCAGGAAACGGGTCTCAGAACCCGCTTCCTGATTGGCCAGGAGGAGGATCCGTGTGACAATAGCAAATTTTAATTTGCTACTGTCACACAGAGCACTGCACCCCGAGCCCACCCTTTTTTTTAGCCTATTAGAGCCTCTGGCTCTAAATACACGGTTAAAGAAAAAAAAAGCCCCCATTGAACTCCATGCATCTGGCGCCCCGCATGTAGATTAGGGGGCTGGATGCATGGATAGGGGGGCAGCGCCCCTGCGCCCCCAGTGCACCAGCCGCCACTGGTGCCCACTGTATGTTTGTTAACCCCTCAGCACCAAGTCTCCTGTGCAAATCGGATAATCCTTCCTATTTATTTAGTGCATTTGGCCAAATATCAGATTCATTTCCGCTGATTCTGGTCAAATGGGAATCTCAGCTTCATTGTATTATTTTCAGCATAAACATTCCCAGGAAATTTCCATTGTCCCTTATTTCACCGACTGTTCTGTCTGTAGGACAGAGAGCTACACCTTCCTGCTCCAAAAACTTCAAATACCATATTTCTTTGTTCTCACATTTATTAGAACAAGCCAGGTGAAACTACAAATTGATAAAACAAACATCAATAAGTACAAATTGCATACAAGAAAGAAACAATGCTCTAAAGTACAGGATGGGATAACAAGAACTCCATTTTTAAGCTCTCTCAGGTGTGATGGCGAAAGATTGAGGAAACACGCCTTGCTGTAGCTTCTCAAAATGGTGGCTGATTTACTTCCTCTAGAATTCTCCCAGCATGCACTGGTTCCTAACAACTTTATTAACACATTCTATGAGTTTACAATATGTAACTTCAGCAAAATAACCGAAGCAATACCAGAAAAGAACAGTAGGTGGCGCATGCACTCGGCATATACCTAGCTTATGTAAATCAAGAAAATCCAACATGTTATTTTAAGCAACATAAACACAAGTAAACAGAGAAGGAAAGGGAGGGGAATGGCGCTGCCTAAGAAAATAGAAAAATCTCTAATCAATGGGCTAAAGGTCAAGAAGGGAGAGTGTATGGGTATACAAATATGTGTGGAGAATGTGGTAATCAAGGTGGTAAGATAAATTCAGCATACACAATAGATACCTATGATGTCACACATACAGCTAATGCAAGCTAATGAGAGCAGTAGACCTAATGTAGCACAAAGTAAAAAGTGACTGGTGCAATAAATGGAAAATTAATAATAAATACTGACGGTAGGTATACAATAAATACAATGAATGCACAATATAATAAATAAGCAAAATACAATAAGTGCCTTAAGGTGTATAGTACATAATTAAATAACGATGACGAATAAGGTGCAAATATATCCAGTGATTTATATATAATAAGAAAAATCCATAAGCTGCCACATTGCAAAGGAAAGTATTAAATGGTGGTGGTGTAAATATATGGATAGGTGGATATAATAAATACTGGTCGTATCTAGGACAAAAAACAGACCAATAAAGGTGGCACTGTGCACAAATAAATGACAAGGTAAAATGATAATGTGCAAGCTGAGGGGATTAATCAATAATGCAAATAATCCATAAAAGGTGTAAACAGGTGGTGAATCCTCATTTGGTAATCCCAATAATGACCCTGTGGTGGGTAAAGTGGTGGGGTGCTGGTGATCCCTTAGGTAAGTAGCACACTCATCAGAAATACCCACCCCACACAGGGGTATAGAGCGGGTATGTATAATGTGGTAATAAGATCCCTCTGATGGATCCTGGTTCCCTCAAGAGATCCTGATGGATGGACCAGGAGGTCCCTTAATGGCTCCGGAGCTCTCTAAGGGTTCGTATCAGGGGTTCCTGGGTGTCCTGTTGGAGTTTCTAATGGATGGATCCATGCTTGGTAGATGGGGTCCTGCCCCAAATTCCCCAGGGGTATCAGCGGGACGTTGGGGTAGGTATAGTGTAATACCGTAAGGTGTTTTTATTTGCACAAAAAAGTAAAATCGAGTACTTAAAATCTCACAGTGTGTATAAAGCAATGAACGAGTCTCCGGAACGCAATGCGTTCCAACCAATAACCGGAAGTGATGTGACGGCGCCTTACGCGTTTCATCATACGTCTTCAGCAACACTGCTAGTACAAAAAAGCAGGTCTTACTTGAGGGATAGCACGCAATTGATCCATAATTTACAAGATATCAAAGGCACAGAACAATGTATTTTATTGACCATAGATGCCAATTCCCTATATACGAGGGATCCTCAAACTACGGCCCTCCAGCTGTTGCGAAACTACACATCCCATGAGGCATTGTAAAACTCAGATGATCACAGACATGACTAGGCATGAAGGGAATTGTAGTTCCTGAACAACTGGAGGGCCATAGTTTGAAGACCCCTGCTATATACAGTACAAGTATTAAACATAAAGATGGACTTAAAGGAGTTGAAAAGGCACTACAAGAGGATACGGATTTGAGACAGGAACATATTAAAACTAGCCATGGAAAAAAAATATTCTTGATATGATAACAAATACTATGTACAAATGAAAGGTGTGGCTATGGGAGCTCGTTATGCCCCTAGTGTAGCCAACCTGTTTATTAATATGTGGGAGGAGGAGCAGATTTTTGGTGTTACAAGACCTCACCTTAACTTCTACAAATGATACATAGATATATCATCCTCCCATTTTTGGAAAATATAATAAGAACAAATATGGGATTTCTTTCACCGGTAATTGGGATCAACAACAGGTGGACTACCTTGATCTACAAATCTTTGAAGAGGATGATAGATTATATACCAGAACTTTTTCAAACCTACAGACAGGAATGTCTACATACCTACTTCTAGCTGCCATCCTCCTAAATGGATATGCAATATTCCTAAAGGACAATTGATGCGCTTAAGAAAAAAATTGTGATAGACTAGAAGATTATGACATACAAGCTGACAAATTGACTAAAAAAATTGAGGCGAAAGGATATAATAAAGTACTGTTGAACAAACTTAGAGAACAAGTAAGAAATAAGGATAGGATACAACTACTTACCAAGAAAGACAGAAAACAAGAAAATAATATGGCTGTGGCCTTCATTACAGGTTTTAATAGACAATATAAGAACATGGTACATATTATTAAAACATCCTAAAATCAGATAATTTTTTCAAAAATCCTTCCAAATGAGCCAAGGTTTATTTATAAGAAAGCTCCTACTTTAACGAACCACCTTGTACATAACGTAATAGACCCTCCAAAAAATGTCAGTCTTTTTTCAAACCTTAAAGGTTTTTACAAGTGCCAAAAATCACCTACCTTGTAGGGTAAGTAGACAACAACTTAAGAAAAGATCTTCCTTTAAATCTATGGTCACTAATGAAGTATTCGAGATCAAAGAATTAATCACTTGTAACAGCACACATGTAACCTACGTGATCGAATGTCCGTGACGACTACGATATGTAGGCAGAACGACTAGGCCTCTATTTGTAAGGATAAGGGAACACACATAATATCAAGAAAGGATTCTCCAAACACAGTCTACCGAGACACTTTTTAGAAGTGCACAATTAAGACCTATCTGGACTTGTGTTTTATGGGATCGACCAGGTTAAGGGACATTGGGGAGGGGACAATATGAGGATCAAGATATCCAAAAATGAGACTAAGTTGATTTATCAGTTGAGGTCTCTTTTTGACATTGATCTAAATTGTTTCATTTATAATTTTTAATTATAGTTAGGCCCCCTTTCTTCTTTATTTAGAGATGCCCATCTCCTTACATATACATATTTTTAATACTAACAATATTGGTTTATATATTATGTCTCCTCAATCTATTTCTAATTTTTAATTATAATTTTAATTTATTTTTTTATAGAAAGCCCCCCCCCCCCTTTCTTTATATAGAGATACCCACTCCCTTACATATATTTAATATTAAGGATATTGTTTATATATTATGCCTCCTTTATTTAAAACTTGTAATCTGATACATATTTATTCTACATTGTCATGTATACTTGTTAGTTCATCTATTTTTTTATTTTTATTTTTTATATTCATTTTCTATTCTTTTATTTTTGTTTTTAATTTACATTTATTTATTTTTATTTAAAAATGTAATTTCATATAATATCTTATTTTAATTATTAATATTTTTTATTTACCTTTTACTTGATTTACATATCTTGTTTATAAAATTTTTGAATGATATAATTATATTTTTAGAAATAATTGTTAGTGTCTGTATTAGTAAGTGTTTTTATAATGTTTTATAACATTTACACTTAGCCCCCTTTCACACTGGGGCGACCTGTCAGGCGACCTGGTCACCTGACAGGTCGCCGTAGGTCACCTGCCATAGAGAAGCTGTGGACCCGTTCTAATAGGAGTGACACAAGTCTCTCCGACTTAGAAAAAGGGTCCGGAGCTTCTTTGGGGCGACCCGGAGCGACCTGCATAGACTTCAGTGTTATGAAGTCCGTGCCGGCCGCTCCGAGGTCGCGGTGCGAGCAGCGCGCCGCGACCTATGAGGTCGCCCCGGCAAGTCGGATCGCCCCAGTTGGAACGGGGCCTGAGAGTCACTGTAGGGGTGTAATACAATTCAGATTTTAGGCCCTTTGTATCTATATGTGCTAAACCCAGTTTTGGAATATATTAATTTAAGAATATTTTTATGATATGTATCTTTATAATTTTTATTATAATTCCATTGAGATTATTTATAAATTATTCCTTTATGTGTGATCAGCGATTGCCCAGTATTTTGATTGTTTATTTCCGGGTACGCATCTGCCTGTTTATGTCCGGTTATATTAGTGGGCGAGACTGACCTGAGTGACGCTGCTCCTGCTGACTTCACTCTGACGAAAAGCATAGAGAGTCACTGTGTCACTTCCGCCCCCATCATTTCCGGTCATTGTAGTTTTGTATATTAATGGATTTACACTATGAAGCCTCTTCTTCCTGCATGGCCATGAGGAACAGGAACTAATGCTGGACAGGAACTATTTCACAAACAAGGGCTGAGAGTCTGTCTGTGCTGGTCGGGACTATAGTGGCTGGGGGAGTCCAATGCCATTTGTTGGCTATATACTTGTGACCCCTAAAAGAGTACATCTATTCGGTGAGTGCGGTCCTATTGGGGGAGCAATGTTTGCACCTGTTTGCACAGAGTGATCTCTACACAAATTACGAAAAATAATCTGCACGATTTTTACACTTTTCACAAATACTGGGACTATATATATTAATTTTTATACATTTTTATATTTAATTTTTTATGTATATACACTTGATATATACATACAGTATCTCACAAAAGTGAGTACACCCCCTCACATTTTTGAAAATGTTTTATTATATCTTTTCATGTGACAACACTGAAGAAATGACACTTTGCTACAATGTAAAGTAGTGAGTGTACAGCTTGTATAACAGTGTACATTTTCTGTCCCCTTAAAATAACTCAACACACACCCATTAATGTCTAAGCCGCTGGCAACAAAACTGAGTACACCCCTAAGTAGAAATGTCCAAATGCGCCCAAAGTGTCAATATTTTGTGTGGCCACCATTATTTTTCAGCACTGCCTTAACCCTCTTGGGCATGGATTTCATTAGAGCCTCACAGGTTGCCACTGGAGACCTCTTCCACTCCTCCATGACGACATCATGGAGCTGGTTGATCTTAGAGAACTTGCTCTCCTCCACTTTTCATTTGAGGATGCCCCACAGATGCCCAATAGGGTTTAGGATTGAGACATGCTTGGCTAGCCCATCATCTTTGCAGTGGTTGTCTTGGAGGTGTGTTTGGGGTCGTTATCATGATGGAATAATGCCCTGCAGCACAGTCTCCGAAGGGAGTGGATCATGCTCTGCTTCAGAATGTCACAGTACATGTTGGCATTCATTGTTCCCTCAATGAACTGTAGCTCCCCAGTTCCAGCACCACTCATGCAGCCCCAGACCATGACACTCCCACCACCATGCTTTACTGTAGGCAAGACACACTTGTCTTTGTACTCCTCATCTGGTTGCCACCACACACGCTTGACACCTTCAGAAACAAATACATTTATCTTGGTCCCGTCAGACCACAGGGCAGGTTCCAGTAATCCATGTCCTTAGTCTGCTTGTCTTTAGAAAACTTTTTGAGGGCTTTCTTGTGCATCATCTTTAGAAGAGCCTTCCTTCTGGGACGACAGCAATGCAGACCAATTTGATGCAGTGTGCGGTGTATGGTCTGAGCAATGACATGCTGATCCCCCACCCCTTCAACCTCTGCAGCAATGCTTGCAGCACTCATACATCTCCCAAAGATAACCTCTGGATATGACTCTGAGCATGTGCACTCGACTCCTTTGGTTGACCATGGCGAGGCCTATTCTGAGTGGAACCTGTCTTGTTAAAGCGCTGTATGGTCTTGGTCACCATGCTGCAGCTCAGTTTCAGGGTCTTGGCAGTCTTCTCATAGACTAGGCCATCTTTATGTGGAGCAACAATTCTTTTTTTCAGATCGTCAGAGAGTTCTTTGCTATGAGGTGTCATGTTGAGCAACAATTCTTTTTTTCAGATCGTCAGAGAGTTCTTTGCTATGAGGTGCCATGTTGAACTTCTAATGACCAGTATGAGAGAGTGAGAGCGATAACAAATTTAACATACCTGTTCCCCATTCACACCTGAGACCTTGTAACACTAACGCGTCACATGACACTGGGGAGGGAAAATGGCTAATTGAGCCCAATTTGGGCATGTTCACTTAGGGGTGTACTCTTTTTTTTGTTGCCAGCGGTTTAGACAATAATGGCTGTGTGTTGAGTTATTTTGTGGGGACAGCAAATTTACACTGTTATACAAGCTGTACACTCACTACTTTACATTGTAGCAAAGTACAATTTCTTCAGTATTGTCACATGAAAAGATATAATAAAATATTTACAAAAGAGTGAGGGGTGTACTTACTTTTGTGAGATACTGAATATATATTTTTTGATGTCGGATATTTTTAATTTTTATAAACGTTAATATTCTTTTAGTATTGCATGAATTATATTAGTTAGGTTATTTATTTATAATTAGATTATATCAATTGTACCAATTTGCACCACTGCACTTTATTTTTTTATGGTAACACACATGACACTTTATTCATATACAGTATATTTACAGGTTACATCACTATATCCACTTTTTGCACATATGACACTTTTTTGCACATATGCCACTTTATTTCTAGGCAGCGCCACCATACCTTTCTCCTCTTTCCATATTGTTATACCCCTTCGGGGTATTTGAGGTAGGCTGCAGCCCTTATATCCATTAGATATCCCAGTGCAGAATCAAAATTATTTTAATATCAAGGAGAAGGCAGCTCCTCAGCAAGAAATGAGAATTCCCTCAGATACAAACAAAAACAGCAGAAAGAGGGGGCCAGGGGTCAGTGTGATAGTAAAAACAAGTAACACTTTATTTAGATACACTAAGTAACACTTTATCTAGATGCATAAAAGTATCTTGCAAGCTGCACACAGGGTGGACGTGGATCACCAGTCAAGCAGCCAGCTGTGAGAAGACCGCTGTGGGGATAAGTTCAGACCCGCCTCCAGCGTCTCCAGCTCTCACACCTGCTCTCACAGAGCTAGCAGGAGACCAAATCAGGACAGGGCGGGCGTGTGAACTGCGTGTGAACTGCCAGATGTGCGTTTGCGATGCGGGAACAGGCTGCGAATTCGCAGCCTTCCCGCATCGCACAAGTGTGACCCGGCACTAAAGTGTTACTTGTTTTTACTATCACCCTGACCCCGGCACCCTCTTTCTTCTGTTTTTTGTTTATACTTTTCAAATTGTATGCCCAGCTACGCATGCATCCTGAACAATTTTTAAAGTTCACTTCACAACTTAATGATATCAGTTCCTGCATTTGATGACCTGCTGGAGAGGCTTAGACCAAGGCTGGCAAGAATGATTACTCAATGATGCAAACTTGTGTGTATCCGGAGGAAACAGCTGCTTGTGACACTCAGGTATGCTACATTTTTGTTATCATGAAAAATGTACAGATGTATAATTTTTGTTTTCAATTATTTATTTTAGTTTATTTGATTTTCACCCTTTTTAATTAATAGTAATATTAGAAATGTTGATAATTGTATTTTGTTTTTCTGATGAATATTTTTTTTTTATTTCATTTTTTTTTTTAGGTTGTCTTGCTACAGGACAATCCTTTGTGTCCTTACACCGCTATTTTCTACTGGGCGTCTCCGCGGTGGCCAAGGTAACCAGGGAAACCTGTGTGGCACTGTGGGAGGAGTTGAAGGAAGTGGTCATGTCTTAACCCACTGAAGACATCTGGAAAAGCTATAGCGAATCGGTTTTGGGAGAAGACCCAGTTCTCTAAATGCATTAGTGCCCTTGACAGCAAGCACATCAGGGTAAAGAAGCCTCCTCAGTCTGAATTGCTATACTTCAGTTTATAAAAGTATTTCTTGGTGGTCCTCCTAGCATTGGCTGATGCCAACCTAGGATTCATAGCTGTGGATGTCGGAGCATACGACAGCCAATGCCCATCTCTTTTGCGAGTCGGCCTTTAGATGTACTCTACATAAAGGACGCCTTAACTTTCCACCCTGCAGGCCTCAGTTTGCAGATTTTTTTGTATAACCGAAGGGAAAAGTGTTAAGGCAGGATCAAAGTGTGTAATATATTTTATTGTTTCTGCATTATTTCTGCTTAATGTCTTTGAATACAGTTTTTAATGGTACATGTAGTCTTTTTATTTCTCTTGTGGCTCTTACCGCTATCCACATGCAAATTAGCTTGCAGGCACAGTCTGCTTTTTCCATTGTCCTTTTCTTTTGTATGAGGCAAACTTATACAGTCCCCTTTGGGCTCTGCTTATGTTTACCCCACACAGAGGAAAATGTGTCCTCTTCCTCTGTGGGAGGCAAGCGTATGCAGCCCCCTTTAGGCTCTGCATGCGTTTACTCCACACAGAGGAAATGCGTCCTTTTCCTTTGTGGGAGGCAAGCGTATGCACCCACCTTTGGGTTCTGCATACGTTTACCCCGCACAGAAGAAAACATGTGTTTTTCCTCTGTGGCAGGCAAGCGTATGCAGTCCCCTTTGGGCTCTGCATATGTTTACCCCACACAGAGGAAAACGTGTTGAAATAAAAATGGAGTAGAGTGCAGTGTATCAGAGCGACTTAAAAGAAAAAATAAAGTGAAAATGTAACAAGATATATCAGTTTACAAGAACTTTATTTAGGGAAAGGATATATTACACCTTGTCGAAGGTAGGTGGGCTAGGTGGAAGAATTCTCTCCTTGTATTCTATGTGGGGATTGGGGACAGGGAAAGAGGGTTTGGTATAGGAATGGGTGGGTAGGGGCATTCCTGTAGGAACAAATTTGGGTTGGGATTGGGGGCCATGGACCAAGGAGGACCCATGTATTAGCATAGAAGTTGGAAGAAGGTGGAACTTGAGAAGCCAGAGGATATTTCCATGTGGAGTAGGGAATATGGAAGGAGGACTGGGGACATGGAGGCTTGCTTTGAAGAGTAGGCTGATGAGTGGGCTGATAAGAGGTGGGTATTAGTGCTGCTGCAGACCTGAAGTGCATAGGGGGACCCTGAAAAGCAGTGGATGGATGGGTAGGTGGTGGAACATCTTGGAAAGTAGACACCCCAAGCTATTTGCTGAGAGGCATGGTGCGTCCATGGAATATTTTATATTTTGCCACAAGTTTCGGGAAAATTACATTTATTTTACATTTTTTTAACACAAAGTTGTCACTAAAAAATAAATTGCTCACACATACCATGGGTATATGTGGAATGACACCCCAAAATACATTCTGCTGCTTCTCCTGAGTACAGGGACACCACATGTGTGAGACTTTTTGGGAACCTAGCTGTGTACAGGACCCCGAAAACCAATCACCACTTTCAGGTTTTCTAATGGCGTAAATTGTGCATTTCACCTCCGCACTACCTGTCACAGTTTCAGAGGCCCTAAAATTTCAAGATAGCACAAACCCCCCCCCCCCCCCAAATGACCCCATTTTGCAAAGTAGACACTCCAAGCTATTTGCTGAGAGGCATGGTGAGTCCATAGAATACTTTATATTTTGCCACAAGTTCTGGGAAAATGTTTTTTTATTTTTTGTTTTTTTTACACAAAGTTGTCACTAAATTATATATTGCTCACACATGCCATGGATATATGTGAAATGACACCCCAAAATACATTCTGCTGCTTCTCCTGAGTATGGGGATTCCCCATGTGTGAGACTTTTTTGCAGTCTAGCCTGAGTACAGGCCCCCGAAAACCAATCACCACTTTCAGGCTTTCCAAGGGCGTAAATTGTTGATTTCACTCCTGACTACCTGTCACAGTTTCTCAGGCCATGAAATGCCAAGACAGCAAACCCCCCCCCCCCAAATGACCCCTTTTCAGAAAGTAGACACCCTTAGCTATTTGCAGAGAGGCATGTTGAGTGTTTTGCAGATCTCACCTTTTGTCACAAAGTTTTGGAAATTGAAAAAAGAGGAAAAAAAATGCATTTTCCTTTTTTTTTTTCTTCATTTTCCAAAATAAATGAGAGCTGCAAAATACTCACCATGCCTCTCAGAAAATAGCTTGGAGTGTCTACTTTGCAAAAAGGGGTCATTTGGGGAGTGTTTGAACTGTCCTGGCATTTTATGCCACACATCACCCACTCTTCTAACCACTTAAAAACCAAGCCTTTTCTGTGACTTTTTGTTTACATGAAAAAATATTTTTCTTTTACTAGAAAATTACTTTGAACCCCCAAACATTATATATTTCTTTAAAGCAGAGGCCCTACAGAACAAAATGGTGGATGTTGCACATTTTTTGTCACACGGTATTTGCGCATAGATTTTCCAAACGCAATTTCTGCGAAAAAAAATATTTTTTTTTTAAAATTGAATGCACAAATACACTACTGTATATAATTCCAAATGGTTTGGTAAAATTTAAAAGATGATCTTATGCCGAGTACATAGGTAGCAAACATGACATGCTTTAAAAATTGTGCACGCCTGTGCAGCGGCAACAAACTACGTACATTTTTAAAAGCCTTTAAAAGTCTTTACAGGTTACCACTTTAGACTTACAGAGGAGGTCTACTGCAAGAATTACTGCCCCCGACCCGGCGTTCACGGCGATACTTCACATGCATGCTGCAATTGCGGTTTACATATGACACTAGACCAACGCTTGCGTGCACCTTTGTGGGGGGACAGGGGGGCTTGATTTTTTTTATTTTTTTTGCTTTTTTATGTTATTTTGAAACCTTTCCTTTCATTTTTTTTAAATCATTTTTATTGTTATCACAGTGAATTTAAATATCCCCTATGATAGGAATCTGTAGTGACAAGTACTCTTTTTTTAGACTCTAGATCACTCCTCTGACCTTAACGCATCTGACCACACCAAAATTGGTGTGATAAAATGCTTTCCCAATTTACCAATGGCGCTGTTTATTTCTGGCGAAACAGAAGTCATGAAATGCTCGTAGCTTCCGTTATCTTAGGCAATAGAGATGATTGGAGCCATTCTCGTCTCCAATCAGCTCTATGGTTAGATAATTGAACCACCGGCTGCACTCTCAGGTTAACCGGTGGGACGGGAGAGCCCGAGAAAAACCGCGAAAGCGGGTGTGACGCCTAAATCCGTGCCTGCTACAGACACGACATCTACTTTGGGGGTGTCTTTGAGTAGGGGTACTTGGGAGGACTTGTGGAAAGTGCCTATCATGCAGCCGGCTCACTGCATCTGGAATGGGAAGTTGGGCAGGAACACCTCCTGGGTACAGGTAGGCATTGATGATCTCTTCCTGGAATTCTTGGAAGGATCTGGTTCATCCTGATGCTTTGTATAGTACAAAGGCATTCAGTATAGCCAATTGAAATAAATAAACAGACACTTTTTTGTACCAGCGTCTGGCTTTATGGGCAACTAAATACGGCGCCAAAAGCTGGTCGTTAAGGTCCACCCCTCCCATATTAAGGTTATATTCGTGGACACAGAGGAGTTTCTCCATAACACCAGTTGCAGTAGTAATTTGGACCATAGTGTCTGCGTAAATGGAGGACAGAACGAAAATATTCTGTGTATCCCTCCACCTCACTGCATGCGATTTGTCAGTTTTCAAGCAGGCTATCTCCCCCCGACTAAGACGGGAACTTACAAGCCGTTGGGGGAAGCCCCAGCGATAAGGTCGCACGTTGCCACATGCTTTAATTTGTAATTTGAGCAGGTGACTAAATAGTGGCACGCTTGTGGAAAAATTGTCCACGTACAAATGGTACCCCTTTCCGGATAAGGGTGACACTAAGTCCCAAACTATCTTGCGCTGCTCCCTATGTAGTCTGGGCAGTTGGGGGGCTCCACAGAGCTATCTTTTCCCTCGTAGACCCAGAAACTAACTGTATAGCCTGTGGCCCTGTCACACAGCTTATACAGTTTGACCCCATATCTGTCACGCTTGCTGGGGAGATACTGTTTCATAGCAAGGCGGCCAGTAAACTTAATCAGGGACTCGTCAATGCAGACAACTTGTTGGGGGGTAAACAAGGCTGCAAACCGCTTATTGAAGTGGTCTACGAGGGGCCAAATTTTGTGGAGCCGATCATATTCAGGGTCTCCCCGAGGATGACAGATTTCATTGTCTAAACATAAACTTAAAAATTATATTACAAAAATAGTGCTTAAAATAGTGCTACCTGAAGCTGCTGCCCACTTAGGTAAAAGACCAAGATAGAATGAAATATTATAAAACAGCGCTAACAGGAAAAAATAAATAAAATGAATAAATACAATCCTTCAATAATAAACAATATAAAGTGCACTTGGTGATAAAAATAATATATATAAAAGATATGTAAAAATGCAATAATCAAAAATACTTTGGTGCTAAAGTGAATTAGTGCAAGGTAAAGTGCAGTCCAAAATTATTAGTCCATTAAAATATTCGTATAAAGTGCTGGACAGAAAGTGCTTGATGTGCTCCATGCAGTGATATAAGTGCTCCACGCAGTGATATAAGTGCTCCAAACTGCTCCTTTTAGGGATCCACTCACCAGATGCTAAAGAGTAATCAAGCCTCAAGAAGCAGTAACTCTCCAAAGCAATCCTGGGAATGGATGGATCCCACCAAACGAGCCTCCAAACTTTGCTAATAGTCTCTCTCAAAATAAAGAGGGGGAGCCAGACATAGTGAAGCCACTAGTCTTTGGCCCCATACAGGGGTCAGGCTCCTCCAAAGTAAGGGTGCCAGGCAGGCCACACAGGGTGGTTAGCAGCCCGTGTCTCAGCTTATCTGAGAGCTTCCACTTGCTACACAGTTAGCTAACTTATGTCAGGCGTACCGGAACCCATTCTGGAGTTGAAGAGGTGCAGAGATTGCAGCGTCCTCGTATGGAGCAGAGTGTCGGTACTAGTGCCGCTCAGCCTTCTGGTGACCTGGCGAGCACCAGCGGCCTAGTACACCCTGGACCTAGTACAACCAGCACTTCAGTAACACTTAGTGACGTGGCGAGTCCCATAAGTGCAGTTGAAGCTGGTGCGGTGGCTAGCACAAGTAGTTGCCCGCAGCCACCGCATATTCGAAGACAGGCCCGTAGAGCCCATAGTGCCCTCCCTGATGTGCTGGCATATCCTTATAGGCAACCCACTGATACTACAGTGCTCGTACTTCCCCCATTCACTGGCCAACCTGGAATTCACGTGAAAACAGCCAATTTTACTCCCCTTTTTTATGAGCTGTTTTTCACGGAAGATCTTTTCAGATCTATTGTGGACCAATCAAATTTTTTAGCTGGTCAATTCGCCACCAACCCAAATTCGCCCCTTGCCAGACATTTCGGCTGGAAACCTATAACGGTTTCCGAGTTTAAAACCTTTCTGGGCCTTTCCCTCAACATGGGCATAACCAAAAAGAGTGAATTGCGGCTATATTGGTCCACTAGCCCACTTCACCATATGCGCGTGTACTCTGCCTCCATGTCCAGGGCGAGGTACAAGCAAATTCTGCGATTTATGCATTTCAACGACAATGAAATCTGAAATATTTTAAAACAGCGCTAACAGGAAAAAATAAATAAAATGAATAAATACAATCCTTCAATAATAAACAATATAAAGTGCAGCTAACTGTGTAGCAAGTGGAAGCTCTCAGATAAGCTGAGACACGGGCTGCTAACCACCCTGTGTGGCCTGCCTGGCACCCTTACTTTGGAGGAGCCTGACCCCTGTATGGGGCCAAAGACTAGCAGCTTCACTATGTCTCGCTCCCCCTCTTTATTTTGAGAGAGACCATTAGCAAAGTTTGGAGGCTCGTTTGGTGGGATACAGATCCATCCATTCCCAGGATTGCTTTGGAGAGTTACTGCTTCTTGAGGCTTGATTACTCTTTAGCATCTGGTGAGTGGATCCCCAAAAGGGGCAGTTTGGAGCACTTATATCACTTACACAGGCACAGACAGTATGTGATTGGGCAGAACCAATCAACAGGTCCAGGCCAATGACTGATTGGTTCTGAACCCAATCAGACCATCAGCGGGACTGGGGGTGAGTGGGACAGCGCGGGAGTGCGCCCCAAAGATGCAGGGGCAAGCGACGTAGGGCTCCGTCGCTTTGCCTGTAGGGGGCTGACCAGTCGTGGGGCGGTCGGCAACTGGTTAAACTGTAGTGGTCATCACAGCATCATCCCCATAGAGTCATCATAAGGATATTAAAGAGAAATACCTGCATAGTGTAAAACCATTTAGTTAGCTTTTATTTAAAAAAATTAAGGTTGCACTAACATCACTGGAATAAAACATAGCAACGGCAAGACAACCTGAACTTCCGGAAACATGCAATGATGTCAGCATGCTGCTTCTCCTTACATGTTTCATCACACGTGATGTCGACTGGGCACTATCCTCATAGTGTAGTATTTTAAGTTCATCAAATGATATATGAATAAATATGATTAATTAACTTAAATTAACTGAGGCTATCCTTTACATTTTCCCCATGCTCATGAGTTTTTGGAGATACTACTGAGAGTAGTGTCCAAGGCTGATTGCTCTATAGCCCCTCATTATCTGGAAGATCATTGGATGAATGACCCCAGCTTTATTTGGAGACACAATTACCTGTGTGCAGTGTTTGACTTCCTTTAAGAAAAGGGGTCAAATCTTTCTGATAAGTGCGGAGTGTTTTCACTTGGGAGCACTGATTGGCAGATTCGCTTGGCACCTACGGCACCATGTTGCACAATGAAGTACTTTATTTATAGCAGCAAGCACTTTTATTGAAGACCTTCTTTGGATTTTACTCATAAGAATATCGCGCAGCACAGTTTTGGTTGTCACATTTGATTTAACTTAGCACATTATAGCTTTGGCACATTTTAAAAGCCTATGTTTGCATGGGCACATTGAATAACGTGGAGAGGCAATTTGACGCTGCAGTAAAAACACCCTGTGTGCATGAGGCCTTAATCTTAGAGAGCAGTGCTTAACCTTGAAACATTTTGTCTCAAAAATAGTTTTTTTTTCCTAGTATTTGCTTGTTGTTTACAGTTTACATTGTATTAAATCATGTTATGACTAGAGATGGACGAACATCGGCCCGGGGCGGTTCGCGAACGTCAGCCGCACATTTTCTCAAAAGTCTGCAAACCGCAAGTTCACGGCAGGCCCCATTGACTTCAATGGGAGGTGAACTTTAAAAACCTTTAGGTCATATTTGCAGCCACAAAAGACGTACTAGCTGTGCACAAATAGTCCCAGCACATGGACAATGTCATAACAGAAGTATTGCAATTAGGAAAGTTGCCCTAAATTTTTATTTATTTTTTTACAGCAAAAAATTATTTTTTTTTTTCATAAATCAGCCAGAACTGATAGCAGCTGGTAAATACATGTCTAATACATATAGGGTCCATTCACACATCTGTAAAATGGGTCCGCATCCATTCCACAATTTGGCGGAACCTTTACAGACCCATTGTTTTTAATTTCCAGTCTGAAAAATTAGGCATTCACAGGATAAAGATGCAAGTGTCGGCCATTCCAGGCCCCAAAAATTAGCCCACATGCGTTTACCTGACAACTAAGAACGTAGTATTCTGTGGCTGAAGGTACATTAGGCATTCACAGGATACCGAAGTAAGTGTCGGCCATTAAAGGCCCCAAAAATTAGCCCACATGGGTTTAACTGACAGCAAAGAACGTAGTATTTGGTGGCTGGAGGTACATTAGGCATTCACACAGTATACAGAAATGTCGGCCTGTATAGGCTCCAAAAATTAGCTCACATGGGTTGAACTGACAGCAAAGAACGTAGTATTCTGTGGCTGAAGGTACATTACGCATTCACAGGATACAGAAGTGTCGGCCATAAAAGGCCCCAAAAATTAGCCCACATGGGTTTAACTGACAGCAAAGAACGTAGTATTTGGTGGCTGTAGGTACATTAGGCATTCACAAACTACAATGGAGGGGGGCAAGTGGGACTTTAACGGTGCTAAATGATGGAGAAAAATCTGAATTCTCAAAAATTGTACATTTTATTACACATAGAAAGTGAGGACAAGACAATATATCAATATAAAATGATAAAATCAAGAAAATGCACTCGAAAATATCAACTCTACATGTTTCGCCATCTTCATAATAGCTTCTTCAGGAGTTTTCATAGACATTTCTCGAGAGTGAACATTTCTAGGTAACAAAAGGAGAAGACATAAAAAACATGACATGTATATGTATATAGGGCTTATCTCAATGGTCCTAATGTTGAGTGCCCAATTGATTTACATAATTGTAAAGACAATGATACCAATGAAGTACCTTAAGATGACCTGAGCCCTTTCTTATGCCGAGGGTGGAGGCAATAGAGGTGACACCACCAAAGCAAGCACAGAGGGGGAGGGGAGCCGAGACCTTCAGACTCCTAGAGTTGACCCATAGAGAGGGTGACAGCCAAGCTAGAAATGATAGGTAAAGATAATAAAACCAGAGCATAGAAATACATTTCAACCCAAAATTGCTATGTCTCCAATTGGTATGGGGCTAAATATCAGGTAGAAAGGTTACCAAGATAGTCACCTGATTATGAATAAATGTGCAGTTGATTCACTAGGTACCTCAATGTAACAAAGACAGGAAGGGAAAATGAAGTCCCCTTAATATCCCCCAAATGGGAGGTATCCCTTGAAACAAAAAGAAATGGAATTTGTTGAAGATAATAATAAATATAATAAGGGTCTGTCAAGTTTTGAGGGTATGAGTACTTACCCAAAATTGACAAAATTCAGCACCTAAATTGTCATGCAGTATTCAAAGTTCACCGCCATTTCAATTCAACAAATTTTCCAATAGTACACTCAAAAATGAAGGAGACTGCACGGGAGGAGAAAGAAAAAGGCATGGAAGGACATCGTCAGCATTAGAATCTACCAAGGATATATGGAGAGAAGCAGGGTTTAAAAGATTTCATTTACCGCAAATGGTCTCAAAGATCATGTATCGTTCCCCGGTGGTCTAGTGTAATACTGACCATGTGGCGCCGGCATTTATACACCCTCTCCACTCCCTCGGCGTCTGACGTCACCGAGGGAGTGAGAGCGAGGTACGCCCAGTGGTCCAATGGAGGCCGAGAAGGAAGTGCGTCATTGAGACGCGACCGCATCACGTTATTCCGCCGGAACCGGAAGGTCGGGGATGACAACATCCGGTCCGGACATGAATGTAAGCAGAGGAGGTAACAGATTGCCGGGAAGCAATCTAAAAGGGATCCAAATGAAACTGACAGCATTGTTGAAGACCGGATTTCAAGGAAATATATCCGCAATGCCTATACAATGGGGAAAGAATCCAAAGACACAAAAGGGTCATAAAAAAGAGAAAATTACCCCATCTAATAAATCAATCAGTATTGTGATACAGATGACAATTAAATAAAATCTTTCTTGATTTTATCATTTTATATTGATGTATTGTCTTGTCCTCACTTTCTATGTGTAATAAAATGTACAATTTTTGAGAATTCAGATTTTTCTCCATCATTTAGCACTTGCCCCCCCTCCATTGTAGTTACTCAATTTAAGGGATGTGGTGCTTCTTACTTCATCTCTAGCAATATCTCTTCAAAATTAGGCATTCACACAGCATGCAGAAGTAAGTGTTGGCCTGTATAGGCTCCAAAAATTAGCTCATAAAGGTTGAACTGACAGCAAAGAATGTAGTATTTGATGGCTAGAGGTACATTAGGTGTTCACAGGATACAGAAGTAAGTGTCAGCCAGTATTGGCCCCAAAAATTAGCCAACATGGGTTTACCTGACAGCTAAGAAAATTCTTTCTACAACGGAGAGGTGTGGCGATGGGGGGCCAAGTTTGCCCCCAGTCTTGCCAACCTCTTCATGGCACTGTGGGAGGACAGGAATATCTTCTCTGAAAGGCAACAGGAACTGTTTTTTTGGCATCGCTACATAGACGATGCACTCTTCATTTGGAGGGGCAGTGAAGAGAGTTTGCATTAGTTTATGCAGAATCTCAACCAGAACAGTTGGGGAATTCGATTTACATATTCCTGGAGCACATCATCAGTGAATTATCTCGATTTGGTTCTTACCAGAAAAGGTACCCGCTTTGTCACTCGGGCATATCAGAAACCCACTGACAAAAACGGTTTTATACCTTTAGACAGCTGTCACCACCCCTTATGGTTGAGATCAATACCAAAAGGACAAATTAGGAGGATAAGAAGAAATTGCTCAGAAGTTACCGACTATTACACACAAGTGGATACCCTAAAGAAATGCTTTGAGGAGAAAGGATATGATTCTACTATGTTGGAAAAAGAGATTCAGGAATTTGAACAAGTCAAACAAGAAGAGCTGGTTATTCCCTCTAAGAAGGAAAGGCCGAAGAAAAACTTTGAATTTGCGTTTGTCACACAATTCTCCAGTAATTACAGATGGATGAACTATGTATTCCGAAAACACTGGAGTATACTACAAGATAAGGTATTGGGCCCAGCTCTTCCTACAGGACCACAACTGATTTTCAGGAAAGCCCGAAACCTTAAAGAAATCATAGCTCACACGCCTGTAGACAAACCAATCACCCCAGCGTTCTTTCCCAACCTTAAAGGCTATTTCCCTTGTAGAAATTGTAACCTTTGCAGGAATACTAGAACCATAAAGACTGACTCCTTTAAATCCACAGTTACAGGAGAAGTTTATCCCATTAAAGATTTCATAACCTGCCACACGAAAGGAGTAGTCTATCTACTCACGTGTAGTTGCAATAAGCAATATGTAGGTAGAACTATCAGGACAGCCAACATTAGAATAGGCGAGCATTTAGCTAATATTCGGAAAGGCTTTCCAGGGCACAGTTTGTCCTAACACTTTTCTACACACCATCACACAAAATACACCGACTTAGAAGTGATGGTGATAGAGAAGTATACCCCCCACTGGCGAGGGAGCAACTTGAAGAGATCTATCTCCAGAAGAGACACTTACTGGATTTACCAACTTAAATGCTCCCGCCCCCTCGGACATAATGTTGAGTGGGACATTAACTCATTTATCAACAATAGTTGATCGGTCTTTATAAGATTAGTGCCATATAGTGATGTCGCGAACCTAAAATTCGCGGTTCGCGAACGGCGAACGCGAACATCGGCAAATGTTCGCGAACCGGCGAACCGGGCGAACCGCCATAGACTTCAATAGGCAGGCGAATTTTAAAACACACAGGGACTCTTTCTGGCCACAATAGTGATGGAAAAGTTGTTTCAAGGGGACTAACACCTGGACTGTGGCATGCCGGAGAGGGATCACGCAAAAAAAAGTTCTTAAAAATTATAATTTTTTGATAGAGAGCCAATTATTGGAAAAATTAAAAAAAAATAAAAATAAAAAATTTCTTTGGATTTAGCATCTGGGGGGTCTAAAAAGTGTACCTGTGAAGTTTCAGCTCTGTAGCATGTCCAGAACCCCTAAAAAACAGCATTTTTCTTATATTTTCAGGAATATGGCTTCTCTGCGGCTGGCTTTTCCTCTTGCAGGCATTTAGCGGGCATTTTTTTAGGCAGGCATGTCATTTTTTGTATTTAGTGTCTGGGGGGTCTAAAAAGTGTACCTGTCAAGTTTCAGCTCTGTAGCATGTCCAGAACCCCTAAAAAACAGCATTTTTCTTATATTTTCAGGAATACGGCTTCTCTGCGGCTGGCTTTTTCTCTTGCAGGCATTTATCGGGCATTTTTTTAGGCAGGCATGTCATTTTTTGTATTTAGTGTCTGGGGGGTCTAAAAAGTGTACCTGTCAAGTTTCAGCTCTGTAGCATGTCCAGAACCCCTAAAAAACAGCATTTTTCTTATATTTTCAGGAATACGGCTTCTCTGCGGCTGGCTTTTTCTCTTGCAGGCATTTATCGGGCATTTTTTTAGGCAGGCATGTCATTTTTTGTATTTAGTGTCTGGGGGGTCACAAAAGTGTACCTGTCAAGTTTCAGCTCTGTAGCATGTCCAGAACCCCTAAAAAACAGCATTTTTCTTATATTTTCAGGAATACGGCTTCTCTGCGGCTGTCTTTTTCTCTTGCAGGCATTTATCGGGCATTTTTTTAGGCAGGCATGTCATTTTTTGTATTTAGTGTCTGGGGGGTCACAAAAGTGTACCTGTCAAGTTTCAGATCTGTAGCATGTCCAGAACCCCTAAAAAACAGCATTTTTCTTATATTTTCAGGAATACGGCTTCTCTGCGGCTGTCTTTTTCTCTTGCAGGCATTTATCGGGCATTTTTTTAGGCAGGCATGTCATTTTTTGTATTTAGTGTCTGGGGGGTCACAAAAGTGTACCTGTCAAGTTTCAGCTCTGTAGCATGTCCAGAACCCCTAAAAAACAGCATTTTTCTTATATTTTCAGGAATACGGCTTCTCTGCGGCTGTCTTTTTCTCTTGCAGGCATTTATCGGGCATTTTTTTAGGCAGGCATGTCATTTTTTGTATTTAGTGTCTGGGGGGGTCACAAAAGTGTACCTGTCAAGTTTCAGCTCTGTAGCATGTCCAGAACCCCTAAAAAACAGCATTTTTCTTATATTTTCAGGAATACGGCTTCTCTGCGGCTGTCTTTTTCTCTTGCAGGCATTTATCGGGCATTTTTTTAGGCAGGCATGTCATTTTTTGTATTTAGTGTCTGGGGGGTCACAAAAGTGTACCTGTCAAGTTTCAGATCTGTAGCATGTCCAGAACCCCTAAAAAACAGCATTTTTCTTATATTTTCAGGAATACGGCTTCTCTGCGGCTGTCTTTTTCTCTTGCAGGCATTTATCGGGCATTTTTTTAGGCAGGCATGTCATTTTTTGTATTTAGTGTCTGGGGGGTCACAAAAGTGTACCTGTCAAGTTTCAGATCTGTAGCATGTCCAGAACCCCTAAAAAACAGCATTTTTCTTATATTTTCAGGAATACGGCTTCTCTGCGGCTGTCTTTTTCTCTTGCAGGCATTTATCGGGCATTTTTTTAGGCAGGCATGTCATTTTTTGTATTTAGTGTCTGGGGGGTCACAAAAGTGTACCTGTCAAGTTTCAGCTCTGTAGCATGTCCAGAACCCCTAAAAACAGCATTTTTCTTATATTTTCAGGAATACGGCTTCTCTGCGGCTGTCTTTTTCTCTTGCAGGCATTTATCGGGCATTTTTTTAGGCAGGCATGTCATTTTTTGTATTTAGTGTCTGGGGGGGGGTCACAAAAGTGTACCTGTCAAGTTTCAGCTCTGTAGCATGTCCAGAACCCCTAAAAAACAGCATTTTTCTTATATTTTCAGGAATACGGCTTCTCTGCTGCTGTCTTTTTCTCTTGCAGGCATTTATCGGGCATTTTTTTAGGCAGGCATGTCATTTTTTGTATTTAGTGTCTGGGGGGTCACAAAAGTGTACCTGTCAAGTTTCAGATCTGTAGCATGTCCAGAACCCCTAAAAAACAGCATTTTTCTTATATTTTCAGGAATACGGCTTCTCTGCGGCTGTCTTTTTCTCTTGCAGGCATTTATCGGGCATTTTTTTAGGCAGGCATGTCATTTTTTGTATTTAGTGTCTGGGGGGTCACAAAAGTGTACCTGTCAAGTTTCAGATCTGTAGCATGTCCAGAACCCCTAAAAAACAGCATTTTTCTTATATTTTCAGGAATACGGCTTCTCTGCGGCTGTCTTTTTCTCTTGCAGGCATTTATCGGGCATTTTTTTAGGCAGGCATGTCATTTTTTGTATTTAGTGTCTGGGGGGTCACAAAAGTGTACCTGTCAAGTTTCAGCTCTGTAGCATGTCCAGAACCCCTAAAAAACAGCATTTTTCTTATATTTTCAGGAATACGGCTTCTCTGCGGCTGTCTTTTTCTCTTGCAGGCATTTATCGGGCATTTTTTTAGGCAGGCATGTCATTTTTTGTATTTAGTGTCTGGGGGGTCACAAAAGTGTACCTGTCAAGTTTCAGATCTGTAGCATGTCCAGAACCCCTAAAAAACAGCATTTTTCTTATATTTTCAGGAATACGGCTTCTCTGCGGCTGTCTTTTTCTCTTGCAGGCATTTATCGGGCATTTTTTTAGGCAGGCATGTCATTTTTTGTATTTAGTGTCTGGGGGGTCACAAAAGTGTACCTGTCAAGTTTCAGATCTGTAGCATGTCCAGAACCCCTAAAAAACAGCATTTTTCTTATATTTTCAGGAATACGGCTTCTCTGCGGCTGTCTTTTTCTCTTGCAGGCATTTATCGGGCATTTTTTTAGGCAGGCATGTCATTTTTTGTATTTAGTGTCTGGGGGGTCACAAAAGTGTACCTGTCAAGTTTCAGCTCTGTAGCATGTCCAGAACCCCTAAAAAACAGCATTTTTCTTATATTTTCAGGAATACGGCTTCTCTGCGGCTGGCTTTTTCTCTTGCAGGCATTTATCGGGCATTTTTTTAGGCAGGCATGTCATTTTTTGTATTTAGTGTCTGGGGGGTCTAAAAAGTGTACCTGTCAAGTTTCAGCTCTGTAGTATGTCCACAACCCAAAAAAAACAGCATTTTTCTTATGATTTTTAGTAGAAAACTAATGCAGTGTCTTTCCAGCTGTCTTTTTTTCTTTCTGGCAAGCTGAAATATGATATGCCAAGGCAAACATGCCTATCAGTTGAGCTATGACACAGACAACACTGCACACATGGGGAAATATGTAAAACAAAAAACAGGAAAAGGAAATTAGGTGACGGTAACAAAACATGATATTGTGATTGGCCAAATAAAAAGTCACCTCGCGATGAGGTCGCGCCAAAGTCGCGCTAAGTCGCGCCAAAGTCGCACTGGAAGCGACGCTACTTTAGTGGTAGCGGCAGTGTAAACCAGCACTAAAACATCCAGTGTGTGAATACGATCAGGTATGATGTTTTATCGGTCAAGTAGTGTAAGGGTTACGCCCGTCGCCCGCTTTACAGTGACAGACCAAACTCTGACAGACCAAACTCCCCGTTTAACAGTCAGTCAGTCCATTTGCACAACCGCAAACTCCCAATTTGCACAAGGTTGGATACCAAGCTAGCCATGTCCCGTTCCTTGTCCTCACTGACATCATTGAAGGTCTCTTCCTCCACCCAGCCACATACAACACCAAGGGTCCCCGAAAGGTGAGAACAAGCCCCCTGGGACGCCTGCTGTGGCTGGTATTCCACCTCCTCAAAGCCACCTTCCTCCTCTGACTTCTCTTCTTCAGACTCCTCTCTCTGCGTTGCCACAGGTCCAGCAATTGACAACGACAAGGCTGCTTCTGGTGGTGATGAGGACCACAACTCTTCCTCTTCATGCTCATCTACAGCCTGATCCAGTACTCTTCGCAGGGCACGCTCCAGAAAAAACGCATATGGGATGAGGTCGATGATGTTGCCTTGGGTTCGACTGACCACCAGGGTTGTCATCTCCGCAAAAGGACGCATGAGCCTACAGCCATTGTTCATGAGCATTCAGTAACGCGGCCAAAAAATACCCAGCTCCGCAGAAAGAATGAAAGAAAATGAATGTTTTTTTTATGAAAAATTATCCTGCGGATCGCTTTTGGTCTGTACACAATGAAGCAACGACCTTATCATCTGGGGTGTGCCAACACAATCCTAGAGGTGATCGCTTCATTGTGATATGCAAGCCCCTTCACCACGACAAGGTAACGATCACGAAGGGGAATTGACACATGTATGTGCCTTTTTTTTTGTTTTTTGTTTTTTTGCAGCCACAGTGTAGCACCAGAGGCCAGAAAAATTAGGCATGTACACATGCATGAAAAAGTAGGTATTGTTGCAGCCGCTGCTGTAGCAGCGGCCTGAAAAATTGAGGTTTTAAGGCAGAAAGTGCACTAAAACATTGCTGCTTGAACCGTAGTTGGTGGCGGAGACGTCACGTAAGTCATCCGGCATGCAGAGAATGATTATATACAGCAGCGTGTGGACCATTTTTAGGCCAAGGCATCTCAGTCATCACCAGGCCTTTTTTAGTCAAATGCATCCCCCACTGTCAGTCCCTTCGGGATCCATGCCTCATTCATCTTAATAAACGTGAGGTAATCAAGACTTTTTTGACCTAGGCGACTTCTCTTCTCAGTGACAATACCTCCTGCTGCGCTGAAGGTCCTTTCTGACAGCACACTTGAAGCGGGGCAGGCCAGAAGTTCAATGGCAAACTGGGATAGCTCAGGCCACAGGTCAAGCCTGCACACCCAGTAGTCAAGGGGTTCATCGCTCCTCAGAGTGTCGATATCTGCAGTTAAGGCAAGGTAGTCTGCTACCTGTCGGTCGAGTCGTTCTCTGAGGGTGGACCCCGAAGGGCTGTGGCGATGCATAGGACTAAAAAAGCTCCGCATGTCCTCCATCAACAAGACGTCTGTAAAGCGTCCTGTCCTTGCCGGCGTGGTTGTGGTGGTAGGAGGAGGATTACTTTCACCTCTTCCCCTGTTGGATTCCCGTTGTGCTGTGACATCACCCTTATACGCTGTGTAGAGCATAGTTTTTAACTTATTTTGTAGCTGCTGCATCCTTTGCGACTGCCGGTAATTGGGTAACATGTCACAGACTTTCTGCTTATACCGGGGGTCTAGTAGCGTGGCCACCCAGTACAGGTCGTTCTCCTTCAGCCTTTTTATACGAGGGTCTCTCAACAGGCATGACAGCATGAAAGACCCCATTTGCACAAGGTTGGATGCCGAGCTACTCATGTCCAATTCCTCGTCCTCACTGATGTCATTGAAGGTGTGTTCTTCCCCCCAGCCACGTACAACACCACGGGTACCAGATAGGTGACAACGAGCACCCTGGGATGCCTGCTGTGGTTGGTGTTCCTCCTCCTCAAAGCCACATTCCTCCTCTGACTCCTCTTCCTCACACTCCTCTTCCAGTGTTGCCGCAGGTCCAGCAATCGATGGTAAGGCTGTTTCTGGTGGTGGTGATGGTGACCACAACTCTTCCTCTTCCTCTTCACGCTCATCTACGGCCTGATCCAGCACTCTTCGCAGGGCACGCTCCAGGAAAAAAACATATGGGATGATGTCGCTGATGGTGCCTTCAGTGCGACTCACTAGGTTTGTCACCTCCTCAAAAGGACGCATGAGCCTACAGGCATTGCGCATGAGCGTCCAGTAGCGTGGCAAAAAAATACCCAGCTCCGCAAAGGCTGTCCTAGCACCCCGGTCATACAAATACTCGTTGACCGCTTTTTCTTGTTGGAGCAGGCGGTCGAACATTAGCAGTGTTGAATTCCAACGTGTCGGGCTGTCGCAAATCAAGCGCCTCACTGGCATGTTGTTTCGCCGCTGAATATCTGCAAAGTGCGCCATGGCCGTGTAGGAACGCCTGAAATGGCCACACACCTTCCTGGCCTGCTTGAGGACGTCCTGTAAGCCTGGGTACTTCTGCACAAAACGTTGCACAATCAGATTCAACACATGTGCCATGCACGGCACATGTGTCAACTTGCCCAAATTCAATGCCGCCAACAAATTGCTCCCGTTGTCACACACCACTTTGCCGATCTCCAGTTGGTGCGGGGTCAGCCACTGATCCACCTGTGCATTCAGGGCGGACAGTAGTGCTGGTCCGGTGTGACTCTCTGCTTTCAGGCAAGTCAACCCCAAGACAGCGTGACACTGTCGTATCCGGCATGTGGAATAGCCCCTGGGGAGCTGGGGGGGTGCAGTTGGTGTGGAGCAAGACGCAACAGCAGAAGAGGACTCAGCCGAGGAGGTTAGCAAAGAGGATGGAGTAGAGGAGGTGGCAGCAGGCCTGCCTGCAAGTCGTGGCGGTGTCACCAACTCCTCTGCAGCAGAGCCACGCATTCCATGCTTGGCAGCCGCCAGCAGGTTTACCCAATGCGCAGTGTACGTTATATACCTGCCCTGACCGTGCTTTGCAGACCAGCTATCAGTGGTCAGATGGACCCTTGCCCCAACACTGTGTGCCAGACGTGACATGATTTCTTTTTCCACAATAGAGTACAGGTTGGGGATTGCCTTTTGTGAAAAATAATTTCGGCCGGGTACCTTCCACTGCGGTGTCCCAATAGCGACAAATTTTTTGAAGGCCTCAGACTCCACCAGCTTGTATGGTAAAAGCTGGCGGGCTAAGAGTTCCGACAAGCCAGCTGTCAGACGCCGGGCAAGGGGGTGACTCTGCGAGATTGGCTTTTTGCGCTCAAACATTTCCTTCACAGACACCTGACTGTGGGCAGGTGACGAGCAGGAACTGCTGAAGGTGAGAGGCGGAGGGGCGGGTTGTTGATAGGGGGCATGGAGGACAGCAGTGGTTGACGTGGCTGAAGATGCTGGACCAGGAGGAGGATGGTGGCTTTCAGTTTGTGTGCTGCTTTTACTCATGTGTTGATCCCATAGGCGTTTGTGATGTGAGATCATGTGCCTTCGCAAAGCAGTTGTACCTAGGTGGGTGTTGGACTTCCCACGACTCAGTTTCTTTTGGCACAGGTTACAAATGGCATCGCTGATATCAGAGGCAGACACACAAAAAAAATGCCACACTGCTGAGCTTTGCAAGGACGGCATTCTGGTGGTGGCAACAGCTTGCGTTGATTGGCGTGCTGTCTGGCTGACCCCGGGTGCCGAATCTACATGCTGTCTGACTGCGCCACTAGCTCCTTGCGATGACCTCCTCCCCCTGCTTCCAACTCGTCTCCTCCTCCTCTCTGTCTCCCCATCTGAACTTTCCCCCTCTTCTTCTGCTCTTCGAGCAGGCACCCAGGTGACATCCACAGACACATCGTCATCATCAGCCGCTTCACTTGAAAACTCAGCAAAGGCAGCAGCAGCAGGTACAACATCATCATCATCACAATGTACGTCCATGTGTATAATGCTGCCTGACTGAGACATATCCCCGTTATCTACATCCTCTGGCACTAATAGTTGCGCATCACTTATTTCTTCAAACTGATGTGAAAATAACTCCTCTGACGGATCAAGTGAAGCGGCTGTGGTGCTAGTGTTGGTGGTGGTGCCGGCGGGCTGGCGAGTGGTAAATTGAGAGGTGCCCGAAGCTGAGCTGGAGGAGGATGGTGCATTAAGGTTCCGAGCGGAAGCTGTAGACGATTGGGTGTCCTGTGTAAGCCAGTCAACTATGGCCTCAGAATTTTTTGAGTTCAGGGGCTGTGGTGGCCTCTGAACACTGGCCATTATTCTAGAGCCTAAGGAAATCACAGCACCACGACCACGACGGCCCTTGCGGGGTGGCCTGCCTCTGCCTGTCATTTTTTTTTTTAATGTGTTGTTACTGTTGTACTATGAGTGCAAGCTGCTGTGCCACCTTATATATCAGTGGTGGGTGGGCAGTGGCACAGTACACTCTCTGTGGACCTGACAGCAGTCACTGGCACCCAGGCAACTGCAATTTAAAAAATATATATATTTTTTTTTACTTTGCAAGCTGCTGTGCCACCTTATATATCAGTGGTGGGTGGGCAGTGGCACAGTACACTCTCTGTGGACCTGACAGCAGTCACTGGCACCCAGGCAACTGCAATTTAAAAAATATATATTTTTTTTTTACTTTGCAAGCTGCTGTGCCACCTTATATATCAGTGGTGGGTGGGCAGTGGCACAGTACACTCTCTGTGGACCTGACAGCAGTCACTGGCACCCAGACAACTGCAATTTAAAAAATATATATATATTTTTTTACTTTGCAAGCTGCTGTGCCACCTTATATATCAGTGGTGGGTGGGCAGTGGCACAGTACACTCTCTGTGGACCTGACAGCAGTCACTGGCACCCAGGCAACTGCAATTTAAAAAAATATATATATATTTTTTACTTTGCAAGCTGCTGTGCCACCTTATATATCAGTGGTGGGTGGGTGGGCAGTGGCACAGTACACTCTCTGTGGACCTGACAGCAGTCACTGGCACCCAGGCAACTGCAATTTAAAAAAATATATATATTTTTTTTACTTTGCAAGCTGCTGTGCCACCTTATATATCAGTGGTGGGTGGGCAGTGGCACAGTACACTCTCTGTGGACCTGACAGCAGTCACTGGCACCCAGGCAACTGCAATTTAAAAAAATATATATATTTTTTTTACTTTGCAAGCTGCTGTGCCACCTTATATATCAGTGGTGGGTGGGCAGTGGCACAGTACACTCTCTGTGGACCTGACAGCAGTCACTGGCACCCAGGCAACTGCAATTTAAAAAAATATATATATTTTTTTTTACTTTGCAAGCTGCTGTGCCACCTTATATATCAGTGGTGGGTGGGCACACAGTGGCACTGCAGTGGGCACAGTACACTCTGTGGACCTGACAGTCACTGGCAGCCCAGGCAACTGCAATAATAAAAAATATTTTTTTTTTCAATTTATTGCAACAAGATGCTGTGCCAACGTATATATATCAGTGGTGGGCAGTGCACTGCAGTGGGTACAGTGCACTCTGTGGACCTGACACAGCACTCACTGCAATTATGACAGAGAAAAAAAAAATATTTTTTAAAATGCCAGGTACTGTGCCTGTGCCACCCGAAATGAGTGTGGTGTGCACACAGTACAGTCTGTGGTAGGTCTGTGGCCTCTCACACACAGCGGGCAGGCAACTGCAGTGTACAATAGATATATATATATATAAAGAAAAAAATCTATTACCTTACCAGCCCTTGAAAGGGCTTTTGGGGACACTATATATATATATATATGTATATATATATAAATAAAAAAATCCTCAATTACCAGCCCTTAAAAGGGCTTTTGGGGACACTAGATAGATATAGATATATATATATATGAAGAAACAACTCAATTACCAGCCCTTAAAAGGGCTTTTGGGGACGCTAGGTATATATATATATATATATATATATAAAAAAAAAAAAACACAAATACCAGCCCTTAGAAGGGCTTTTTGGGGTGCTGATATTACAGCAGTAGTGGACCAAGAACACTGCAAGACCAGGAACACTGACTAACTGTCCCTAGCTTAACAGCAGCAGCAGCAGCAGCAGCAGCAGCAGCTCTCCCTACTCTCACTACACACACTGCTTCAGAATGATCTAAGATGGATGCTGCCCTTGCTTATTTATAGGAGGTGGGAGGGTGTGGGAGGGAGGTACGCTGATTGGCTGGAAATGTGTCTGCTGACTGTAAAGTTCAGGGTCAAAGTTTGCCTCAATGATGTCTTATGGGGGGCGGACCGAACATCGCATATGTTCGCCGGCAGCGGCAAACGCGAACATGCTAAGTTCGCCGGGAACTGTTCGCCGGCGAACAGTTCTATACATCTCTAGTGCCATATGTCCGACATTTCTTGCATTTTTAAACACAGATCAATCCTGATTTTGTTCTTGCGTCTCCTGGGGGTCACCCCGATTGTAACCCTTTTTCAACCCTGTTTTAATTCTTTTCTATCTATATCACAGATCGAGAATTTTATTCTAATATATTTAATTTTAACATTCCGTTTTACACACACCTCATCTGGATATGTTCAGCTATCCAACATTGGGAGCAAATCCATAGATTTTATCCCAAGTTTTTTAACAATTTTTTTATATATTTTTTTAATAATTTTATGTTTTTATGGGAGAATGAAATGATAATTTCACCAGTAAAGGAATATACTGACCCCATAGATTAATTTAAATGGGACAGTAGCAACAAAATCATTTATAGCACCTTATATGGGTATTATATGATTGTGAGATATCAATTTACATATTTGCCTAATGCACTGCTATTCAATTAATTGTACCATACACCAATCCAATTGTACCTGGAAGAGAGTGCAGAGCCAGCTTCCGGTGGAGACTCATAGAATATAGATGTTAACCCTCAAATAAATTATTTAATTTATGTCTATTGGACATGAGATATTGAGTCCAGATATTGAGTCCTCCCAAGATCGAATACATGATTTTAGCCCTGTATTATTAATTCCTTGTGGAGATTTAGGATATAGGGAGGGACTTCCTGTTTAAAATAGACAGCGGGACATCCTTTGTTGACACCGGAAGCGGGCTCGACACTTCCAGATTTAAGGGCGGAGATGACGATGTGCGCTATCTCCTATCTCCGTCGACGTCCGCTTTTGGAGGAAACGCGTCAGTAAGGAGCGCCACATCGTCATCACTCATTGCCGTGGACCGCGCTGCAGGCGGCCGCGGTTACCTCTCTATGGTCCAGTCTTGATGGTCAGAAAAAGACGTTCTATGTAAGTGCAACCTTATTATTTATAAATAAACAGTTGAAGGGTACTGCACTATTGTACGATCTTTTATTTTTGGATTACCGGGAGACACTCAAAGGCACCAGAGGGGACATATCCAGACCCAGGTTACCAACAAGGGAGACCATTCATCCTCAGGAGAGTGTGTGAATAGCTCTATTCCATTAGCCATCTAGTAAGAGGCTCATCCTCTCTTCTGAGTGGTGTTTTACAGCTGGGATCCTATTTGGATAATGTTTCTCATCTGGATTTTGTTATCTATACGCCCTTACACTTCAATTCTCTGGTAAGGAGAAAATCCAGATATGGTGGTGGGATCACCTGCACCCTAGTTGCTGTGAATTTGACACTGAGGAGTTATTTATATCACATCACAACACAGACTTTGTTTGGATTGGACTGCACTTTACCTATACTGTTATGCTTTTGTCATTTATGTATAAGTGTGATTTATATATGCACTGATTTTTTAGTACATCAGTTTTATTTTATTTCTGATATGCACTGTGGCACTTAATATTGGTTTTATCTAATAATTTTTGATACCACGTCATTTTATCCACAATTATTTGAATCACGTTATTGGTTCATTTTAACCCCAAAGGGGTTAACCCTTTCAAGTTTAGCGCACCTGCTTTTTCAGTATTCATTATTCTAATTTTTTTCTAAGGTTTGCAGCTTTACTTTATTTATCCTGCGCAATTTTTTTACATCACTCGGCCTGTATATGCCCCAAAAATTAGCCCACGTGGGTTTAACTGACAGAAAAGAATGAAGTGTATTTGATGGCTGGGGGTACATTAAGCATTCACACAGTATACAGAAGAAAGTGTCGGCCTGTATAGGCCCCAAAAATTATCTCACATGGGTTGAACTGACAGCAAAGAACGTAGTATTTAATGGCTAGAGGTACATTAGGCATTCACACAGTATACAGAAGTAAGTGTCAGCCTGTATAGGCTGCAAAAATTAGCTCACACGGGTTGAACTGACAGCAAAGAACATAGTATTTGATGGCTAGAGGTACATTAGGCGTTCACAGAATACAGAAGTAAGCGTCGGCCTGTATAGGCCCCAGAAATTAGCCCACATGGGTTTAACTGACAGCAAAGAACGTAGTGTATTTGATGGCTGGAGGTACAGTAGGCATTCACAGTATACAGAAGTAAGTGTTGGCCTGTATAGGCCTCAAAAATTAGCCCACATGGGTTTAACTGACAGCAAACAACGAAGTGTATTTGATGGCTGGAGGTACAGTAGGCATTCACAGTATACAGAAGTAAGTGTCGGCCTGTATAGGCTGCAAAAATTAGCTCACATGGGTTGAAATGACAGCAAAGAACATAGTATTTGATGGCTAGAGGTACATTAGGCATTCACACAGTATACAGAAGTAAGTGTCGGCCTGTATAGGCTGCAAAAATTAGCTCACATGGGTTGAACTGACAGCAAAGAACGTAGTATTTGATGGCTAGAGGTACATTAGGCATTCACACAGTATACAGAAGTAAGTGTCGGCCTGTATAGGCTGGAAAAATTAGCTCACATGGGTTGAACTGACAGCAAAGAACGTAGTATTTGATGGCTAGAGGTACATTAGGCATTCACACAGTATACAGAAGTAAGTGTCGGCCTGTATAGGCTGCAAAAATTAGCTCACATGGGTTGAACTGACAGCAAAGAACGTAGTATTTGATGGCTAGAGGTACATTAGGCATTCACAAAGTATATAGAAGTAAGTGTCGGCCTGTATAGGCTGCAAAAATTAGCTCACATGGGTTGAACTGACAGCAAAGAACGTAGTATTTGATGGCTAGAGGTACATTAGTTATTCACAGGATACAGAAGTAAGTGTCGGCCTGTATAGGCCCCAAAAATTAGCCCACATGGGTTTAACTGACAGCAAAGAACTTAGTGTATTTGATGGCTGGAGGTACATTAGGCATTCACACAGTATACAGAAGTGAGTGTCGGCCTGTATAGGCTCCAAAAATTAGCTCACATGGGTTGAACTGACAGCAAAGAACATAGTATTTGATGGCTAGAGGTACATTAGGCAATCACACAGCATACAGAAGTAAGTGTTGCTCTGTATAGGCTCCAAAAATTAATTAGCTCACATGGGTTGAACTGACAGGGAAGAACGTTATGTATTTGATGGCTAGAGGTACATTAGGCATTCACAGTATACAGAAGTAAGCATTGGCCTGTATAGGCTCCAAAAACTAGCGCACATGGGTTTTACTGACAGCAAAGAACGTAGTGTATTTGATGGCTGGAGGAACAGTAGGCATTCACAGTATACAGAAGTAAGTGTCGGCCTGTATAGGCTGCAAAAATTAGCTCACATGGGTTGAAATGACAGCAAAGAACATAGTATTTCATGGCTAGAGGTACATTAGGCATTCACATAGTATACAGAAGTAAGTGTTGGTCTGTATAGGCTCCAAAAATTAGCTCACATGGGTTGATCTGACAGCAAAGAACGTAGTATTTGATGGCTCGAGGTACATTAGGCGCTCAAAGGATACAGAAGTAAGTGTCGGCATGTATAGTCCCCAAAAATTAGCCCACATGGGTTTAACTGACAGCAAAGAACATAGTGTATTTGATGGCTGGAGGTACAGTAGGCATTCACAGTATACAGAAGTAAGTGTCGGCCTGTATAGGCTGCAAAAATTAGCTCACATGGGTTGAAATGACAGCAAAGAACACAGTATTTGATGGCTACAGGTACATTAGGCATTCACACAGTATACAGAAGAAGGTGTCGGCCTGTATAGGCTCCAAAAAATTAGCTCACATGGGTTGAACTGAAAGCAAATAACATAGTATTTGATGGCTAGAGGTACATTAGGCGTTCACAGGATACAGAAGTAAGTGTCGGCCTGTATAGGCTCCAAAAATTTGCTCACATGGGTTTAACTGACAGCAAAGAACGTAGTGTTTTAGATTACTGCAGGTACAGTAGGCATTCACAGTATACAGAAGTAAGTGTCGGCCTGTATAGGCTCCAAAATTTAGCTCACATCGGTTGAACTGACAGCAAAGAACATAGTATTTGATGGCTAGAGGTACATTAGGCATTCACACAGTATACAGAAGAAGGTGTCGGCCTGTATAGGCTCCAAAAATTAGCTTACATGGGTTGAACTGAAAGCAAATAACGTAGTATTTGTTGGCTAGAGGTACTTTAGGCGCTCACAGGATACAGAAGTAAGTGTCGGCCTGTATAGGCCCCAAAAATTAGCCCACATGGGTTTAACTGACAGCAAAGAACGTAATGTATTTGATGGCTGGAGGTACATTAGGCATTCACAGTATACAGAAGTAAGTGTCGGCCTGTATAGGCTCCAAAAACTAGCTCACATGGGTTGAACTGACAGCAAAGAACGTAGTATTTGATGGCTAGAGGTACATTAGGCATTCACACAGTATATAGAAGTAGGTGTCAGCCTGTATAGGCTCCAAAAATTTGCTTACATGGGTTGAACTGACAGCAAAGAACGTAGTATTTGATGGCTAGAGGTACATTAGGCGTTCACAGGATACAGAAGAAAGTGTCGGCCTGTATAGGCCCGGAAAAAATAGCCAACATGCGTTTAACTGACAGCAAAGAACGTAGTGTATTTGATGGCTGGAGGTACATTAGGCATTCACAGTATACAGAAGTAAGTGTCGGCCTGTAAAGGCTCCAAAAAATAAGCTCACATGGGTTGAACTGACAGCAAAGAACGTAGTATTTGATGGCTAGAGGTATATTAGGCAATCACACAGTATACAGAAGTAAGTGTTGCTCTGTATAGGCTCCAAAAATTAGCTCACATGGGTTGAACTGACAGGAAAGAACGTAATGTATTTGATGGCTAGAGGTACATTAGGCGTTCACAGTATACAGAAGTAAGCGTTGGCCTGTATAGGCTCAAAAAATTAGCCCACATGGGTTTTACTGACAGCAAAGAACGTAGTGTATTTGATGGCTGGAGGAACAGTAGGCATTCACAGTATACAGAAGTAAGTGTTGGTCTGTATAGGCTCCAAAAATATGCTCACATGGGTTGACCTGACAGCAAAGAACGTAGTATTTGATGGCTAGAGGTACATTAGGCAATCACACAGTATATAGAAGTAAGTGTCGGCCTGTATAGGCTCCAAAAATTAGCTCACATGGGTTGAACTGACAGCACAGAACGTAGTATTTGATGGCTCGAGGTACATTAGGCGCTCACAGGATACCGAAGTAAATGTCGGCATGTATAGTCCCCAAAAATTAGCCCACATGGGTTTAACTGACAGCAAAGAACATAGTGTATTTGATGGCTGGAGGTACAGTATGCATTCACAGTATACTGAAGTAAGTGTTGGCCTGTATAAGCTGCAAAAATTAGCTCACATGGGTTGAAATGACAGCAAAGAACATAGTATTTGATGGCTAGATGTACATTAGGCATTCACACAGTATACAGAAGAAGGTGTCGGCCTGTATAGGCTCCAAAAAATTAGCTCACATGGGTTGAACTGACAGCAAAGAACTTAGTGTATTTGATGGCTGGAGGTACATTAGGCATTCACACAGTATACAGAAGTAAGTGTTACTCTGTATAGGCTCCAAAAATTAGCTCACATGGGTTGAACTGACAGGAAAGAACGTAATGTATTTGATGGCTAGAGGTACATTAGGCGTTCACAGTATACAGAAGTAAGCGTTGGCCTGTATAGGCTCCAAAATTTAGCCCACATGGGTTTTACTGACAGCAAAGAACGTAGTGTATTTGATGGCTGGAGGAACAGTAGGCATTCACAGTATACAGAAGTAAGTGTCGGCCTGTATAGGCTGCAAAAATTAGCTCACATGGGTTTAAATGACAGCAAAGAACATAGTATTTCATGGCTAGAGGTACATTAGGCATTCACACAGTATACAGAAGTAAGTGTTGGTCTGTATAGGCTCCAAAAATTAGCTCACATGGGTTGATCTGACAGCAAAGAACGTAGTATTTGATGGCTAGAGGTACATTAGGCAATCACACAGTATATAGAAGTAAGTGTCGGCCTGTATAGGCTCCAAAAATTAGCTCACATGGGTTGAACTGACAGCAAAGAACGTAGTATTTGATGGCTAGAGGTACATTAGGCATTCACACAGTAAACAGAAGTAAGTGTCAGCCTGTATAGGCTCAAAAATTAGCTCACATGGGTTGAACTGACAGCAAAGAACGTAGTATTTGATGGCTCGAGGTACAATAGGCGCTCACAGGATACAGAAGTAAGTGTCGGCATGTATAGTCCCCAAAAATTAGCCCACATGGGTTTAACTGACAGCAAAGAACATAGTGTATTTGATGGCTGGAGGTACAGTAGGCATTCACAGTATACAGAAGTAAGTGTCGGCCTGTATAGGCTGCAAAAATTAGCTCACATGGGTTGAACTGACAGCAAAGAACATAGTATTTGATGGCTAGAGGTACATTAGGCATTCACGCAGTATACAGAAGAAGGTGTCGGCCTGTATAGGCTCCAAAAAATTAGCTCACATGGGTTGAACTGAAAGCAAATAACGTAGTATTTGATGGCTAGAGGTACATTAGTGTAATGTTCTGGTACCTCTGGTACCCTTGTTCCATATTTCTCCTTTGCTAATTGCGTCCCATCTTGTGTAACAAAGAGACGCATATACCTTTAAGACCGGATGACATCATTGCCGAGCGCCGCTATGAGCGGCTATTTCAATCGCCGGCTTTCTCTCACTCACCGCTCGTTCAAACCACATGTTCACCGCACCTACTACTGTGAAGTCGGAGCTGCTGACATTTTCCCTTTGCTGAACTGAAGCCGGAACGTCGCTGGTGATCCGTATCTCGCTACTGGATCACCTCTCTCTAATGGACACTGTTACTACTAACCTATCTAAGTGATAAGTACCCCACAGGGGATTCCTTACTAATCAATCTCCTACTGTCATCTACTGCAATTACCAAGACTATCTGTATCTATCTATTCACTATCATCTGCATAGACTGTTAGCTCTTGGGACTACCTTCAACTATCCTTGCACTAGGTTACTCTGTCTAAGTATACTCCATCTGTGTCCTCTTACCATCTGCACTATACTTGACATCAGAATCTGCTTTACCATCACCTGCAACTCTCCTAATACTACTTCCAGTGCTCACCATACAATAGCCTGTCTCTCATCTATACATCCTCATATATTCTATCCCTCCATTAAACATCGAATTAAGTATATATATAGTATATAACAGGCTGTGCACTGTGATGAAGTCCTGAGAGTTGGATATGTTTGTTCAACAGAATCTCTACAAGGCTACTGAGTGTAATAATTCTGCAGCTGTAAATCCATCCACTAACAAAAACGCATGAACGTTACAGATTGAACGAGCCCTTAAAAAAAAATATGGATTCAGCAGAATTATCCACTCATGTACTACAATTAAAACAGCAAGTAGATTCATTGATCCTTGCCCTTACAGAGGTACAAAATGAAAATCAGACCTTGAGACAGCAGCTTGGACGTCTCCCACAGATTTCTGCTGCTCAGCCCCGTGAGCCTAAGATAAACCCTCCTCTAGTGTTTTCTGGTGATCGGAGCAAATTTTGTGAATTTAAAAACGCATGTCGATTGTTTTTTTTGTTAAAACCTCTAACCTACACCACTGACCAAATTAAGGTTTGTACCGTCATCTCCTATTTAACGGGTGAACCCCGGGCCTGGGCAGACGCTCTCTTTGAAAAGGATGATCCACTCCTTAATTCTTATCCCTTATTCCTAGCACAACTAGCTAGTTTATATGAAGACCCCAACAAGCAGAGTACCGCTGATACCCAATTACGGGCCTTAAAACAAGGAAGGAGACCTGTTGAAGATTTTGTGGCGAATTTTAAAAGAGGCCGTTAAAGATGAGCTCGCCCGAACGGATTTACCTGGCACTCTAGAGGGACTGATACAGACCAGTATCAATATTGACAGACGACTACGAGAAAGAAAGGCTGAGAAGATGGGCTCACCATTTTCCAGTCCTTCTCGGATGTTGCCTGCTGACCCTACTCCTATGGAAGTAGGAATGATACGCCCACCTCTGACCCTTTCTGAACGTGCCAGGAGGAAAACCGAACATCTTTGCATGTCCCCGAATCATTTGATAAACGAGTGTCCCCTTGTCCGCAGAAAAGAGGGTGAGTGTTCAAATGTCTTGCTAGGGGGACTCACAACTTCCTTTTCTAATCCTTATCTTTTTGTTCATTTAACATTGCAGTGGGACCAAACTAGGATCACCACCAAGGCTATGATCGACACAGGATCTTGTGGAAACTACATTGACATTTGTTTTGTCTCCCTTAATAAAATACCTATTGTTTCAAAACCCAAACCTGTATCCGTTAGTTTTATTAACGGTACCCCTTTATCCTCTGGTCCTATCACCAGTCAGACACAAGCACTCCTTGTAACTGCTGACGAGTCTCATGTGGAGACCACCACCTTTGATGTATTAACTTCACCACATTTTCCAATCATTTTGGGACTTCCCTGGTTACACATACATCAACCAATCATCGATTGGAAAACAAGAACGCTAGCCTTCTCTTCTCACTATTGTGAAACGACGTGTAATCTCCCCACATATGATAGGATCCTGTCTGTAGTGTCAGATGACATTATTCCCAAGTGTTATCAGGATTTATCAGAGGTTTTCCTTGGGAAAAACGCTCAAAAGCTACCTCCCCATAGGGACTATGATTGTTGTATCGATCTACTCCTTAAAAGCAAGTTGCCTTTCGGACATGTTTATCCTCTCTCACAGGATGAACTCTCTCATCTTAAGGAGTATCTGGATGAGAACTTGGCAAAAGGATTCATCCGACCTTCTACTTCCTCCACTGCTGCTGGACTCTTCTTTGTCCGCAATAAGGATTCTAGCCTTAGGCCTATCATTGATTTCAGACAATTAAATGCCATTACAATAAAGGATCGTTATCCTTTACCTCTTATTCCTGAACTTATCGAACAGGTGCGTGGGGCTTCTTTCTTTTCAAAATTGGACCTAAAAGGGGCATACAATTTAATTCGAATCCGTAAAGGGGATGAATGGAAGACGGCATTCAGAACCAGATACGGACTGTTTGAGTACCTTGTAATGCCATTTGGGCTATGTAATGCTCCCGCAGCCTTCCAGCGGTTTATAAATGAGATATTCAGAGACTTGCTTGATGTTTGTGTTGTAGTATATTTGGACGATATACTTATCTATTCTCATTCCTTACCTGAGCATATAAAACATGTGAGACTTGTGTTGTCAAGACTACTTGCACATAACTTATATGTTAAATCAAAAAAATGTTTGTTTCATAAAGAGGAAGTACTATTCCTAGGATATATTATATCTAAAAATGGAATCAAAATGGACATGAGCAAAATATCCTGCATTCTGGATTGGCCTGTGCCAACCACTCGCAAAGCATTACAAAGGTTCCTAGGATTCTCTAATTACTATAGGAAATTCATTAAGAACTTCTCTGCGATTGTGAAACCTCTCACACAACTTACAAGCACGAAGAAACCATTTAATTGGTCAAAAGAAGCAAATGGAGCATTCTGTCTGCTGAAATCAAGCTTTACTACTGCCCCCATACTATGCCATCCAGACCCATCTCTTCAATACATCTTGGAGGTAGATGCGTCAAATATGGCAGTAGGAGCAGTTCTCTCACAACGACCAACAAACACCTCACCTCTTCACCCAGTTGCTTTCTTCTCAAAGTCATTAAGCAGCCCCGAGGTGAACTACCCAGTAGGTGAGAAGGAGTTATTAGCCATAAAACTGGCGTTAGAGAATTGGCGACATCTACTTGAGGGCACTCAATTGCCAATTCTGATATATACTGATCACAAAAACCTTCAATACCTTCAAACTAATAGAAATCTTTCCCACCGGCAGGTACGGTGGTCGTTATTCTTTCTGAGATTTAATTTTTTAGTGACTTACACGCCCGCAGACAAAAATAAAAAAGCGGATGCACTTTCACGACTAGCCGAGAAAGATTGTACTGAGGTTCCCTCAGTTCCTATAATACCACTTGAACGTATTATCGGTGTCATTCACTCCCTGAAGGAAGAGATTTTGCACAGCATAGGATTGGACTCACCTCCACCACAACTAACTACTGACGCAGAAGGCTTCCTCTACTACAACGATAAATTATACATACCCCCTACTATGCGAACCAAGATCTTAGAATTGTCGCATGATGTACCTATGGCAGGACATATGGGTATGACTAAAACTTTCAATCTACTTACTAGGCAATTCTGGTGGCCAGACATGAAGACAACCGTAAAAAAGTTCGTTTCATCTTGTGATATTTGTGCAAGGTCTAAAATTGACAACACAAAACCATCGGGGTTACTTTGTAGTTTACCGATACCCCAGGTTCCGTGGGAAGTGGTATCCTTAGACTTCATAGTGGAACTACCACCTTCCAAAGGATTCAACACCATCTTGGTGTCAGTGGACCATCTGACCAAGATGGCACATTTCACTCCTATCCGAAAACTACCTTCATCCAAACAAACAGCGGAATTACTTGTGAAACATGTCTTTAAGTTACATGGTATTCCAAAGACACTGCTGTCTGACCGTGGTTCACAATTCATCTCAAAGTTTTGGCTAGCTCTATGTCAGATACTGCGAATAGAGCGTAACCTTACTTCTCCCTACCACCCTCAGACCAACGGACAGACAGAGAGAGTTAACCAGTGCATTGAACAGTATCTGCGTTGCTATACTTCGTATCTACAGGACGATTGGGCAGATCTCCTCCCGCTGGCGGAATTCGCCTATAACAACGCAACTCATAGCACTACTAAACAAAGTCCGTTTTACCTAAATTATGGGTTTCATCCCACACCCCTTCCTCCACGTATCTTGCCATCAAGTAATCCAGTGGCATCTGATTATCTTGCCCAGATAAAGGATTCTCTGGGATTACTCAACAATACCATATCCCATGCTCATAGCCAACAAAAGAAGTACTACGACCTCCGTAGGAAACCCTCTCCCCAATATGCCATTGGAGATCTTGTTTGGCTTTCCACAAAAAATCGGAGACTAAAAATCCCTAGTAAAAAACTTGGACCTCTATTTCTGGGACCTTTCCCAATAGAGAAGCTTTTTGGAAAAGCTGCAGTACAACTCACATTACCAGCAGACCTCAAGATACATCCTGTCTTCCATGTGTCTCTACTGAAGCCCCATGTTCCTAACCAAGGAATAAGGCCTACTATCTCACCTCCACCTCCTGTACAAGTGGAAGGTGGAGAAGAATTTGAGATAAAAGAAATTTTGGATTCCCGTTTCAATAGAAGAAGACTCCAGTATCTTGTACGATGGAAGAACTATGGGCCCCAAGATGACACCTGGCTGGATACCTCCGATATACATGCCCCTAGACTGATTCGCAATTTCCACTCGAAATATCCAGAAAAAACAGTTCTAGAGGCCTTCCGGAGCCGGCCTTAAGGGGGGGGGGGGTACTGTAATGTTCTGGTACCTCTGGTACCCTTGTTCCATATTTCTCTATGCTAATTGCGTCCCATCTTGTGTAACAAGGAGACGCATATACCTTTAAGACCGGATGACATCATTGCCGAGCGCCGCTATGAGCGGCTATTTCAATCGCCTGCTTTCTCTCACTCACCGCTCGTTCAAACCACATGTTCACCGCACCTACTCCTGTGAAGACAGAGCTGCTGACATTTTCCCTTTGCTGAACTGAAGCCGGAACGTCGCTGGTGATCCGTATCTCGCTACGGGATCACCTCTCTCTAATGGACACTGTTACTACTAACCTATCTAAGTGATAAGTACCCCACTGGGGATTCCTTACTAATCAATCTCCTACTGTCATCTACTGCAATTACCAAGACTATCTGTATCTATCTATTCACTATCATCTGCATAGACTGTTAGCTCTTGGGACTACCTTCAACTATCCTTGCACTAGGTTACTCTGTCTAAGTATACTCCATCTGTGTCCTCTTACCATCTGCACTATACTTGACATCAGAATCTGCTTTACCATCACCTGCAACTCTCCTAATACTACTTCCAGTGCTCACCATACAATAGCCTGTCTCTCATCTATACATCCTCATATATTCTATCCCTCCATTAAACATCTAATTAAGTATATATATAGTATATAACAGGCTGTGCACTGTGATGAAGTCCTGAGAGTTGGATATGTTTGTTCAACAGAATCTCTACAAGGCTACTGAGTGTAATAATTCTGCAGCTGTAAATCCATCCACTAACAAAAACGCATGAACGTTTCAATTAGGCATTCACAGGATACAGAAGTATGTGTCGGCCTGTATAGGCCCCAAAAATTAGCCCACATGGGTTTAAATGACAGCAAAGAACTTAGTGTATTTGATGGCTGGAGGTACATTAGGCATTCACACAGTATACAGAAGTGAGTGTCGGCCTGTATAGGCTCCAAAAATTAGCTCACATGGGTTGAACTGACAGCAAATAACATAGTATTTGATGGCTAGAGGTATATTAGGCAATCACACAGTATACAGAAGTAAGTGTTGCTCTGTATAGGCTCCAAAAATTAGCTCACATGGGTTGAACTGACAGGAAAGAACGTAGTGTATTTGATGGCTAGAGGTACATTAGGCGTTCACAGTATACAGAAGTAAGCGTTGGCCTGTATAGGCTCCAAAAATTAGCCCACATGGGTTTTACTGACAGCAAAGAACGTAGTGTATTTGATGGCTGGAGGAACAGTAGGCATTCACAGTATACAGAAGTAAGTGTCGGCCTGTAAAGACTGCAAAAATTAGCTCACATGGGTTGAAATGACAGCAAAGAACATAGTATTTCATGGCTAGAGGTACATTAGGCATTCACACAGTATACAGAAGTAAGTGTTGGTCTGTATAGGCTCCAAAAATTAGCTCATATGGGTTGATCTGACAGCAAAGAACGTAGTATTTGATGGCTAGAGGTACATTAGGCAATCACACAGTATATAGAAGTAAGTGTCGGCCTGTATAGGCTCCAAAAATTAGCTCACATGGGTTGAACTGACAGCAAAGAACGTAGTATTTGATGGCTAGAGGTACATTAGGCATTCACACAGTATACAGAAGTAAGTGTCAGCCTGTATAGGCTCAAAAATTAGCTCACATGGGTTGAACTGACAGCAAAGAACGTAGTATTTGATGGCTCGAGGTACATTAGGCGCTCACAGGATACAGAAGTAAGTGTCGGCATGTATAGTCCCCAAAAATTAGCCCACATGGGTTTAACTGACAGCAAAGAACATAGTGTATTTGATGGCTGGAGGTACAGTAGGCATTCACAGTATACAGAAGTAAGTGTCGGCCTGTATAGGCTGCAAAAATTAGCTCATATGGGTTGAAATGACAGCAAAGAACATAGTATTTGATGAATACAGGTACATTAGGCATTCACACAGTATACAGAAGAAGGTGTCGGCCTGTATAGGCTCCAAAAAATTAGCTCACATGGGTTGAACTGAAAGCAAATAACGTAGTATTTGATGGCTAGAGGTACATTAGGCGTTCACAGGATACAGAAGTAAGTGTCGGCCTGTATAGGCTCCAAAAAATTTGCTCACATGGGTTTAACTGACAGCAAAGAACATAGTATTTGATGGCTAGAGGTACATTAGGCATTCACACAGTATACAGAAGTAAGTGTCGGCCTGTAAAGGGTCAGAAAATTAGCTCACATGGGTTGAACTGACAGCAAAGAACATAGTATTTGATGGCTAGAGGTACATTAGGCATTCACACAGTATACAGAAGTAAGTGTCGGCCTGTAAAGGGTCAGAAAATTAGCTCACATGGGTTGAACTGAAAGCAAATAACGTAGTATTTGATGGCTAGAGGTACATTAGGCGCTCACAGGATACAGAAGAAAGTGTAGTGCCTGTATAGGCCCCAAAAATTTGCCCACATGGGTTTAACTGACAGCAAAGAACGTAGTGTATTTCATGGCTGGAGGTACATTAGGCATTCACAGTATACAGAAGTAAGTGTTGGCCTGTATAGGCTCCAAAAACTAGCTCACATGGGTTGAACTGACAGCAAAGAACGTAGTATTTGATGGCTAGAGGTACATTAGGCATTCACACAGTTTATAGAAGTAGGTGTCAGCCTGTATATGTATAGGCTCCAAAAATTTGCTTACATGGGTTGAACTGACAGCAAAGAACGTAGTATTTGATGGCTAGAGGTACATTAGGCGTTCACAGGATACAGAAGTAAGTGTCGGCCTGTATAGGCTCCAAAAATGAGCTCACATGGGTTTAACTGACAGCAAAGAACGTAGTATTTGATGGCTGGAGGTACATTAGGCATTCACAGTATACAGAAGTAAGTGTCGGCCTGTATAGGCTCCAAAAAATTAGCTCACATGGGTGGAACTGACAGCAAAGAACGTAGTATTTGATGGCTAGAGGTACATTAGGCGTTCACACAGTATACAGAAGTAAGTGTCGGCCTGTATAGGCTGCAAAAATTTGCTCACATGGGTTGAACTGACAGCAAAGAACGTAGTATTTGATGGCTCGAGGTACATTAGGCGCTCACAGGATACAGAAGTAAGTGTCGGCATGTATAGTCCCCAAAAATTAGCCCACATGGGTTTAACTGACAGCAAAGAACATAGTGTATTTGATGGCTGGAGGTACAGTAGGCATTCACAGTATACAGAAGTGTCGGCCTGTATAGGCTGCAAAAATTAGCTCACATGGGTTGAACTGACAGCAAAGAACATAGTATTTGATGGCTAGAGGTACATTAGGCATTCACACAGTATACAGAAGAAGGTGTCGGCCTGTATAGGCTCCAAAAAATTAGCTCACATGGGTTGAACTGAAAGAAAATAACGTAGTATTTGATGGCTAGAGGTACATTAGGCGTTCACAGGATACAGAAGTATGTGTCAGCCTTTATAGGCCCCAAAAATTAGCCCACATGGGTTTAACTGACAGCAAAGAATTTAGTGTATTTGATGGCTGGAGGTACATTAGCCATTCACACAGTATACAGAAGTGAGTGTCGGCCTGTATAGGCTCCAAAAATTAGCTCACATGGGTTGAACTGACAGCAAATAACGTAGTATTTGATGGCTAGAGGTATATTAGGCAATCACACAGTATACAGAAGTAAGTGTTGCTCTGTATAGGCTCCAAAAATTAGCTCACATGGGTTGAACTGACAGGAAAGAACGTAGTGTATTTGATGGCTAGAGGTACATTAGGCGTTCACAGTATACAGAAGTAAGCGTTGGCCTGTATAGGCTCCAAAAATTAGCCCACATGGGTTTTACTGACAGCAAAGAACGTAGTGTATTTGATGGCTGGAGGAACAGTAGGCATTCAGAGTATACAGAAGTAAGTGTCGGCCTGTAAAGGCTGAAAAAATTAGCTCACATGGGTTGAAATGACAGCAAAGAACATAGTATTTCATGGCTAGAGGTACATTAGGCATTCACACAGTATACAGAAGTAAGTGTTGGTCTGTATAGGCTCCAAAAATTAGCTCAAATGGGTTGATCTGACAGCAAAGAACGTAGTATTTGATGGCTAGAGGTACATTAGGCAATCACACAGTATATAGAAGTAAGTGTCGGCCTGTATAGGCTCCAAAAATTAGCTCACATGGGTTTAACTGACAGCAAAGAACATAGTGTATTTGATGGCTGGAGGTACAGTAGGCATTCACAGTATACAGAAGTGTCGGCCTGTATAGGCTGCAAAAATTAGCTCACATGGGTTGAACTGACAGCAAAGAACATAGTATTTGATGGCTAGAGGTACATTAGGCATTCACACAGTATACAGAAGAAGGTGTCGGCCTGTATAGGCTCCAAAAAATTAGCTCACATGGGTTGAACTGAAAGAAAATAACGTAGTATTTGATGGCTAGAGGTACATTAGGCGTTCACAGGATACAGAAGTATGTGTCAGCCTTTATAGGCCCCAAAAATTAGCCCACATGGGTTTAACTGACAGCAAAGAATTTAGTGTATTTGATGGCTGGAGGTACATTAGCCATTCACACAGTATACAGAAGTGAGTGTCGGCCTGTATAGGCTCCAAAAATTAGCTCACATGGGTTGAACTGACAGCAAATAACGTAGTATTTGATGGCTAGAGGTATATTAGGCAATCACACAGTATACAGAAGTAAGTGTTGCTCTGTATAGGCTCCAAAAATTAGCTCACATGGGTTGAACTGACAGGAAAGAACGTAGTGTATTTGATGGCTAGAGGTACATTAGGCGTTCACAGTATACAGAAGTAAGCGTTGGCCTGTATAGGCTCCAAAAATTAGCCCACATGGGTTTTACTGACAGCAAAGAACGTAGTGTATTTGATGGCTGGAGGAACAGTAGGCATTCACAGTATACAGAAGTAAGTGTCGGCCTGTAAAGGCTGAAAAAATTAGCTCACATGGGTTGAAATGACAGCAAAGAACATAGTATTTCATGGCTAGAGGTACATTAGGCATTCACACAGTATACAGAAGTAAGTGTTGGTCTGTATAGGCTCCAAAAATTAGCTCAAATGGGTTGATCTGACAGCAAAGAATGTAGTATTTGATGGCTAGAGGTACATTAGGCAATCACACAGTATATAGAAGTAAGTGTCGGCCTGTATAGGCTCCAAAAATTAGCTCACATGGGTTTAACTGACAGCAAAGAACGTAGTATTTGATGGCTAGAGTTACATTAGGCATTCACACAGTATACAGAAGTAAGTGTCAGCCTGTATAGGCTCAAAAATTAGCTCACATGGGTTGAACTGACAGCAAAGAACGTAGTATTTGATGGCTCGAGGTACATTAGGCGTTCACAGGATACAGAAGTATGTGTCGGCCTGTATAGGCCCCAAAAATTAGCCCACATGGGTTTAACTGACAGCAAAGAACTTAGTGTATTTGATGGCTGGAGGTACATTAGGCATTCACACAGTATACAGAAGTTAGTGTCGGCCTGTATAGGCTCCAAAAATTAGCTCACATGGGTTGAACTGACAGCAAATAACGTAGTATTTGATGGCTAGAGGTATATTAGGCAATCACACAGTATACAGAAGTAAGTGTTGCTCTGTATAGGCTCCAAAAATTAGCTCACATGGGTTGAACTGACAGGAAAGAACGTAGTGTATTTGATGGCTAGAGGTACATTAGGCGTTCACAGTATACAGAAGTAAGCGTTGGCCTGTATAGGCTCCAAAAATTAACCCACATTGGTTTTACTGACAGCAAAGAACGTAGTGTATTTGATGGCTGGAGGAACAGTAGGCATTCACAGTATACAGAAGTAAGTGTCGGCCTGTAAAGGCTGCAAAAATTAGCTCACATGGGTTGAAATGACAGCAAAGAACATAGTATTTGATGGCTAGAGGTACATTAGGCATTCACACAGTATACAGAAGTAAGTGTTGGTCTGTATAGGCTCCAAAAATTAGCTCACATGGGTTGATCTGACAGCAAAGAACGTAGTATTTGATGGCTAGAGGTACATTAGGCAATCACACAGTATATAGAAGTAAGTGTCAGCCTGTATAGGCTCAAAAATTAGCTCACATGGGTTGAACTGACAGCAAAGAACGTAGTTGTAACGGAACCGTCGACCCACACCGTACTTGTGGTCTTCCGTCAGTATGTGGCTTCCTCCAGTCTGGACATAGATGGATATATTCCAGCTGCCCTACATACAAAAACTAGCCTGAACTTAGCTTGTATGTCTCTGAAAGCAACTCACTCTTTTTTGAACACAGGCACAATAGATCACAACTCAAGGGACAATCCCCCCTCCTCCTCTTTGCATAACAACAACACACTGGGCGGGGAACTACATTCTGTAACATGACACACAGGTGTATTCAACTTTCCAACAGACAGTCTAGGAAGGGCTGCTGGAGAAATCCCTTCCTCCCCTCTAGAAGCTAATACACATGTACCTCCCATAATAGGTTTAAGGCAGACAGAACAACAATAGAACAAAGAAATGCAGGAACTTAACCATAACAAACCCCACCCCATCTCAACCTATCTAGCAGAGGTCTATGGGACACCATTTCCAATATTATAACAGTCTGAAAGGTGAAATTGTTCATCTTTATATAATTCTTTGAGGAATATTGTTCTTAAATATTCCTGTCATAGGTTCAACACAAACCACACATACAGAACCCAGGATAGCCGGGATAACACCAAATGCTGAGTCTGGTGTGGTTTTACAGCGAGTCTGGCTAGTGCAGACCCAACTGGGGTTCTTGGTCACCCTGTGCCCCTAATAGACACAGGGGACTTACACATAAGAGGAGATTAGGGGGCAGAGAGAGGGTTTTCCCAACCCCTCTAAGGTAAGCTGAATTCCACAGGACCTCCAACCAAAGTGACTACCGTCACATCTCTCCCCTTTCCAAAGGAGACTAACGCAGGAGGAGACCCCAAACAGGTTGACTTCGAAGTTAGTCCATAGCTCCCATCCCCCAATGTCTGTCCCCACACAGTACCCCAAACAAATTGTCCGGAACACAGCGTTACTCACCCAGCCAACCTCTGCCTCTCGTGTAAAACATACCCACCGCTGGGGAGAAGCGTGGACTGGCCCTTCTCCCAGGAGTCCTTTCAGCTGCTGGAGAGAAGACAGGGTGGCTGGGCTCACTTTGTCAGGTTGTTGGGGATCTGGGCCGACGATCCAGCATCCCTGGGGTATGCAAGTAAAGACCTTAGTCCCATCCACTTTCTCAGGAAACCCATCCTTTGTTAGTTGAGGGCAGAGGCCAGCCGCACTCTGCCCTGTTGCCAGCTCTTCGGCTGGGTTGGTGTCATCATTCTGGGAAGCCGTCTGCTGCTGGGGAGTGACCACCACCTTCTCACCCTGGGCCTCCGGAACTGCCTCAGGTGTGGGGAAGATGTCTAGGACCCTCTGTCCAGTTGTCAGCTCTTCTGCCGTAGAAGCTTCTTGTAACTCCACAGATGCTGCTGTTGGTGTTGGGCAGAGCTCAGTAATATTAGGCCCTGATGCCCGTTGTTCCGCAGGGAAGTAAGCTGAAAAGTCAGTGGCCTTGCACACATCTTCCTGGGCCACCAATTGTTGCAGGCAGAGGTTAGCAGCGCTATGCCTGGATGCCCGCTCTTCTACTGTAAGCTCACTGAGATGTTCCTCCTCAGCAGGAAAGACTATTAAATCCTCAGTCTCTGGAATTGCTGAAAGTCCAGGGCACAGGCTGGTGGCACTCAGGCCCAGTGCCAACACTTTGGCAGGTGATTTATCACCCATATCATCCTTCGATGAAAAGTCAGGTAAATCTGTAATCCATGGCTGGTGCTGAGTAGTGGGATCGACCATCTCCACCCCCAGTGCTGTTTGCTGCTGCTGGGACAAGGGTCCTACAATCTCCTCTCCAGGTAACACTGGCTGGAGCTGGGTAGTTGGACTTACTGTCTCCACTACCAGTGCTGTTTGCTGCTGCTGGGCCGAGGGACCTACAATCTCCTCTCCCGGTAACGCTGGCTGGTGCTGAGCAGAGTCTATCAGCCGTCTGTAGGCGATCTCCAGCTCCCATTCCTGAATGGCCAGAAACTCCATATCTTCCAGTGCCCAGAGCACTTCCGAGATGTTCAGGATCTTTTCTCTGGAATCCATAATTTCCTCTAATCGCCACTCCAAATCGCTCCCAAAGTTAGGGTCCTCTGACCACTTCTCTAATGACAGTCCCAGGCCGCCATAGCCAAAGCCTTCTGTTGGGCTGTCGTCCACGGTCCATGGGCACACTTGGCTTACATACCAGCGGAGAGCTCTGTACCTCTCATCCAATCGCATCTCCTCCTGGACAAGCCTGCTTAATTCAGCTTTCCATTCCTTGTGCAGTTTATCTCCCAAAACCAGCACCCACAATCCATACTGCGACCAGTACCTTTCCTGGAAGGAGGAGAGGATTTTTCCCTGGTGTCGCTGCTCACAAGCTAGCGTTTCCTTCCAGAGTTCAAAGCGGATTGAATCATAACATCCTAGCAGGACCTTCTCTGACACCGATCCCCTGTGCTGTATCCGCATCTCTCGCAACCTCCTTCCAAATTCCTCTTCCATGGCAGCTGATATCTGTACCTCTCCTCTTTTGTTATCCGTACCTTGGATCCCGGTGGAGGTTTGGATGTCCCAGACTGCAGGAAGCATCCCGCCGCTGCCAACCAGTGTAACTGAACCGTCGACCCACACCGTACTTGTGGTCTTCGGTCAGTATGTGGCTTCCTCCAGTATGGACATAGATGGAGATATTCCAGCTGCCCTACATACAAAAACTAGCCTGAACTTAGCTTGTATGTCTCTGAAAGCAACTCACTCTTTTTTGAACACAGGCACAAAAGATCACAACTCACGGGACAATCCCCCCTCCTCCTCTTTGCATAACAACAACACACTGGGCGGGGAACTACATTCTGTAACATGACACACAGGTGTATTCAACTTTCCAACAGACAGTCTAGGAAGGGCTGCTGGAGATATCCCCTCCTCCCCTCTAGAAGCTAATACACATGTACCTCCCATAATAGGTTTAAGGCAGACAGAACAACAATAGAACAAAGAAATGCAGGAACTTAACCATAACAAACCCCACCCCATCTCAACCTATCTAGCAGAGGTCTATGGGACACCATTTCCAATATTATAACAGTCTGAAAGGTGAAATTGTTCATCTTTATATATTTCTTTGAGGAATATTGTTCTTAAATATTCCTGTCATAGGTTCAACACAAACCACACATACAGAACCCAGGATAGCCGGGATAACACCAAATGCTGAGTCCGGTGTGGTTTTACAGCGAGTCTGGCTAGTGCAGACCCAACTGGTGTTCTTGGTCACCCTGTGCCCCTAATAGACACAGGGGACTTACACATAAGAGGAGATTAGGGGGCAGAGAGAGGGTTTTCCCAACCCCTCTAAGGTAAGCTGAGTTCCACAGGACCTCCAACCAAAGTGACTACCGTCACAGTAGTATTTGATGGCTCGAGGTACATTAGGCGCTCACAGGATACAGAAGTAAGTGTCGGCATGTATAGTCCCCAAAAATTAGCCCACATGGGTTGAACTAACAGCAAAGAACATAGTATTTGATGGCTAGAGGTACATTAGGCATTCACACAGTATACAGAAGTAAGTGTCGGCCTGTAAAGGGTCAGAAAATTAGCTCACATGGGTTGAACTGACAGCAAAGAATGTAGTATTTGATGGCTAGAGGTACATTAGGCATTCACACAGTATACAGAAGAAAGTGTCGGCCTGTATAGGCCCCAAAAATTTGCCCACATGGGTTTAACTGACAGCAAAGAACGTAGTGTATTTCATGGCTGGAGATACATTAGGCATTCACAGTATACAGAAGTAAGTGTTGTCCTGTATAGGCTCCAAAAACTAGCTCACATGGGTTGAACTGACAGCAAAGAACGTAGTATTTGATGGCTAGAGGTACATTAGGCATTCACACAGTTTATAGAAGTAGGTGTCAGCCTGTATATGTATAGGCTCCAAAAATTTGCTTACATGGGTTGAACTGACAGCAAAGAACGTAATATTTGATGGCTAGAGGTACATTAGGCGTTCACAGGATACAGAAGTAAGTGTCGGCCTGTATAGGCTTCAAAAATGAGCTCACATGGGTTTAACTGACAGCAAAGAACGTAGTATTTGATGGCTGGAGGTACATTAGGCATTCACAGTATACAGAAGTAAGTGTCGGCCTGTATAGGCTCCAAAAAATTAGCTCACATGGGTTGAACTGACAGCAAAGAACGTAGTATTTGATGGCTAGAGGTACATTAGGCGTTCACACAGTATACAGAAGTAAGTGTCGGCCTGTATAGGCTGCAAAAATTTGCTCACATGGGTTGAACTGACAGCAAAGAACGTAGTATTTGATGGCTCGAGGTACATTAGGCGCTCACAGGATACAGAAGTAAGTGTCGGCATGTATAGTCCCCAAAAATTAGCCCACATGGGTTTAACTGACAGCAAAGAACATAGTGTATTTGATGGCTGGAGGTACAGTAGGCATTCACAGTATACAGAAGTAAGTGTCGGCCTGTATAGGCTGCAAAAATTAGCTCACATGGGTTGAACTGACAGCAAAGAACATAGTATTTGATGGCTAGAGGTACATTAGGCATTCACACAGTATACAGAAGAAGGTGTCGGCCTGTATAGGCTCCAAAAAATTAGCTCACATGGGTTGAACTGAAAGCAAATAACGTAGTATTTGATGGCTAGAGGTACATTAGGCGTTCACAAGATACAGAAATATGTGTCGGCCTGTATAGGCCCCAAAAATTAGCCCACATGGGTTTAACTGACAGCAAAGAATTTAGTGTATTTGATGGCTGGAGGTACATTAGGCATTCACACAGTATACAGAAGTGAGTGTCGGCCTGTATAGGCTCCAAAAATTAGCTCACATGGGTTGAACTGACAGCAAATAACGTAGTATTTGATGGCTAGAGGTATATTAGGCAATCACACAGTATACAGAAGTAAGTGTTGCTCTGTATAGGCTCCAAAAATTAGCTCACATGGATTGAACTGACAGGAAAGAACGTAGTGTATTTGATGGCTAGAGGTACATTAGGCGTTCACAGTATACAGAAGTAAGCGTTGGCCTGTATAGGCTCCAAAAATTAGCCCACATGGGTTTTACTGACAGCAAAGTACGTAGTGTATTTGATGGCTGGAGGAACAGTAGGCATTCACAGTATACAGAAGTAAGTGTCGGCCTGTAAAGGCTGAAAAAAATAGCTCACATGGGTTGAAATGACAGCAAAGAACATAGTATTTCATGGCTAGAGGTACATTAGGCATTCACACAGTATACAGAAGTAAGTGTTGGCCTGTATAGGCTCCAAAAATTAGCTCAAATGGGTTGATCTGACAGCAAAGAACGTAGTATTTGATGGCTAGAGGTACATTAGGCAATCACACAGTATATAGAAGTAAGTGTCGGCCTGTATAGGCTCCAAAAATTAGCTCACATGGGTTGAACTGACAGCAAAGAACGTAGTATTTGATGGCTAGAGGTACATTAGGCATTCACACAGTATACAGAAGTAAGTGTCAGCTTGTATAGGCTCAAAAATTAGCTCACATGGGTTGAACTGACAGCAAAGAACGTAGTATTTGATGGCTCGAGGTACATTAGGCGTTCACAGGATACAGAAGTATGTGTCGGCCTGTATAGGCTCCAAAAATTAGCTCACATGGGTTTAACTGACAGCAAAGAACTTAGTGTATTTGATGGCTGGAGGTACATTAGGCATTCACACAGTATACAGAAGTGAGTGTCGGCCTGTATAGGCTCCAAAAATGAGCTCATATGGGTTTAACTGGTTTAACTGACAGCAAAGAACATAGTGTATTTTATGGCTGGAGGTACAGTAGGCATTCACAGTATACAGAAGTAAGTGTCGGCCTGTATAGGCTGCAAAAATTAGCTCATATGGGTTGAAATGACAGCAAAGAACATAGTATTTGATGGCTACAGGTACATTAGGCATTCACACAGTATACAGAAGAAGGTGTCGGCCTGTATAGGCTCCAAAAAATTAGCTCACATGGGTTGAACTGAAAGCAAAGAACGTAGTATTTGATGGCTAGAGGTACATTAGGCAATCACACAGTATATAGAAGTAAGTGTCGGCCTGTATAGGCTCCAAAAATTAGCTCACATGGGTTGAACTGACAGCAAAGAACATAGTATTTGATGGCTAGAGGTACATTAGGCATTCACACAGTATACAGAAGTAAGTGTCGGCCTGTAAAGGGTCAGAAAATTAGCTCACATGGGTTGAACTGACAGCAAAGAATGTAGTATTTGATGGCTAGAGGTACATTAGGCATTCACACAGTTTATAGAAGTAGGTGTCAGCCTGTATAGCAGGGGTGGGGAACCTATGGCCGGGGGGCCGAATGCGGCCCTTGAAGTCATTTGGTCCGGCCCCTCGTGCAGCTGAGTCTGTGTCTCTCAGCTGATCTGTCAGAATGGAGCCGATGCTTCCTGTATAGTTTTCCGTTCTGACAGTCTCCGTTCTGACAGTCTGAGTGAGTCACAGGCGGAGTGATATCAAATGCACTCCACCTGTGACCAATACAGGAAACATTGCCTCTTCCTCCAGTGCAGCGCCGCTGCTAGCCAGCATTTCCCTCCAGCAGCACACACAGCAGTACCAGCCAGAGCCAGCAGTACTCACAGCAGTACCAGCCAGCTGTACCCACCAGCAGTACCAGCCAGCTATACCCACCAGCAGTTTTTTTCAAAACTTATCACCACAAAGTCGACTGCACTCCAGACTAACCGACGCAAACCTGGAAAACCAGTTGCGAGTAGCAACATCATCAATACCAGCTAACATCACACACCTCACCAAAGAGAAGTAGTTGCAGCCATCACATTAGGGGTGAGTTAATTAAATGTTTGACCAAATATAACCACCACATTTTTAAGTTGATAATTTTGTACGGCCCCTGAATGATTTTATAAATACCCAAATGGCCCTTGGCAGAAAAAAGGTTCCCCACCCCTGCTGTATAGGCTCCAAAAATTTGCTTACATGGGTTGAACTGACAGCAAAGAACGTAGTATTTGATGGCTAGAGGCACATTAGGCGTTCACAGGATACAGAAGTAAGTGTCGGCCTGTATAGGCTCCAAAAATGAGCTCACATGGGTTTAACTGACAGCAAAGAACGTAGTATTTGATGGCTGGAGGTACATTAGGCATTCACAGTATACAGAAGTAAGTGTCGGCCTGTATACGCTCCAAAAAATTAGCTCACATGGGTTGAACTGACAGCAAATAACGTAGTATTTGATGGCTAGAGGTACATTAGGCGTTCACACAGTATACAGAAGTAAGTGTCGGAATGTATAGGCTGCAAAAATTTGCTCACATGGGTTGAACTGACAGCAAAGAACGTAGTATTTGATGGCTACAGGTACATTAGGCATTCACACAGTATACAGAAGTAAGTGTCGGCCTGTATAGGCTGCAAAAATTAGCTCACATGAGTTGAACTGACAGCAAAGAACGTAGTATTTGATGGCTAGAGGTACATTAGGCATTCACAGGATACAGAAGTAAGTGTCGGCCTGTATAGGCCCCAAAAATTAGCCCACATGGGTTTAACTGACAGCAAAGAACGTAGTGTATTTAATGGCTGGAGGTAAATTAGGCATTCACACAGTATACAGAAGTGAGTGTCAGCCTGTATAGGCTCCAAAAATTAACCCACATGGGTTTTACTGACAGCAAAGAACGCAGTGTATTTGATGGCTGGAGGAACAGTAGGCATTCACAGTATACAGAAGTTAGTGTCGGCCTGTATAGGCTGCAAAAATTAGCTCACATGGGTTGAAATGACAGCAAAGAACATAGTATTTGATGGCTAGAGGTACATTAGGCATTCACACAGTATACAGAAGTAAGTGTTGGTCTGTATTGGCTCCAAAAATTAGCTCACATGGGTTGATCTGACAGCAAAGAACATAGTATTTGATGGCTAGAGGTACATTAGGCAATCACACAGTATATAGAAGTAAGTGTCGGCCTGTATAGGCTCCAAAAATTAGCTCACATGGGTTGAACTGACAGCAAAGAAGGTAGTATTTGATGGATAGAGGTACATTAGGCATTCACACAATATACAGAAGTAAGTGTCAGCCTGTATAGGCTCAAAAATTAGCTCACATGGGTTGAACTGAAAGCAAAGAACGTAGTATTTGATGGCTCGAGGTGCATTAGGCGCTCACAGGATACAGAAGTAAGTGTCGGCATGTATAGTCCCCAAAAATTAGCCCACATGGGTTTAACTAACAGCAAAGAACGTAGTGTATTTGATGGCTGGAGGTACAGTAGGCATTCACAGTATACAAAAGTAAGTGTCGGACTGAATAGGCTGCAAAATTTTGCTCACATGGGTTGAAATGACAGCAAAGAACGTAGTATTTGATGGCTAGAGGTACATTAGACATTCACACAGTATACAGAAGAAGGTGTCGGCCTGTATAGGCTCCAAAAAATTAGCTCACATGGGTTGAACTGAAAGCAAATAACCTAGTATTTGATGGCTAGCGGTACATTAGGCGTTCACAGGATACAGAAGTAAATGTCGGCCTGTATAGGCTCCAAAAATGAGCTCACATGGGTTTAACTGACAGCAAAGAACGTAGTGTTTTTGATTACTGCAGGTACAGTAGGCATTCACAGTATACAGAAGTAAGTGTCGGCCTGTATAGGCTCCAAAAATTAGCTCACATGGGTTGAACTGACAGCAAAGAACATAGTATTTGATGGCTAGAGTTACATTAGGCATTCACACAGTATAAAGAAGTAAGTGTCGGCCTTTAAAGGGTCAGAAAATTAGCTCACATGGGTTGAACTGACAGCAAAGAATGTAGTATTTGATGGCTAGAGGTACATTAGGCATTCACACAGTATACAGAAGTAAGTGTCGGCCTGTATAGGCTCCAAAAATTAACTCACATGGGTTGAACTGACAGCAAAAAAACGTAGTATTTCATGGCTCAAGGTACATTAGGCGCTCACAGGATACAGAAGTAAGTGTCGGCCTGTATAGGCCCCAAAAATTAGCCCAACTGGATTTAACTGACAGCAAAGAACGTAGTGTATTTCATGGCTGGAGGTACATTAGGCATTCACAGTATACAGAAGTGAGTGTCCGCCTGTATAGGCTGCAAAAACTAGCTCACATAGGTTGAACTGACAGCAAAGAGCGTAGTATTTGATGGCTAGAGGTACATTAGGCATTCACACAGTATATAGAAGTAGGTGTCAGCCTGTATAGGCTCCAAAAATTAGCTTACATGGGTTGAACTGACAACAAAGAACATAGTATTTGATGGCTAGAGGTACATTAGGCATTCACAGGATACAGAAGTAAGAGTCGGCCTGTATAGGCCCCAAAAATTAGCCCACATGGGTTTAACTGACAGCAAAGAACGTAGTGCATTTGATGGCTGGAGGTACATTAGGCATTCACACAGTATACAGAAGTGAGTGTCGGCCTGTATAGGCTCCAAAAATTAGCTCACATGGGTTGAACTGACAGCAAAGAACGTAGTATTTGATGGCTAGAGGTATATTAGTCAATCACACAGTATACAGAAGTAAGTGTTGCTCTGTATAGGCTCCAAAAATTAGCTCACATGGGTTGAACTGACAGGAAAGAACGTAATGTATTTGATGGCTAGAGGTACATTAGGCGTTCACAGTATACAGAAGTAAGTGTTGGCCTGTATAGACTCCAAAAATTAGCCCACATGGGTTTTACTGACAGCAAAGAACGTAGTGTATTTGATGGCTGGAGGAAAAGTAGGCATTCACAGTATACAGAAGTAAGTGTCTGCCTGTATAGGCTGCAAAAATTAGCTCACATGGGTTGAAATGACAGCAAAGAACATAGTATTTGATGGCTAGAGGTACATTAGGCATTCACACAGTATACATAAGTAAGTGTTGGTCTGTATTGGCTCCAAAAATTAGCTCACATGGGTTGATCTGACAGCAAAGAACGTAGTATTTGATGGCTAGAGGTACATTAGGCAATCACACAGTATATAGAAGTAAGTGTCAGCCTTTATAGGCTCCAAAAATTAGCTCACATGGGTTGAACTGACAGCAAAGAACGTAGTATTTGATGGCTAGAGGTACATTAGGCATTCACACAGTATACAGAAGTAAGTGTCAGCCTGTATAGGCTCAAAAATTAGCTCACATGGGTTGAACTGGCAGCAAAGAACGTAGTATTTGATGGCTCGAGGTACATTAGGCGCTCACAGTATACAGAAGAAGGTGTCGGCCTGTATAGGCTCCAAAAATTTGCTCACATGGGTTTAACTGACAGCCAGGAACGTAGTGTTTTAGATTACTGCAGGTACTGTAGGCATTCACAGTATACAGAAGAAGGTGTCGGCCTGTATAGGCTCCAAAAATTAGCTCACATGGGTTGAACTGACAGCAAAGAACATAGTATTTGATGGCTAGAGGTACATTAGGCATTCACACAGTATACATAAGTAAGTTTCGGCCTGTAAAGGATCAGAAAATTAGCTCACATGGGTTGAACTGAAAGCAAATAACGTAGTATTTGATGGCTAGAGGTACATTAGGCGTTCACAGGATACAGAAGTAAGTGTCGGCCTGTATAGGCTCCAAAAATTTGCTCACATGGGTTTAACTGACAGCAAAGAACGTAGTGTTTTTGATTACTGCAGGTACAGTAGGCATTCACAGTATACAGAAGTAAGTGTCGGCCTGTATAGGCTCCAAAAATTAGCTCACATGGGTTGAACTGACAGCAAAGAACGTAGTATTTGATGGCTAGAGGTACATTAGGCATTCACACAGTATATAGAAGTAGGTGTCGGCCTGTATAGGCTCCAAAAATTTGCTTACATGGGTTGAACTGACAGCAAAGAACGTAGTATTTGATGGCTAGAGGTACATTAGGCGTTCACAGGATACAGAAGTAAGTGTTGGCCTGTGTACGCTCCAAAAATGAGCTCACATGGGTTTAACTGACAGCAAAGAACGTAGTATTTGATGGCTAGAGGTACATTTGGCGTTCACAGGATACAGAAGAAAGTGTCGGCCTGTATAGGCCCGGAAAAAATAGGCAACATGCGTTTAACTGACAGCAGAGAACATAGTGTATTTGATGGCTGGAGGTACATTAGGCATTCACAGTATACAGAAGTAAGTGTCGGCCTCTATAGGCTCCAAAAAATGAGCTCACATGGGTTGAACTGACAGCAAAGAACGTAGTATTTGATGGCTAGAGGTACATTAGGCATTCACACAGTATACAGAAGTAAGTGTCGGCCTGTAAAGGGTCCAAAAATTAGCTCACATGGGTTGAACTGACAGCAAAGAACGTAGTATTTGATGGCTAGAGGTACATTAGGCGTTCACAGGATACAGAAGTAAATGTCGGCCTGTATAGAATGCAAAAATTAGCTCACATGGGTTTAACTGACAGCAAAGAACGTAGTGTATTTGATGGCTGAAGGTACATTAGGCATTCACAGTATACAGAACAGTAAGTGTCGGCCTGTATAGGCCCCAAAAATTAGCCATTCAATGGACATGATATGCCTTCTATGTCCCTGTATTTAGCGAAGATAAGGACCAGGAATTGTTGTGGGTGGATGGCGGTGTTGCAGATATTTGTGGCCTGTGATGAGGAATTTCAATGAAACATGGTCTAATGGTCACATGTGTTGAATTCCTCAGAGATCCATGCCTCATTCATTTTTATAAATGTGAGGTAGTCTACACTGTCATGAGCTAGGCGAGTGCGCTTATCGGTCACGACCCCCCCTGCTGCGTTAAACGTCCTTTCAGACAGGACACTGAACGGGGGGCAAGCCACCAGTTCCATTGCAAATTGTGCAAGCTCTGGCCAGAGGTCAAGCCTGCCCACCCAGTAGTCCAGGGCTTCATCACTCCTCAGAGCGTCCATAGCGGCCGTTAACCCGATGTAGTCGGACATCTTTCAGACACCTTTTTTTTTACACTCCAACATTTGAGCCACAGAAGCATCCTTTTTCCAGAACAACGACGCATCATGGAAGGTGGAGTGGAGGACAACTGTGAGGAGACAGGAGAAGGAGAAGGAGAAGAGGCTGGACGGTGTGAGCCTGGAGTGTGGCTTTGTGGGTTCTGATGGTGTTGCTCCTACTGGGCTCGGTGATGGGATTTCAGGTGCCTTCTTAAGGCGGTTGTCCCTAGGTGAGTGTTGGGCTTACCGCAACTTATGCGTTGACTGCAAAGGCTGCAGATGGCAACACTGTTATTAGCAACGGACACTTAAAAAAAAGCCCACACTGCGGAGCCATGTGCCGGCGTCCTGGGAGCGCCAGATGTGACTGTACATGGTTGATGGCTCGCTCCTGATACATTTGCAGTCTGCTTTGTACCTCTTGTACAATGCAAGTTCTGCCTGCCTCTCCTCCCTATCTGCCGGTCCGTCAGTCCGCCAGTTCTACAAATAATTGGTCAGTAACTGTTGTCACTGTGTGTAGCACAGTTTACACAGCAAAAGAGGCCATATTTTCGCAGGGCTAAAATACAATCTTAGAAAAGTATACTGTTAAATAAATAATTGGCCAGTAACTGTTGTCACTGTGTTTAGCACAGTTAACACAGCAAAAGAGGCCACATTTTTGCAGGACTAAAATACAATCTTAGAAAATGATACTGTTAAATAACACCCCACTTCAATCTGTGGTATTGGGGGGCCACTGGTCTGTTACACCAGTTGTTCAAAAAATTGGCCAGTGAGTTTGGCACTGTGTGTACCAGACAACACAGCAAAAGAGCCAATATTGTTGCAGGACACAAATACACTTGTAAAAGTATACTCAGATAACACCCCGCTTCAATATGTGGTATTGGGGGGCCACAGGTTTATTACAACAGTTCTACAAATAATTGGTCAGTAACTGTTGTCACTGTGTGTAGCACAGTTTACACAGCAAGAGGCCAAATGTTTGCAGGACTAAAATACACTCTTAGAAAATGACACTGTAAAACTGTTACACCAGTTGTTCAAAAAATTGGCCAATGAGTTTGGCACTGTGTATCAGACTTAACTCAGCAAAAGAGGCAATATTGTTTCAGGACACAAATAAACATGTAAAAGTATACTCAGATACCACCCCACTTCAATATGTGGTATTGGGGGGGGCATTGGTCTATCACACCAGTTATAATACATTATAAGTGCTTTAGTCACTGTGTGTAGTATTGCTGCAGAAATGCTCAGTCACCACCACACCTGTCACAATGTTGCACAGTGCACAATAATACTACCAATCCACTATAATATGCTTTCTACAAAGTATATTATACTGTGGATTAACCCCCCTCTCCCCCCCCCCCTTTTTAGTGCACTGCACAGCAATACCAAAAAAATTGCAGCCCTTTAAATGACTTTTGTGAACATTAACAGAGCAATTTGTGTCACTGCTGCTGATCTCTAACTGTCCCTAAAGCACAGACTGGATACCTGAACGTATACTGAAGAGACTGTAATAGACCTATACCGACATTGCAGCCCTTTAATTTACTTTTGCGGACATTAACAGAGCGATTTGTGTCACTGCTGATGACGATCTCTAACTGCCCCTAAAGCACAGACTGGATACCTGACCCTATATTGAAGAGAGACTGGACCTATACCGAAATACCAGCCCTGAAAAGGACTTTTGTGGACATTAACAGAGCGATTTGTGTGACTGCAGCTGATCTCTAACTGCCCCTAAAGCACCGACTGGATACCTGCCCCTAAACTGAAAAGATACTAGTAGACCTATACCGAAATACCAGCCCTGAAAAGGACTTTTGTGGATCTTCACAGAGCTATTTCTGTCTAGCAAACTCTCCCTCATGAGCACAGCAGACCTCTCCCTACAAAGGCAAAAAGCGGAATGTGAAATGGCCTACAGTGCAGGTCTATTTTTAGGGTAGGGGGCATGTCCATGTGCTGAAATGTTTCAATTGGCTGTCCCATTCCACCTGACGGCTGTGTCATGGGTCAAAGTTCTCCCCAACGTAAACTAATATGGCTGCCACGAACAACGCCATGTGTTCACAAAATTGGCGGGTAGCGAACAAGCAAAATGTGCCGCGAACCGACCGCCGGGCGAACCGCAAGGCCATCTCTAGTTATGACTATTTGTGTTCTTTTCCTGCACTGCTTCCAGAAGTGACAGTCACTGCAGTCTGTGCCTACAAAACTGGTCTCTTATTGTAGTATCATTACCTTTACTACAGTTTTTTGGATCCTGAGAGGATCTTGCTATTGGATAATTAACAGAATGTGTCCACGTAACCCAAGGCAGTTGGATTAATTTTTCTTGTGTTCTTATTTTACCTTCTCTGTGTGTTATCGATACCTGTGTGTACACAATCGGTTATCTGTAGGATTTTCTGTTACTAAAAATCTGTCACACAGTCCATTAGTTGCTCACAGAAGTCAAAATGAAGACATTGGGCAAATCAACTTCATGTGATCCCTTTTACCTTAGGCTTAATCAAGAAATGGATTGTCAAGGAATCTGCACATGCGCACCTGCTCGGAAAAGCCCGTACATGTTCGGCCATTCTTGGGCAGAGGGAGCATGTGCAGTGACATGATGGTGCCAGGCAGCGCCATTTTTAAATGTATGGTGCCTCACCAATCCTTAAGTAAGACCCCTCCGCAGCCCCTGCCTCTCCTGTACCATGTCCACAGCCTCTACATCTCCTGTACCATGTCCGCAGCCTCTGCATCTCTTGTACCATGCCCACACAGCCTCTGACATCTCCTGTACCATGTCTGCAGCCTCTGCATCTCCTCTACCATGCCCAAACAGCCTCTGACATCTCCTGTACCATGCCTGCAGCCTCTGCATCTCCTGTACCATGCCTGCAGCCTCTGCATCTCCTGTACCATACCCGCAGCCTCTGCCTCCCCTGTACCATACCCGCAGCCTCAGCATCTCCTGTACCATGCCCGCAGCCTCTGCATCTCCTGTACCATGCCCGCAACCTCTGCATCTCCTGTACCATGTCTGCAGCCTCTGGATCTCCTCTACTATGCCAAAAGCCTCTGACATCTCCTGTACCATGCCTGAAGCCTCTGCATGTCCTGTACCATACCCACAGTCTCTACCTCTCCTGTACCATGCCTGCAGCCTGTGCATCTCCTGTACCATGCCCGCAACCTCTGCATCTCCTTTACCATGCCTGCAGCCTCTGCATGTCCTGTACCATGCCCGCAGCCTTGGCATCCCCTGTACCATGTCCGTAGCCTCTGCATCTCCTGTACTGTCAGGATTGTTGGGGAGATTATAAAAAAAATGTAATTATATAATATTCAGTGATATGCTGTACATAGAAATTTTGAGCAGCTTGGCATCCATTTTGTTTTGGGGGTGAGTGAAAGTTCGTATTCTTTTAACCACTTAAGCCCCGGAAGATTTTACCCCCTTCCTGACCAGGGCCTATTTTGCGATTCGGCACTGTGTGACTTTAACGGACATTTGCGCGGTCGTACGACACTGTACCCAAATGAAATTGACGTCCTTTTTTCCCCACAAACAAAGCTTTCTTTTTGTGGTATTTGATCACCTGTGCGATTTTTTGATCATGTGCTATAAACAAAAAAAAAAAAGCGTCAATTTTGCAAAAATAACAATATTTTTCACATTTTTTTATATGAAATTTACCCCCCAAAAAAACATTTTAGGCCAATTTGTTTTCTGCTACATATGTTTGGTAAAAAAAAGAAAATCGCAAAAAGCGTATTTTGATTGGTTTACGCAAAAGTTATTGTGTTTACTAACTAAGGGAAAGATTTTTGTCATTTTTGTAGGTTTTTTTTTTAACGAGTAATGGCGGCAATCTGCAATTTTTTTGCAGGACTGCGACATTGCGGTGGACAGATCGGACCCTTGACTGACATTTTTTGGGGTACCAGTGACATTACTACAGTAATCAGTGCTATACATATGCACTGTTACTGTAAAAATGACACTGGCAGGGAAGGGGTTAACTTTATTTGAGAAGGAGGGGTTAAGTGTGTCCCTAGGGGGTGTGCTTCTAACTGTTATTGGATGTGGCTGTTTGTGTAACTACAGAGAAATACGATCCTGCATAGCAGGACCGTATGATCTCTGCACTTACACAGGGGAGAATGACAGACGGCTTTGTTTACATTAGCCGCCTGCCTTTCTCCCGCTGTACTTGACTATCGCGAGTAAGCGGCGGACATCCGGTCCGCCACTCACACACGCGGGGGGGTCCGTGAACGAGCGGGGGTGGGAGCGCGCCTCCGGCGGCGTGCGCCTGCCCCCGGCGGCGGGCGCTCACCCCCTAGAGCCTGTGAGGGGCTGACTGCCGACGTAAATAGTCATGCGGCGGTCGGCAAGAGGTTAAGTAAGATGTCTTTTACAGAAAATCTTGAAGTTTCAACAGAAGATTTTGTTTTTCTTTAGGTCGTAAATAATGAGGCCCTTTTTAAATCTCATCAGATAAGAGGTCATGGTGGTGCCTGTCCAGGTTCTAATGAGGGTGATGTCATTTTAATCTGTCTATGGTTTGACAATGAACAATAGTTCAGTATATTTCTTTTAGGGCTCATTTAAAACATGTTTAAGGAAACATTATAATTATGTGTGAGAAAAATATTAGCAACAATATTATTATACATGTGTAACATATATACATTTTTAGGAATGCTTTGTATACTATATTTTGTTTTATATAATTGCTAAATTCTAATTACACTTATTTGGCATTACTTACCCACTTACAGAGAATATGTTTATGTAAGGTCCTTTAAGTTTTTATGGTCACCATAAATACTATAGTCCTGCCATAGTGTCTTGACGGTTTGACATATCTGTGAAATTTAGATCTTTTTACCAGATTGAGGTTAAAGGGTTATCTTTGGGAAAATAGTAGAATTAAATTCAATATCCCAAATTTGATAGTAATACAACACTGCCCTCTGATGATTGCTTAATTTTGGGTCCAAGTCATTAAAATATTGGGAATTGAACCCCTTAGTGACGTCAGGGTCATATGGAAATGAGATCCCTGCCCACATTTTAGGTAGCATAAAGTTTTAGTCAGCAAGAGAGGAGGGAAAAAGAATTGAGGGGATCGTGAGAGGAATGGATGCTTTGAAGGGAGCTCTGAGATACTGATGGGTGACATTTGATCCTGAAGCCAGGACAGCGTGACGTCCCATACAACAGAAACTCTGTTTTTTTTTTTTGGTAAAGTATACAATCTAATTTGCCTTATCCATATACTCCTAATTGATCCATTCTCACACCTAAACTGTTAGCATCAATATTTGAATTTAAATCATTCTAACTGCAGTATGATTAATTTAATTTTTCTTATCTTGGAATTTTAAGCTAATTTTGGCTTTAATAAATGGTTCAGTTATGATGTAATTTTTTTATAGTAGATTAACTAAATAGAAGTTTACTTTACCAAAAATATCTGGACTTTTAACCACTTTACCACCGGAGGATTTTGCTGTCTTACGTCCAGGCCACTTTTTGTGATTCGGCGCTGTGCGACTTTAAGTGACAATTGCGCGGTCGTGCGATGCCGTATCCAAACGAAATTTACGTCCTTTTTTCCCACAAACAGAGCTTTCTTGTGGTGGTATTTGATCACCTGTGCGATTTTTACTTTTTGCGCTATAAACAAAAAAAGAGCGTTTATTTTGAAAAAATAACAATATTTTTAACATTTTTTTATATGAAATTCCCCCCCAAAAAAATTTAAAAATCTAATTTTTTTTACATTTTTGGCCAATTTTTTTTCTGCTACCTATGTTTGGTAAAAAAAATCACAATAAGCGTATTTTGATTGGTTTGCGCAAAAGTTATTGCGTTTACTAACTAAGGGAAAGATTTCTGTCATTTTTGGTGGGTTTTTTTAACGAGTAATGGCGGCGATCTGCGATTTTTTTTGCGGGACTGCGACATTGTGGTGGACAGATCGGACCCTTGACTGACATTTTTGACACTTTTGGGGGTACCAGTGACATTACTGCAGTAATCAGTGCTATAAATGTGCACTGTTACTGTAAAAATGACACTGGCAGGGAAGGGGTTAATTTTATTGGAGAGGGAGGGGTTAATGTATGCCTGGTGCTTACTAACGTGTGTGGGGGGAGGTGACTGAGTGAGTCAGGGACAGATCGCATGTTCAGCTATGCTGAACCATGCTATCTGTCCCTGCCTGTCACTTAGGAGATCCGCCCGCTCTGTTTACACAAGCGGGCGGATCTCCACACTAGATTACCCGACGATCAGGGAAAAGCAGCGGCGATCGCCGCCGCTCTTCCCCTGGCCCGACTCCCGATGTGACTGAAGCGAGCGCCGCCTACAGGGGGAGGAGTCCAGCGACGTAGGTCTACGTCGCTGGACGATAACGAGCCACATTGCTGCAGTAGCAGCAATGTGAGCAGACGTCAAGTGGTCTTTAAGGTGCCCATCTAATAGTTTTTTGAAACTATCAATGCTCCCTGCTGATACCACTGTTTGCGGAAGAGAATTCCACATCCTTACTGCGCTCACAGTGAAGAACCCCCTGCGTATTTTAAGGTTAAACTGCCTTTCCTCTAGTTTTAGTGAGTGGCCACATGTCTTATTGTATTTCCTTTCTCTGAATAGGTTTTTCCATATGCTAGGGTTGCCAGTACAATATTTGTCCATTGATATCATATCCCCCCTCAATCATCTCTTCTCCAGAGAGAATAAGTTCAGTGCTTGTAGTCTTTCCTCTTAGCTAATGTCCTCCATTCCCCTAATTATTTTTGTTGCCCTTCTCTGGACTTTCTCCAGTTCCAGCACATCCTTCCCGAGGACCGGTGCCCAGAACTGGACAGCATACTCCAGATGTGGCCGGACCAGAGTCTTGTAGAGTGGGAGAATAATCTCTTTATTTCTGGAGTGAATCCCCTTTTTTATACATCCCAGTATTCTGTTGGCTTTGCTTGCAGCGGCTTGGCATTGCATGCCACTGCCAAGCCTGTTGTCTACCAGTACCCCCAGGTCCTTTTCCATCCTAGACTCACCCAGAGGTCCCCCCCCCAGTGAGTAGCTTGCTTTAAGGTTTCTGGCACCCAGGTGCTTTTTTTATGAACCTTTCCTTTTTATCAGTTCTTATGTGGTACTCACAGGGTTGTTCTCCAGACCCATTAAAATCTACTTTATTAATCACCTTGTTTTTAAACTAGACCGACAGTCAGCAATCTACCTTTCTCTTTCTTTTCAATTATATGACATTTGACTTTGGTCTATTTGATGCTTATATAGTGCGATATTGCATTTGATTTTTTATTTGTCTCTTTTCAAATGAAGTAATTTGTTTGTTACCCTTTGAATATGTACCACAATCTTTGTAAAATTCAGATTTTTCTCTTTTTTTGTTTTATTCAAAACGATAAACAAATTTGACAAGGGAATAATCATTATAAGACTGAGAAGGGGAGGAGGGCATATAATCTCAGCATATAAGTGAACATGCACCAAGAGGTGCATTTACATCTTGAATTCAAACTCCAGCCAAAGACTTTGGTTTTGTTTTGGAAAAAGGAAAAATGGAAAATTGTATACTCACATTTCCGTAATTTTCCTTTCCTGGCGCATCTTCATGGCAGCACTCACTGGGTTGTGACTCCGCCCCTCACAACTGATAGGACTGAATAGCTAAAAAATCTAAAGAGGGACACCTCCCAGCATTCCCCGTAACTATCCTCTACAAAGGAGAAAAAGGGAGGGGTATTTTGTGCTGCTATGAAGATGTGCCAGGAAAGGAAAATTACGGAAAGGTGAGTATACTTTTTTTCCTTTTTCCTGTCGCATCATGGCAGCACACAATGGGAAATAATTCACTTACGGGTGGGTGCTTGCAATATATTTATTTTATTCACAAGAAATGGTTGAGTTAGCTTAAATAATAGCTTTTCCAAACTCGGCCGTAGTTAATTGTGCCGGGTCTACTCTGTAATGTGTCATGAATGTGGATCGGAATGACCAGGTTGCAGCCTTACATATGGTCTCTGGAGATACTCTACAGTATTCTGCCCATGAGGTAGAGATTGCCCTGGTAGAGTGAGCCTTCAGCCCTTCCGGTATTTGCAGGTGTTGGGTTAAGTATGCTTTCTTGATAGCCTTAATTATCCATGATGCTATCGTGGGTGACAATGCCGACTGGCCTTTCTTAATGTCGTGAGGAATAATAAATAGGCTTTCTGTCTTTCGGAATGGATCAGTAGCCACTACGTACGAAATGATGGTTGCTTTAATGTCCAGAGGGTGTGGTTCCCCTTGGCTAGTAAGGAGCTCAGGTAAACTTATTTTCGGGTTCAAGTGGAATGTAGATGCTACTTTGGGAATACATTTTTCCAAAGGTCTTAGTATCACTCTGTCTGAATAAATGATCAGATGCGGTTCTTTCGTCATGAGCGCTTGTAATTCTGACACTCTCTTTGCCGAAGTTATGGCAACTAGGAATGTTACTTTTAGTGTAAGTCCCACAAGGAACTTGACTCTGTAGGGAAAAAAGGAGATTTAGACAGAGCCTCTAGAACTATCGAGAGGTCCCATGTAGGAAAAGTTGGCTTCCTTGGTGGTATAATTTTTAGGCATGCTTTTATAAACTGGATGACTAATGGGTCCAAGGCCCACTTGGTTCCCATCATAGCGGATAATGCACAAACTTGGACCTTGATAGTGCTAGATGCTAGGCCTTTGTCTAGGCCTGTCTGAAGAAACTCCAGGATTTGTGACACTGTAGGTGTCACCGAATCCCATGACTGCTGCTGTGTGAATCTGACAAATGTGTCCCAAACTCTATTGTAGGTGTTATTATTCAATCTCTTCCTTGCTTGCTGCAATGTTGTTACTACATTAAGGGAACAACCTTGGTTTAGGAACCTTTCCCTTTCAACTTCCAATCCATCAGGTGTAGCCTTTCTGGTGCTGGTTGTAGAAATTGTCCTTGCGAGAGCAGATCTGACGTTGTCGGGAGAGGAAATGGTTCTTCTATACTCAGCTGAAGGATGGTTGTGAACCATGGTCTTCAAGGCCAATAAGGTAGTACTCACTAGGAATCTCGCTACTAGCGGCATTGGTGGGAAAATATACCCTAGACGGAAGCTCCAGTGTGCGTGCAGACAGTCTATCCCTGCAGGAGCAGAATGTCATCCAGATAATGATGTATCCTCAAGGCCTTTTCCCTTAGATGGGCTACCAATGACAACAGGATTTTTGAAAAGGTTCTGGGTGCAGTCGATATTCTGAATGGTAAGCTTCGGAATTGGAAATTATAATGGTTTATCGCAAAGCGAAGATATCTTTGAAATGCAGGGTGGATGGGGACTCTTAAAGACTTTTATATTTCATATTCATATATCCATACCCAGTATAGCAGTCTAGAGTCCCCTCTTAATCCCTGAATATATTTTCAGTAATAGTTTTAGAATTCAGTCTCAGTCCCCGTTCACACTGGGGCGACCTGTCAGGCGACCTGGTCACCTGACAGGTCGCCGTAGGTCGCTCGCCATAGAGAAGCTATGGACCCGTTCTAATAGGAGCGACACAAGTCGCTCCGACTTAGAAAAAGGGTCCGGAGCTTCTTTGGGGTGACCCGGAGCGACTTGCATAGACTTCAATGTTATGAAGTCCGTGCCGGCCGCTCCGAGGTCGCGGTGCGAGCAGCGCGCCACGACCTATGAGGTCACCCCCGGCAAGTGGGATCGCCCCAGTGTGAACAGGGCCTGATAGTCTGTTTTTTGTTATGTTGTTTTTATTGTGTAAATGTGTCAAGGATGACATGAAATGTTCTGCCAAAGAACTTTCCTAATTTCCTGGAATAAAAGATAAAATATATATTGGCTTAGATAATCATAGTTCCAGTACCCGGCCATTAATTTCATATTATCCATCATTTTAATTGTCATGTTGACCTACAGTCGCTTATCCTGTCCCGGTCAAGTTGACCACCAATAAGACTAAGTAATCAACAAAGAATGTATTGTGAAATGTTGTGTAATCTTGTATAACCATTTTCTTGGACGTATGCCTGTTATAGGCTACAATGTAAAATTTGGGTATAAAAGGATGTATCAAAAATGTATAAGTCATCACATGCTAGATGCTTGTAAAGCTGTGATCCTTGCAAGAGATACTCTCAGTAAAGCTTACCTGAACAGATGCAAACTAATTGGCGTAGATGTCCTTCATTGAACGACTACTCATAACATCGGTGACTCCGAATCGTGTATTTCTGACTGCATTTCAATCGCCGGTGATAACCCCACCACAGGAGGGACAGCACAGAGGCCTCCGGTGAGAAAAATATTTTTATTTCTCATATTGAAAACTGTCTTTATCTGATGTGTGGTGGTGTGCTGGTTGGGGGGAAGTGCGGCTACGAAAGGTAACACGTTTCCTTTGAATTTAATTGCATTCTGTCTGTGTATGGTTACTGAGATTATTAAATGGTACCAAGGGGAAATACTGTGCATGCAAAATATTATTTTCTAAAAAGTATTTCTTTGATTCTCCTTATTACAAGAAATGACAATATGTATATATAAGTTGTGTAAATAAGGGCCGTTTTTAAGCAGGTACCACTATTTTCTGGAGTGTGTGTGTGGTGTTGAAAGACAAATGTGGAGGTATTAGGGCAGGTATTACCTTAAACCCCAGTGTCTGTATGACCTGCTGAGTGTTCTTTGGATTAGGGAGTCAGAGAAAGACTAGCCTTTATTCACTCGTTTTTGGAGACGTCCAAACGAGCACAGAACAGATTGAGATATCTCGTAATGATAAAGTACCTGGCTGCTGGTACACAGCCGTTGTGATAAGAAATGGAGTTCTTGATCCCGGAAGCTCCAAATATTGTCATTTCTTAAAGTGGTAACGAAAAATAATAAAATGGGAAATGTAATTGATAAGAATGTTTTGCCCATTATGAATGACTTAGGGCTTACAAAAACAAGAGCAAAGAAGTTATTAAAAATAGCAAAGAAAACAGGCTTAAATGTTGCTAAATTGCATCCAGGTGCACCCATCGTTAAGATGATGATGAGTGGTGATCTAGATGCCCTCAAACATCATGTAAAATGGTGCAAAATTATTAAAAAGTGTATAAAGAGGATCCCTCTAAATGGTGGCCACCAGAGGGCTCACTGAGTACGCCTAAAATTGATGCCTTGTTTAACTTGTTATTTAAAATGTCTGATTGTGGGGGAATTGAATGTCTAGCAGCACGGGAAGAAGAAAAAAAAATAGGTGAAGCCCCCCCTATAAAATGTGTTCAGAAAAAGCTGCTTTAACAAATAGATGAGGAACAGTAATAGAAACAGTTTTAATAGAAATAGTTCGCCATAGTTGGCAGTACACTTTGAGGTTATTTTTTATATATAGATAATGAGAATTTACATTTTGCTCATGGGTCCCTGTGTGAAAGGGAGCTCTGGTGTAAAATTTTGAAAATTGGCTACTTGCCAAGAAAGGGTTCAACAGTAAATATCTTCGTTCCTGTTATGGTTATTGAATTTATTTTTGGACAGAAAGGGTTACCGCAATTAGTGTGACCATTGGACCCTGTTGGCACCGAGTCAAAAGTTTCAAATCAGATTAACTTTTTATTTGATTATAGTTTTTGAATGATATTTAAGGGGTGTCCTCTATTGAAGGAGGGGAACCTCTGGTCAGGTTTTTTGTAAAAACACACAAGACCAACAAGTTTTTTTTGTTAGATTGGCACGGAGCCAAAAAGGTTTTAGTTTTATCTGATTTTAGCATACAAGTGGTATCTGATGTCCCATCTTTACTGATGGCCATATCATCCGATGCTACCCACTTTACAGTGAAGTAATGCATTTTTTTTTATTGTCCTAGTGGACGATGAGACAAAGCCATCTTTGTTTCTTGCTTTGTAACTGACCTGGTGTAGAAATGCCCTTAAAAATAGGTAATGGAGGTCAGTATACAGCAAGGATAGGGAAACTTTATGTCCCTTCGAAACTGCAATAAATTAGGATAATTGTAGAAGATCTCCCAAACATTGCCAAGTGTCTTAAAGAAATGGTACAAAAGGTTGATGTGAATGGAGAAAACTCAGCAAGCTACATATATATATATATAGATATGTGGATCTTGATTGATTGTGCAGTACCTGAAAAATATGTGGATGTATGGAACACATTTGCACAAAGTAAATAAATAAATAAGTGTGCATGAATAAGGGATATTGAAGATAGAGGCAGATGGCCAAAATACATATAAAACAAAGATTGATACAATGAAATTCTAAAGGAATGGGTAACAAGTATGTTTGATAAAGGACAGGATATGCAAATGTTATTGGATGTTGTTCAGAAGGAAGGTGAGGATGTGTTGAACTATTGGAATAGATTCAAAGATGCTATATAGAAGCACAGTGATTGGGCGACTGAAAGTGAAGATGACATGAAACGACCTAAAGTGATAAATATTTTTGTAAGTGGATTGTTGTCTGAGATTAGAAAAGAAATGGAGCTCCGCATAGCGGGCTGGAGAATTAAACCTGACCCTGAGTTGGTTGACATAGCACAGATAGCTTGTGAAGTGTTATAAAGAAAGAAAGGAAAAAACTAAAATAATGAATATTTCAACCCTGAGGTTGAGGAAAAGGTTCATAAACCCAGGGGAGTTCCAGTTTCTACAGTACAGGTGACTCCACAAAGAGTTCCCATGGCGGAACACCTTATCCCCCATCAGGAGTAGTGTACATTTCCAATTATGGGGTCCCCCAGGCCAAAAGGGAGAACTGGAGATCGAAGAGGGGCAGTGTAGGACCCCTACAGGAATTATTAAAGGGACAAACAAAAAGCAAATATAAATTTCATTTTGGAAGAATTAACTTCTTCAGTTATGGAAGCATTTAAACAAATCAAGCAATCTTTGCTAATAGTGCCCAGTCTTGGTTTGTCAGACTATAGCAAAGATTTCTATTTATTTTTGCAGAGAAATAAATGGACATGCGAATGGGGTGTTAACACAACACTTCTGTGCCCGACATCGCCCAGTGGGGTACTACAGTTACCCATTGGACAACGTTGCCAGGGGGCTACCTGGATGTCTAAAAGCAGTAGCGGCGGCTGCCCTGCTGGTTGAAAAAGCTGTAGACATTGTATTAGGCAACACTTTGCATGTGCCCCCATGATTTGGAGGCTTTGTTGAATAGTGCCTATGCTAAACACTTCTCAGTACAAAGGATAACACATTATGATTTGATTTTGTTATCAGCTTCCAACTTAAAAATTTAGCGCTGCCAGACTCTGAATCCGGCTACTTTTCTACCGGAAACTGACAGTGAGGAAAGTGATGATTCTGAATACCTAATACATGATTGTGCTGCCTCTATTGATGAAGTAACAAAACCCAGATCTGATCTTCAGGATGAATCCGTTGCTGGTCTGCCTGTATGTGCAGACTTGTTTGTAGATGGCTCATCCCTCAGACGACCTGATGGGTTAACATTAGCTGCTTGTGCGGTAGTAAACGGTGAGAGCCGACTACTGCATACTGAAATTCTGCTTAATTCTAAGTCAGCGCAGGCTGCGGAACTTACAGCTCTCTGCGTTGTATTAGAGCTAGCAGAATGAGATATAGTAAATATCTACAGTGATTCTGCTCATGCTGTGGGTATATTGCACAGCTTTGCACAATTATGGCAGGAAAGGGGTTATCTGACAGCAACAGGAACACCCATTCAGCACAAAGAGTTAATTTTTTAGATTGTTGTCTGCAGTTCAATTGCCCCTTAAAGTAGCAGTAATCAAATGTAAAGCACGTACCGGGTTTAATGACAGTGTATCGGTTGGAAATGTTTTGACTGATAAATATGCAAAAGAAGCTGTTTATTCTTATCAGCCACATGTAGTCCCTACATTTTTTGTCACAGAGTTTCAGATAGACCTTAGTGTTCTTTTGGCCCTACAGGAAAGTTCACCCCACCGATCCACTTGGTCTGCAAAAGGAACTGTTTGCGGACAGGATGGTCTGTGGTGGTTGAATGACAAGCTGATTGCTCCACCGACTCTTTTTCCTTCATTGTTTGCCTTGAGCCATGGGCCTTGCCATGTCTCAACAGGAGGGATGTGTCGGGTTGTGAACAAACAGTGGTGGGCACCAGGTTTTTACACATATGCTGCTAAACAGGTTAATGAATGTGCTGTATGTCAAATGCATAACATAGGTAAACCAGTGCCTACCCCTATGAAACACATTCCGCATACTGAGGAGCCATTTCAAATTGTGCAGATTGACTTCTCAGATATGCCCCCTTGTGGCTGATTCAAGTATCTTTTAGTTTGCGAAGAATGATGCCAGAACAGTAGTTAAGTGTCTTACTAGAGAATTGATTCCCAGGTTTGGTATAGGAGCTGTGATCTCTTCAGACAGGGGTCCACACTTTGATAACAAACTAATAGCAGAGGTAGTAGATATCTTAGATAAATCAGTGTTTCAATTGCAAGCGAAAAATCAATAACATGTGAAAAATCAATAACATGTGAAAAACATGTGGAAAAATAACCAGTGATATAAAATCAAAATTGTCCCAATCTGGTGATATAAGAATCACTAATAGTAAATTGTCCCCAATCACACATAAAAGATTGTGTCAAAAAATCATGACTAAAAATCTTCTTCCATACACATGATAAGGGTGCTGCATGCTCCACTCAAAGTGCTCCAAGTGACTGGTGACAAACTAGCAGCTCACCTCAAGGATAGACTCCTAAGAGTCAGAGCAAGCCTTTAGACAATTCCAATAGCCTACAGACTCTGCCTGTATCCGGGAATCGGCGTGATGACGTAAGGCTCCTCCCCCGTACGCGTTACGTAATTAACTTCGTCTTCGTTACGTAATGCGTATGGGGGAGGAGCCTGTACATCATCACGCCGATTCCCGGATACAGGCAGAGTCTGATGTGTTGATAGCCCGCACAGCTTGATGTGCAATGAAATGTAAGTGTATTACCATTGCTTATATTGAATAAATAGCCCATCCTAGCAGAGAGCACTAGATTCTGTTCTTTATTTCCACACCGCTGCTGCATACATTTGGAGAAAGGAGCAGGAGGAGGTGATTGGAAGACCAGGCTATTGGAATTGTCTAAAGGCTTGTCTTACGCGTTACGTAACGAAGACGAAGTTAATTACGTAACGCGTACGGGGGAGGAGCCTTACGTCATCACGCCGATTCCCGGATACAGGCAGAGTCTGTAGGCTATTGGAATTGTCTAAAGGCTTGCTCTGACTCTTAGGAGTCTATCCTTGAGGTGAGCTGCTAGTTTGTCACCAGTCACTTGGAGCACTTTGAGTGGAGCATGCAGCACCCTTATCACGTGTATGGAAGAAGATTTTTAGTCACGATTTTTTGACACAATCTTTTATGTGTGATTGGGGACAATTTACCATTAGTGATTCTTATATCACCAGATTGGGACAATTTTGATTGATTTATATCACTGGTTATTTTTCCACATGTTTTTCACGTTATTGATTTTTCACATGTTATTGATTTTTCGCTTGCAATTGAAACACTGATTTATCTTCAATTTATTTATGGTCATTTGGCGCAGCAATATTATTAATTGTAAGTTTCACAGGTGTTTGCGTTTGGCACTGATTGTTTGCAGCCTTGTGCACGAGATTGTCTTTTTTCTATATTCAGTAGATATCTTAGGTCTGAAATAACAGTTACACACCCCATATAGACCACATGTTAGTGGGATGGTGGAACGCAGTAATTAAATCCTAAAAAGGTATCTGGCCAAGATGATTACTAATGGAAAGAGCACATGGGTAGAAACATTGCCCATAGCCCTAGCAACCATCAGGACTACCCCTAAGGAGAAGATGTATTGTTTGGACGCCCTCCTAAAAGACTTTCTACAGCTTCTGTAACATCAGAAACAGTAACTTTAGGACTTTAACACAAACGTGTTTTCTGATACTTTTTCCAAAGCAGGATAACCAGTGGACCCAAGTGAAAAGACTCATGGACTAAATTCTGGAGAGTGGGTGTACATCAAGAATCGCACCCCCAGGACCACTCTGTCCCCTAAATGGAAAGGACCGTTCCAGATTATTCTTGTGTCTCCCACAGCTGTAAAGCTAAAAGACTACAAGTATTAGGTGCATGGTTCCCATTGTAAGAAAGCAGTAGCTTTGAACAAACATACAGGCCAGTGTACTGCTGGCAAGGACTTTTCTGTACCTTTACCTCCTAGGTCATCTCCACCATTGACTCGGGCTCGAGCCAGAAGACTATGAATAAGGAAGAATGTCTCTTACAGTACCTAGAGCTGATATGCATCTCTGAGGAATTATCCTGAGTGGAGGAGCCTTGGTGTGGATCACGGTCATGATGTATGAATGGACTCACATGATAAGAAAAGGAGAGACTTACATGTTAACTGGGAGAACCCTTCTATAATTCCTTTGTGGCTATGCAGTTGCAAGCTGCCAAGAAGTTGGAAATCATGAAGTGTTGGATATGCACACATTCACCTATCTCGCATAAGACTTTGCCCTTACTAGGTATACCCAGTACCCTAGCTGAGATAGAAGACGGTGCTCATTTTGGTGATATCAGTGTTAATATGGTTGACAAGGCCATCTCACTACTACTATTTACCAATGCACCAATGAGAATACCAGCAGTATATATTAACTTTACCCGCATTTATCCGCCAAAACTACTTGAGAAAGGTTTCAGGAATACTGATCGAGTGATTGGAGACTCTCAGTGCATGGATAATGCGGATGTCAGGTATTGGTTTGATGGTAAAGATGTTATGTGAAGCACAGATCGATATCAGGAATTACATGATTTCACACATCGCCAACATTTATGCCAGAACAATTTACATAGTTACATAGTAGGTGAGGTTGAATAAAGACAATAGTCCATCCAGTTCAACCTGTGTAGTAGGTGTGTGTGGCTGTAATCATTTCACATAGCCCTTAATGTCCTGATCCTTGAGATGTAAGTCTAAGAGTCTTTTGAAAGCCACCATACTACCCGCAGAAACCACCTCTTGTGGCAGAGAATTCCACAATCTTGTAGCCCTAACAGTAAAGAACCCTCCTCGTTGCCTGAGGTTAAAACGCTTCTCCTCTAAGCGCATTGTATGTCCTCGAGTCCTCATGCAATTCCTTCGAATGAACAGTTTCTTTTCTAAGCTGAGATCCCCATTAAGATATTTATAAATTGCTATCATGTCCCCCCTCAGACGTCTCTTCTCCAGGGAGAATAAATCGAGCGATTGCAGCCGCTCTTCATAGTTAAGGTCCTCCAACCCCCTAATGGGTTTAGTTGCCCTTCTCTGGACTCTCTCCAGCTCCAACACATCCCTCCTGAGGACTGGCGACTAGGGATGATCGAACGGTTCGGGTCCACCATCGGTTCGGCCCGAACATTGGGTGTTCGAGGTTCGGCCGAATTTAGAACTTTTTGCCCAAAAAGTTCGGAATTCGGCAACCAGAACCGACCAAAATGCAATGCTTCAGGAAATGGGCTTTAAAAGCCCGTGATTGGACCAGAACCATTAGCAAAAGCCAATTGAGGGGGCAGGAGAATGCTAGGAATGTGATTGGAGTGACTAGGGGGTCCCTAGACCAATCATTAGTGAATACGCCCCCAGTATATAAGAAAGCCCCCGCCATATTCCTAGCATTGTTATACTGGACATGGAAGAGAGTGGAAGCAGTTCTGTTAATTTTACTTTAAAAGTGTCATTTAGCATTTATTAGTATGAGGAAAGGGATATCTAGTGTAGTTAGAGTGCTCCTTTACACTTAAGTTAGCTTCAGAAATTTAGTTTCTGTAGGGAAAGTGTTAAGTGTAAGGGGACCGTAGTGTAGTGTAGGGTTAACTGACAGTGACTGCTATGGAAGGGTGACAAAACCCTTCCATAGCAGGGTGACCGCTATAGAGAAATGATCATTTCTCTGAGTTGCTTCGGGACAGGAATATGGCTTCTCACCAGCAAGCATTTTTCATGCTGCAGGGGTTGCCACTGCCACTGCTTTTTTGAGGACATGTTTGATGTCAGACATGACATCTGAACATGTGTATAGGGGGTATATATACACATATATGTCTGTATATATACCCCTAGACATATATAGGTGTGATAGTAGCAGAAATAAATGCTTGCGCTAATGAAATCATTTACAGTAATATATTTCTGCTACTATCACACCTATATATGGCTAGGTGTCTATATACATATAATTATGTGTGTATATATACCACTATACACAAGTTCAGATGTTTTGCCTGCCTCAAAAGAACCCAAAAAAATGCCAAAAAAGGGCTAGCGTCAAAAAAAAAAAATGCCCAGGTGTGTTTTTGCTGGCATTTTTTGGGGGGTTTTGGAGGCAGGCAAAACATCTGAACTTGTGTATAGTGGTGTATATACACACATCCATATATTTATATACACACCTAGACATATATAGGTGTGATAGTAGCAGAAATATATGCTTGCGCTAATGAAATCATTTACAGTAATATATTTCTGCTACTATCACACCTATATATGGCTAGGTGTGTATATAATATATGTATGTGTGTATATATACCACTATACACAAGTTCAGATGTTTTGCCTGCCTCAAAAGAACCCCAAAAAAAACGCTAGCGTAAAAAAAAAAAATGCCCAGGTGTGTTTTTTCTGGCATTTTTTGGGGGTTTTTGGAGGCAGGCAAAACATCAGAACTTGTGCACAGTACCACTATACACAAGTTCAGATGTTTTTCCTGACTGAAAAGAACCCAAAAAAATGCCTGCTATTAAACCGGCAAGGTGTTACAGCAGCAAAGCCAACCTCCTGTGCTGAAAGTTTTCTAATACAAACAATCTTTTTTTTATGGTTCTGGACATGCTACAGAGCTGAAACTTCACATGTACACTTTTTAGACCCCCCCAGATACTAAATCCAAAGTAAAAATCAAAAAATCTCTTTTTTTTTTTAATTTTTCAATAATTGGCTTTTTTTTTTTTATCAAAAATGATGATTTTGTGTCTGGGGAGTCTAAAAGGTGTACCTGTGAAGTTTCAGCTCTGTAGCATGTCCAGAACCAGAAAAAAAGATCATATAGGTGTTAAAGGAGGGTCCCACATCCCTGTTCTACTGAAAAATTATCTTTTTTCTTTCATGGTTCTGGACATGCTACAGAGCTGAAACTTCACATGTACACCTTTTAGACCCCCCAGATACTAAATCCAAAGTCAAAATCAAAAAATCTCTCTTTTTTTTTTCAATAATTGGCTTTTTTATCAAAAATGACAATTTTTAAGAACTTTTTTTGTGTGATTAATAGTTAATGGGACATGACCCAGAACCCTAGGCACTTTTTAGGGGCATTTATTGGGTTTTAGGGCTTAAAAATTGTGTTTTTTGATTATTACCGAAGTTCGGGTCCCATTGATTTCAATGGGGTTCTGAAATCCGAACCGAACTTTTGGGAAATTCGGGTGTTCTGGTCGAACCAAACTTTTCAAAAGTTCGATCATCCCTACTCATAACTAGAGTTGAGCGGACACCTGGATGTCCGTGTTCGGCGGGTTCGGCCGAACTTTAAAAAAAAGTCTCGGACTTTTGCCAAACTTTTCCCGGACACCGAACCCCATTGAAGTCAATGGGGACCCGAACTTTAAGGCACTAAAATGGCTCTAAAACACCAATGGAAAGGGCTAGAGTGCTGCAAATGGCAGCAAAACATAGTTAAGAGCATGGAAAGTGCTCTGCAAACAAATGTGGATAGGCAAATAACTTAAAACAACAAAAAAAACAGAAAAATAAAACAATGTTCTTCATCTCTGAAGGACGAGGCCCATATGGAGTAGGAGGGAGGTTGAGGTGGTGGTGGATGTGGCGGTGTCATAGGCCTGCGCAGAGGGTGTGCCGGGTGTACCTGGGCACACCCTAATCACCTAGGGCACATAGCATTATCGCTCTGTTTGCCAGTGAGGAGATGGGAAAGATCTCCCTCGGACCTGCTCTGCTCTATTTCTCTTTGCCAGCAGGGAAAGTAATGTATCGGGGCCATGTACATGTAGGCAAACACATGCATGTGTATTTAAACTTTGGGGTGCACATCCTAATGCAATAGGCTGCGCACACCTATGGGCGGTGTAGGTGGAAGCGGCAGTGGAGAAGGACCAGGGCCGGATTAAGAGCATCATGGGCTTGGTGCTGAGGATTTTGAAGGGCCTTGAGGACCGTGCCTTGGCATGCACCCAGAGGAGGAAGGGTGCAGCCATGCATGCCTAATTCCACATGGGATGCTGTCTCTGAAGCCCATAAACACATCCATGCATCGGCAACTGTCCCTCCTTGTCCAGCCTTCGTGCTGTGTGGGGAGGTTCTGAGGGAGCTGCCTGGGGAAGCGAGCATAGAAGCCAGACTTCTGTGTTTACAAGTGACAGAAGAGCGGTAACAGTGAATATGGCCAACCTGGGGCCTATATAAAGGTAGGGGCCTGGAGCTGCAGCTCCAATAGCCCCTACGTTAATCTGGCCCTGAGGAGGACGAGGTAGCCAACGCTGCTTCTTTTCACAAATTTGAAATGAGGGTACACCCCAAAAGAGTGAGAAAGAGCAAAAATGGAACAATGGCTGGGTAAGGTCGGTATCCATCGCTATTCTGCACAAGGTACAGAAAAGTCCCGTGGGATCCATGCCTGGTTCATTTTAATGAACGTGAGCTTGTCCACATTGTCTCTGGACAGGCAGCTGCGCTTGTCTGTGATCACGCCCCCAGCCGTGCTAAATACCCGTTCAGATAATACACTGGCTGCAGGGCACGCCAGCACCTCCAAGGCGTAAAGGGCAAGCTCAGGCCATGTGCCCAACTTGGAGACCCAGAAGTTGAAGGGGGCAGACCCCTCATTCAGTACGTCTAGGCGTGTGCACACATACTGCTCCACCATGTTGGTGAAATGCTGCCTCCTGCTAAGAGGTTCCATATGAGCTGCTGGTGCTGCTGTTTGTTGTGGCGTGCAGACAAAGCTTTTCCACATTTCGGCCATGCTAACCCTGCCTTCTGAGGTGCTGGCGGTGCCCTGGTTGCGTTGGCGACCTCTTCCTCCTCCTCCTCCTCCTCTGCCTTGTGCTTCCACTGTGGCCCCACTGTCAGGTGGGAATGCCAGCAGCATGGCGTCTACCAGCGTGCGCTTGTACTCGCGCATCTTGCGATCGCGCTCCAGTGAGTGAATTAAGGACGGTACGTTGTCCTTGTAACGGGGATCCAGCAGCGTGGCCACCCAGTAATCAGCACAAGTTAGAATGTGGGCAACTCGGCGGTCGTTGTGGAGACACTGCAGCATGTAATCGCTCATGTGTGCCAGGCTGCCCAGAGGCAACGAAAGGCTGTCCTCTGTGGGAGGTGTATCGTCCGTGTCCTCTGTATCCCCCCAGCCACGCACCAGTGATGGCCATGAGCTGGCCTGGGTGCCACCCTGCTGTGAACATGCTTCCATCTCCTCCTCCAGCTCCTCCTCATCCTCCAGAACTGTGCCCCTGCTGGACAATTGTGTCCCTGGCGTTTGTGTGTGCAGGAACCCACCCTCGGAGCCCCTTGCGAATGACTGCCCTGAAAGCCTTGGAAATGTTACCTCTTCATCCTCCTCCTCCTCCTCCTCATCCTGTGCCACATCCTCTTCCATCATCGCCCGAATTGTTTTTTCAAGGAGGCATAGAAGTGGGATAGTTAAGCTGAGAACGGCGTCATCGGCACTGGCCATGTTGGTGGAGTACTCAAAACAGCGCAACAAGGCACACAGGTCTCGCATGGAGGCCCAGTTATTGGTGGTGAAGTGGTGCTGTTCCGCAGAGCGACTCACGCGTGCGTGCTGCAGCTGAAACTCCACTATGGCCTGCTGCTGCTCGCACAGTCTTTGCAGCATGTGCAAGGTGGAGTTCCACCTTGTGGGCACGTCACATATGAGGCGGTGAGCAGGAAGGCCGAAGTTACGCTGCAGCGCTGACAGGCGAGCAGCAGCAGGGTGAGAACGCCAAAAGTGTGCACAGACGGCCCGCACTTTCTGCAGCAGCTCTAACATATCGGGGTAGTTTTTAAGGAACCTCTGCACCACCAAATTCAGCACATGCGCCAGGCAAGGGGTGTGCGTCAAACCGGCTAGGCCCAGAGCTGCTATGAGATTTCGCCCATTATCGCACACCACCAGGCCGGGCTTGAGGCTCGCTGGCAGCAACCACTCATTTGTCTGCTGTTCCATGCTCCTCCACAACTCCTGCGCGGTGTGTGGTTTGTCCCCCAAACAGGCAAGTTTTAAAACTGCCTGCTGTTGTTTACCCCTGGCCATGCTGAAGTTGGTGGTGAAGGTGTTACGCTGTCCGGATGAGGAGGCGGTAGAGGATGAGGAAGCGGCGTAGAAGGAGTTAGGAACAGGAGGCAAACTGAAGCGCCCTGCAATCCTCGGTGGTGGAAGGACATGCGCCAAATTGCTATCCGCCTCAGGCCCATCCGCCACTGCATTTACCCAGTGTGCCGGGGAGATATAACGCCCCTGACCGTGCTTACTGGTCCACGTATCGGTAGTTAGGTGGACTTTGCCAGAGATGGCGTTGCGCAGTGCACACCTGATTTTTTCCCCCACTTGGTTGTGCAAGGAAGGGATGGCTTGCCTGGAAAAGTAGTGGCGGCTGGGCACGACGTACTGTGGGACAGCCACCGACATAAGGTTTTTAAAACTGTGCATCTCCACCAGACGGAATGACAGCATTTCAAAGGCCAAGAATTTTGAAATGCTGGCATTCAGGGCCAGGGATCGCGGGTGGGTAGGGGGGTACTTCCTCTTCCTCTCAAGTGTTTGGGAGATGGAAAGCTGAACGCTTCCATGGGACATTGTGGAGATGGTTGGTGACCCAGGTGGTGGTGTTGCTGACAGATCGTCTGTTTGCGGGGTGGCAGGTGCCGGTATCACTACAGATGTGGCTGGAGCGGCCGAGACTGCAGCAGAAGAGGAAGCAGGATGAGCCAGAGACGTTTCTTGGTTTTGAAGGTGTCTACTCCACTGCAGCTCGTGCTTTGCACTTAGATGCCTGATCATGCAGGTTGTGCTCAGGTTGAGAAGGTTTATGCCTCGCTTCAGGCTCTGATTGCACAGGGTGCAAACCACTCGTGTCCTGTCATCAGCACATGTTCTAAAGAACTTCCACGCTAGAGAACTCCTTTGAGCTGACTTTGGTGCGCTCGTTCCCTTGCTGCGTTGGGCAGTAGCGGGCGTAGTGTCTAGGGCACGGCCGCTCAGCTTCTGCACCCTGCTCCCTCTTCTGCTGTGCTGGTGGCTCTGTGCGACCACCGCCTCTTCCTCCAAGCTACTCAGGTCACCTGCATGACGTTCATTCCATGTGGGGTCGAGGACCTCATCGTCCTCCACATCATCTTCCACCCAGTCTTCACCCCTGCCCTCCTTGTCGGTCTCCACAATTCTGAACGCCGCAGCAGTTGGCACCTGAGTTTCGTCATCATCAGAGACGTGCTGCGATGGTCCTTGCATGTACTCATCTTGAGAAATAAGTGGTTGGGCATCGCTGCACTCAATCTCTTCAACTTCTGGGGCAGGGCTAGGTGGATGGCCCTGGGAAACCCTGCTGACAGAGTCCTCAAAAAGAAGAAGAGACTGCTGTATGGATTGGGGCTCAGACTGCTTGCCTGATTTCCAAGGGGGTGAGGTGAAAGACGGTTGGACATTGGCTGCAGGTGCCAACTCTGACCTTTCTGCAGTAGACTGGGTGGGAGACAATGTGAAGGAACTGGAGGCACTGTCAGCAACCTAATCTACTATCGCCTGTACTTCTTCAGGCCTCATCACGTCTAGAGGTGCATTATGCCCTACCAAATACTGCTGCAGGTTCTGTCGCCTACTCACACTTGTGGAAGGTGTTTCACTTGTGCGTGTAGCTGGCACAGATTGACCACGTCCTCTCCTTGCAACAGGAGCTCTACCAGCAGCACCACGACCCAGGCCATGGCCCCTATTTGACGGTCTCCTCTTATTTCTGTAATTTATGATCTTGCCCTAGAAAGGTGTTTATTGAATAGCGGAACAAAACAACAACAGTATCGCACGGGTGTATCTGACAGTCAAATATGCAAACTATGCCGCAATTTAATGTTTTTTACCCCAAAAGGGTGTATATTGAATAGCGTAATAGGAAAAAGGATAAAAAAACGGTGTATCTCACACGTACAAACACAGACTAGGCCCCGATTAAAATTGTTTGTACCCTAAAGGGAGGATGAGGAAGAGGAGTAGGAGGAGTTGGGAACAGGAGGCAAACTGAAGCGCCCTGCAATCCTTGGCGGTGGAAGGAAATGCGCCAAACAAATTTAAAAGGTGTATCTTACACGTACCGATACAGACTATGCCGTAATTTAATTTTCCTACACTCCAAAAGGGTGTATATTGAATAGCGGAATAGGAAAAATTTTATAATACGGTGTATCTCACACGTACAAACACAGACTAGGCCCCGATTACAATTGTTTGTACCCTAAAGGCAGGATGAGGAAGAGGAGTAGGAGGAGTTGGGAACAGGAGGCAAACTGAAGCGCCCTGCAATCCTCGGCAGTGGAAGGAGATGCACCAAACAAATTTAAAAGGTGTATCTCACACGTACCTATACAGACTATGCCGTAATTTAATTTTCTTACACTCCAAAAGGGTATATATTGAATAGCGGAATAGGAAAAATGTTATAATACGGTGTATCTCACACGTACAAACACAGACTAGGCCCCGATTACAATTTTTGGTACCCTAAAGGCAGGATGAGGAAGAGGAGTAGGAGGAGTTGGGAACAGGAGGCAAACTGAAGCGCCCTGCAATCCTCGGCGGTAGAAGGAGGTGCGCCAAACAAATATAAAAAGGTGGATCTCACACCTACCAACACAGACTATCCCGCAATCTAATTGATCCCCAAAGGTTTTGATTGAATAGCGGAATAGGAAATATGATCAAAAAATGTGTATGTATCTCAGACGTACAGAAGCACACTAGGCCCCAATTACTATTGTTTGTACCCCTAAAAGGCTGAATGAGGAGTAGGAGGAGTATGGAACAGGCAGCACCCTCAAATCTTCAGAAGTATGAGATGAACCCCAAAAACTTGGAAAGGTGGATCTCACACCTACCAACACAGACTATCCCGCAATTTAATTGATCTCCCAAAGGTTTTGATTGAATAGCAGAATAGGAAATATGATCAAAAAATGTGTATGCATCTCAGACGTACAAAACCACACTAGGCCCCAATTACTATTGTTTGTACCCCTAAAAGGCTGAATGAGGAGTAGGAGGAGTATGGAACAGGCAGCACCCTCAAATCTTCAGAAGTATGAGATGAACCCCAAAAACTTGGAAAGGTGGATCTCACACCTACCAACACAGACTATCCCGCAATTTAATTGATCCCCAAAGGTTTTGATTGAATAGCGGAATAGGAAATATGATCAAAAAATGTGTATGTATCTCAGACGTACAGAAGCACACTAGGCCCCAATTACTATTGTTTGTACCCCTAAAAGGCTGAATGAGGAGTAGGAGGAGTATGGAACAGGCAGCACCCTCAAATCTTCAGAAGTATGAGATGAACCCCAAAAACTTGGAAAGGTGGATCTCACACCTACCAACACAGACTATCCCGCAATTTAATTGATCCCCAAAGGTTTTGATTGAATAGCGGAATAGGAAATATGATCAAAAAATGTGTATGTATCTCAGACGTACAAAACCACACTAGGCCCCAATTACTATTGTTTGTACCCCTAAAATGCTGAATGAGGAGTAGGAGGAGTATGGAACAGGCAGCACCCTCAAATCTTCAGAAGTATGAGATGAACCCCAAAAACTTGGAAAGGTGGATCTCACACGTACCAACACAAACTATCCCGCAATTTAATTGATCCCCAAAGGTTTTTATTGAATAGCGGAATAGGAAATATGATCAAAAAAAGTGTATGTATCTCACACGTACAGAAGCACACTAGGCCCCAATTACTATTGTTTGTACCCCTAAAAGGCTGAATGAGGAGTAGGAGGAGTATGGAACAGGCAGCACCCTCAAATCTTCAGAAGTATGAGATGAACCCCAAAAACTTGGAAAGGTGGATCTCACACGTACCAACACAAACAATCCCGCAATTTAATTGATCTCCAAAGGTTTTTATTGAATAGTGGAATAGGAAATATGATCAAAAAAAGTGTATATATCTCACACGTACAGAAGCACACTAGGCCCCAATTACTATTGTTTGTACCCCTAAAAGGCTGAATGAGGAGTAGGAGGAGAATGGAACAGGCAGCACCCTCAAATCTTCAGAAGTATGAGATGAACCCCAAAAACTTGTAAAGGTGGATCTCACACGTACCAACACAAACTATCCCGCAATTTAATTGATCCCCAAAGGTTTTTATTGAATAGCGGAATAGGAAATATGATCAAAAAAAGTGTATGTATCTCACACGTACAAAACCACACTAGGCCCCAATTACTATTGTTTGTACCCCTAAAAGGCTGAATGAGGAGTAGGAGGAGTATGGAACAGGCAGCACCCTCAAATCTTCAGAAGTATGAGATGAACCCCAAAAACCCCAAATATCATTCAGCTCTGCTGCAGGCCACAATTTAATTTTTTTTAACCCAAGGCTGTATATTGAATAGTGGAATAGAAAAAAAGTGTATGATTTCTGAAACCACTCAATATTAGCACATGTGAACTGAACACAGCAGTGTATGATCAGTCACTCAGCACAGCACAGCTGAAGGAAAAATGCTGCACACAGTGCCTGATAGAAAAATACTTTTCTCCCTCCTCCTCAGTGGGCAAAAAAGATTGTGTTCACTGCACCCCAAAAAGATTGTGTTCACTGCACCCCAAAAATATTGTGTTCACTGCAGCCCACACTCAGCAAAATGGATGTGGACCACTGACACCTGCCTATCTCCTATCCCACACCACACAGCAATATCGATTGTAGTTTGTAGAACACACTGACCCTAAAAATCAGCAGACTCTCTCTCTAAAAGGATTGATAAGATCGTAGACCGGTCACTGCAAACCCCACCCCACAGAGCAATATCGATTGTAGTTTGTAGAACACACTGACCCTAAAAATCAGCAGACTCTCTCCCTAAAATGCCTACAACTCGCCCTGCCTAACACACTCCGACCTGTCCCTCAATTCTATCCAGACACAAATGTTTTTTTTCCTGTCTGTCCCTAATCAGCAGCCAGCACCCCAAAAAGATTGTGTTCACTGTCCCCAAAAAGATTGTGTTCACTGCACCCCAAAAAGATTGTGTTCACAGCAGCCCAAAAAGATTGTGTTCACTGTACCCCAAAAAGATTGTGTTCACTGCACCCCAAAAAGATTGTGTTTACTGCAGCCCAAAAATATTGTGTTCACTGCACCCCAAAAAGATTGTGTTCACTGCAGCCCACACACAGCAAAATGGATGTGGACCACTGACACCTGCCTATCTCCTATCCCACACCACACAGCAATATCGATTGTAGTTTGTAGAACACACTGACCCAAAAATCAGCAGACCCTCTCCCTAAAATGCCTACAACTCGCCCTGCCTAACACACTCCGACCTGTCCCTCAATTCTATCTGGACACAAATGGTTTTTATTTCCTGTCTGTCCCTAATCAGCAGGCAGCACGTTGATGTGTGCTCTCTCCCTGAACTAAACAGCAGAATGACGCCGCAGCGGCGCTGCCTCGAACTTATAAAGACTTGGTCACATGCTTCAGACGGCCAATCACAGCTACTGATGCTTTTGTAGGCATGGCTGGGATGGCTTAGGCACACCAGTTAAACGCTTGTTGATTGGCTGTTGAAAGCCCGCCATGAAAAGCGCGCCAAAGCATGCAAAACCCGGAAATAAAACGACCGAACACGGATTTTTACCAGAACATACAGTAAAGTTTTTGGGTCCGTGTTCGGGTAACAAAAATCCAATTATTCAGTACGAACACGAATAATACAGTCCGTGTTCCCTCAACCCTACTCATAACAGATCGACTGCAGACTTTCCATCTTGAAGGATTCCACAGTTATCGTGTTGTTGAGTTTTTTTAGGTCTAGAACAGGTAGTAAATCTCCCGTCTTTTTTTTTTACTAAAAAGAGCGGAGAATAAAACCCTTTCCCTCTTTGGTCGTGAGGGACTTCTACTATTGATTGTTTGTATAGTAATTCCTGGACATACAGTACTTGGTTATTGAGTGTCTTTTTGACAAAGAGGTCAGGAGTCTGGTGGTTTGGAAGTGATCCCTGGGTGTCTGATATTTGAAAGTCCATCTGTGACCCATCTGGATCGTAGATAACATCCACCGGTCTTTTATGTGATCCGCCCAAACCTGCATGAATAACCTCAGTCTGGCACCAACTATCGCAGGCTGGGCGGGCGCACCCTCAAAAGGACTTCTGTTGAACCCCTGTAATGGAAGTCCTGGCTTTTGTAACCTTAAAAAGGAAGGTTTGAGAGTTCCTCCAGTTACGCTTGAACTCCTTTCCTGGTCTGTACGATCTTGCCTCAATATTTTTTTTCTGGGAGATTACGTCTAAAGGGTTGTGGCCTTTGCTGTTTTGGTCTTCTGTCAGAGGGAATGAGGCCCAACTTGCCCCCGTGCATTTTTTGGTGGATGCAGTCTGATTTGACCTTAGTTTTTCCGTATACAGGGATGGAGACCAATAGCATGACCTGCTTGTCTCACACAAAGTCCCAAATAGGAAATTAGGGATTGAAAGGCATTGTGCTTTACAGGCCATGCCCCATATATAAAATCCCAATCTGTCTTTATACTGCATCCACCAAGGGGATGGAGGTGTAATGCTTCTCAGCTGGTCCTTTCCAGTTTGTACCATTGTCACAACTTAGTTATTTGAGTTTTGAGACAACAGACCAGTCATGGATGGGGGTGGGTTGGGGGAGGTTTGGGCTGTCTCCCTCCCACCTGTTCCCCCATCCATCCATTAGCAGCCATGTGCTCCCAGTGTGGAGACACTAAATTAGGAAGTGTTAGGACTGCAGATAAAACAGGGTGCCGTGAAGTGGCTCTGCAGCTTACACATGCGTTTGCAAATGTGTGTCAACTAAACCCATGTTCTTTGTATCATGAGACAGGTCTACTTGGTTGGTGACAGACTGGAGGGTGAGTACATCAGACTGGGGGCTGGCTGACTTTCATGCACCTCTTATAATCCTTCAACCTCATTTTTTTCAACTTGCCCCCTGTAACCTTTGAGATGGCTGAATCGAGTTTTGTTCCGAATAGATTTGTGCCATCATAAGGTATTTTGCACCAATTTATTTTTGAGGCCGCATCTGCAACCCACGGTTTCAGCCATAAGGCTCTTCTTCCTATGATCGAGGCTAGCATGGTTCTTGATGAAGATCTTTTCATGTCCACCGATGCTTCCGCTACAAAATCTCCCTCTAGGGTGAGTTCCTGAAGAGTGCTAGCAATTTTTTCTTGCATCTAAATACAAGTTTGAATGACCAGCGTGCCCCCTTTCAAAGCAGAATGACCAGCGTGCCCCCATTCAATGCAGAATGACCAGCGTGCCCCCTTTCAATGCAGAATAACCAGCGTGCCCCCTTTCAATGCAGAGAGATCATCGTGCCCTCTTTCAATGCAGACAGACAAGGGTGCCCCCCTTCAATGCAGAGAGACCAGCGTGCCCCCTTTCATTGCAGAGAGACTTACCTGCAGCGGCGGCTTCTCCTCAGTTCCCCACATATTCTCGAGTCCCCCGCTTCTCCTCGAGTCCTCCCGCCTCCTCCAGTCCTCCCGCCTCCTCCCCAGCCAATGGCATGAGTTCGCCTTTCGGCCTATCAGGAAGCGGGTCTTGGACCCGCTTCCTGATTGGCCAGGAGGAGGATCCGTGTGACAATAGCAAATTTTCATTGGCTGTTGTCACACAATGGGTGGGCTCGGGGTGCACTGCTCTGCTCTGATCTCTGGCTCTAATCAGGCGATTTAAAAAAAAAAACACTTTGTGACAGCGCCAGGCTGCTGACTCATTCGCTGCTAAACTGACTGAGCAGTGAGGAGAGGGGGCACAGGTGGGGCTTGGCTTGCAACGCCACCCCACCCTACACCAATGGGCAGGTGAGGCACAGTCCAGCCCCCTCCCGACCTGCCATTTTCATCCATAGGGCGGCCGCGCTGGACATCTCCCAGCCTAAAAATGGAGGCAGCCGCAGACAGTGTGTGAACTGTGTATGTCAGAGTCAGACAGACAGAGTGACACTGCGGATGCGCCCCCCCCCAGATGTTGCGCCCGGTGCGGCTGGCCCCCCTGCACCCCCCACACTACGCCACTGGCGGGAAGTACTTGCGCAGTTTGTGGGGGGTCTCCTTTGACTCTTCCCAACCGATCGCATCCTTTACTGATTTAGCAAATGAATATACTAAAGCAAAATCGAACCCGGAGGCTGTCTGAAATCCTCCCTCGTCGGAAGACTCTAAGGAGTTCGGAGGGTTTAGTGATACCGTTGCTGAGGTGCCCTGGATTGGTCTATCCGTTTCAGTGGCTGATACCTGCAAGATGGATTCTTTACGGACTCCTTGATCATATTAGATACTTCTCTAGCATCTGCTTCTTTCTCCCTGGTCGCTACCTCGAAGCACGTGCGACACACTAGTTTGTCTAGAAGTGCTGTGGCTCTGCACACCCAGCAAGCATTGGCTGGTGGATGGCAGCTAGAGGCATGTGATCGATGGGCTGAAGATGTCTTCCTATGTGAGTGATGATGGGAGGAAGATCTAGATGGACTTCTCCTGGAGCGTCTGTGTCCTGAATGAGCGTTCCCTCCTTCTGGAGTTAGACGATCTAACAGATCTGACGGGGCTGCATAGAATGATATGGTATCTTAGTGGCAGAGCTCTCTTTTAATATTCTTCACTACTTACCTAACATAGCGCCCCTTACCTTTCAGGCTGAGGATGGTCTGCTAGGGCAGCGACCTCCATGATGGAGATAAAGTAATACCTGGGAAGGTTGAAACAAAAGTAACCCCTATAGCATGTAATAGCAGAACATAATAGTAACACAGCAGAGTACACCAAGGAAAGCCAAGTATAAGGATAAGAGGTTCCTACCAGTGGGATGGTGTGGTTGGAGGAGATACGCAGGCTGCAGAGTAGTTGTAATGCTGCCCTGGGGAGTCCTGTCATTTTTTGCAGGTTGTTTCCTGGTTTAAATAAAGCGGAGGAAGTGACATCACTTCCACACATGCCCAGAAGCGAGATGCGGCAGCAGGCGCCATCTTGGGTACTGGCAAAATGAGGATGTTTGCCGCATCACTTCCAGTTGCACATGCTCAGTACAAGGAAAATAGAGAATTAATGGAGGTTGCTGCACTATCTCTAAACCTATTTAAGGCTTTAATGGCACGGGGGGCCTAATTCAGTATAAGTTTGGAGTAGAGCTGCTCACTTCTCCAGAAATAACTCCAGCCTAAACTCATTAGCATCCTAATTAGGTAAGTGGCTGGAGTTAAACCTTCAACTAGGTGCTTTAGTGAATTCGGAGTTGGAGTTAACCAAAATCCCTTTGTGTTTTTCATAAAAGGAAATTTGTCTATTCTGAATCACTAGTACACAACAATGTCATCTATTATGGTTTATTTTAATTTTAAGGTATAGTCATGTATCTTATGTGTTTTAACCTTTAGATTTACTAATAGCAGACTACACAGCTGTCTAATTAGCAATCTTCATTCTTTATTCATCTGAAACTTTCAGGCATATCTGATTGTATTCAGCACTTTGGTGTAGTGGGCTAAGCTCATAGACAAAGATTGCTAGGTCATGAGTTCAAGGCCTAACCATGATAACACCTTGTGTGCTCACAGTTGTGTGTCACTATTTTTTTTTTGGCCACATAGTAATACATTGGCTACATCACCTAAAATTGCATGTCAATGTCCATGTATATTCAAGAAACAAACATGCATATGTGCAGGGTGCAATTGCCAAGTTTCAGTATTTATTTACAGCTGTCTAAAGTTTAAGGAGGTGATGGCACACTTGGGATTTGAACTCATGCTCTCAGTGTTTATAGACAGGAACACTAACCAATAAACCATTGAGCTGAGCATGATTACCTCTGGAATATTTATTCCCATGTTTCAATAGTTAACCACTTCCTTACAGGGCAGTTACACCCCCTTCCTGCCCAGGCCAATATTCAGTTTTTTTACTGTTGCATTTGGAATGACAATTGCGCGATCATGCAACCCTGTACCTAAAACAAATGTATGACATTATTTTCACACAAATATTGCTTTCTTTTGGTGGTATTTGATCACTGCAAGGTTTTTTTTTCATTGGCAAGTGTAGGTGAGCATCATGGGAAATGTTACAAAACACCTGTGTTGCCAAGGTTCATCATCACTGACCTAGGCCAACTAAAAAGGTGAGTGAGTGCTGTAGCAATCTTTTATTTAGTAATCATTTTTAGTGATTTTTTATTAAATGTTTTGGTTACATTCATCCACAGAGGCTGAATGGAAATTTTGTATTATTCCTTAATTTATATATATTTTTAGCTAAATATATACATACACACTTTAATTATTTCTTACAATTTAGCCCCCCCAAACACTCCTCCCCCCCCACACCCACACACTTCTCCTCCCCCCCCACACACACACTCCTCCCCCCCACACACACACTCCCCCCCCCACACACACACACACCTCCCCCCCACACACACACACACTCCCCCCCACACACACCCCTCCCCCCCACACACACACACACTCCCCCCCACACACACATTCCCCCCCCCCCCACACACACACACCCCACACACACTCCTCCCCCCCCCCCCACACACACACTCCCCCCCCCACACGCACACACACACTCCTCCCCCCCCACACACACACTCCTCCTCCCCACACACACACACACACACACTCCTCCCCCCCTCACACACACACACACTCCTCCCCCCCACACACACACACATACTCCTCCCCCCTCCCACACACACACACACACACACTCCCCCCTCCCACACACACTCCTCCCCCCACACACACACACACTCCCCCCCCACACACACACACTCCTCCCCCTCACACACACTCCTCCCCCCCCACACACACACTCCTCCCCCCCCCCCCACACACACACACACACACATTCCTCCCCCCCACACACACCCACCCCCCCCATACACACCCATACACACTTTGCTGGAGTACAGGGAGAAACCCTACCCATGTTCATACTGTACTGCCATTGCACACACACAAAAAATACAAGAAATGGATTACATTCAATACACAAAAGATATCTGAATTACATCCAGACAAATATGAAGAAAAGAAAACTAAAAACCAGGAGCTGTGTACAAACGAATAAGCTTTATTGAACATGTATAAAACATCAGTAATCACTCAAGCAGGCATGTGATATGTGAAATGTGAAATGCCCCCCCCCCCAAAACTCCCAAATCAAGTCATTTTTTTCAAATTACAGTGCAAAGATACAACATATGATGGATAGATAGAGCTTACAATATCCAAAAGTCAAGCAAAATAAGTTGTAGACACCTTAGTATTAAGCATAAAACATACCCAACATACTTTTATGTTTATTGTTTGCATGAGCCTTCATTTCCATTTAAATACCATCAAATCAGTAGAAGATACAGGTACACAGAGGCATGAAAATTAAAAAAAAAACACATGTATAGAGTACATAAAGACACACTTTGCAAAAACTATACCAAACAGTTACAGCATGAAAAGTATTCATCCAACAAAATACACTTACTGCAATATGGGTCCTTAGGCATGACAGCAAACCCCCCATCCCCAAAAGCAAATTTGGACATAAAGACATGTGGCCCTGCCATAGGCCAAATGAGCTGCTCTTATACATCCCTTTATATAACCTTGGTTAAACTACACCCACCCAGTATAGGAAACGCCCAGCAAAGTAAGTAATTGGGTCTGTTGGTTCCTAAACCAAAATCACCAGTTCACTAATGAATGAGTGTTTGGCTGGCCATACATGATCCAAGTTTCTTACAAGTCAACAGACATAAGAAATGCTTTCAATAATCTCAGCCATACATACTATAAGATTTTCTGAAGACCTTTTCCTTCAGATTTACCTTTTCTATGTAGTGCAAGGGCCTGCCAGATTGCATACAAATTGAAAGTGTTTAGGTTTGACCTCATATTATCTGGTTTTGGTAAATCTAAAGGAAAAAGTCTTCAGAAAATCTTATAGTGTGTATGGCCCATTAGTCTTAATGGAAAAGCCACTTTGTGCTCATGCTGAAATTATTGAAAGCATTTCTTATGTGTGTTGACTTGATGTAGTATTTTTTTTATATATATATATATTTTTTTTTTGGGGGGGGGGGGGGGTTGTTGAATTCTGAGTTCTGGGGTTCCACTGCATATGTTCAATCAATTTGCAAATTCTCAGATTTGCAAGCTCAAACACTGCTATTTTTCAGAGTGTAATGTGGCTCTATATAGGAAGCAACACTAATATGGCTCCCCACTCAACCAACCAACAAATATATTAATTTCACCCATATACAATGTTTTATTTTTGGGCAGAAGCCATATTAGTGTTGCTTGTCATATATAACAACAGACAGTTGTAGGTAGTTCAGGGATCTGAACACCAAAATACAGTGTTGCATTGCAGATGTGCTAACCACTTGGATATTTTGGTCAGTTTATTTAATCAAGCTCAAGCTCAATACATATTTGCAACATTTTGCAAAACACAATTTACACAAACATATTCACTTTGTTACATTTATTTCATAATATATGCCACTGATAGTTTCTTAGCCTATCAATTTACATTTAAAATACTCATTTTTCACAGAAATAAATGTTTTAAACACCTATATAAAATTTCCAGCATTCAGGATTATTTTAAAAAATTTGTTGATTTTATACAGTTTCATTAAACTAGGTTAATTATTTGGGAATTGTGGTCTCTGAGGTTTTTTTTTAATTTTTTTTTGTTTTTTGTTATCTTTATACCAAACATACATGCACTGGCACCTTCAAAATTAATATAGTTTGATTCGATTAGTCCATCAAAAAATTTTAATAAATAAAAATTATTTGAGCTTGAATTGGGTCTAAATAGAATATATACATATATAGATATAAATATATATATATTGTGACAGGAAGTCAGGTAAATCTGTGGATGTAGTCACAGACAGGAGATACATTTCCACCTGGTTTAGAAAATTCACCAATTACTATAGGGTGTCGGCTGCAAAGGTAGCCAGAACTGTCTAAGGACGGTGAACAGACTTCAGCTGTTCAGAATGAGGAAATTAAGGCCTCTATAATTTGTCCAAAGGAAGTCTATGCATTGCTGCCTCCTGACGCTGTGTGAGCTGGGGAGAGGAGGACAGTCAGATGTGTGCCTCCTGACGCTGTGTGGGCATGGGAGAAGGGCTGCCTCCTGACGCTGTGTGAAGCTGGGGAGAGGAGGACAGTCAGATGTGTGCCTCCCGAAGCTGTGTGAGCATGGGAGAAGACCTCCTGGAGCGATGTGCGCTGAGGAGGGTAAAAAGTGTGAAGACTTCTCAAGGTGAGAAAATGAACTATTTCTATGTGGAAGAAATAAATGAACTGTTTGCTATGTGAAGAGACAAGCAAAGGGACATGTTCAATGTGAAGAGAAAAACAAAGGAATGTGTTCTATGTGAAGAGAAAAGCAAAGGGACATGTTCAATGTGAAGAGGAAAAGGGACATGTTCAATGGACATTTGTTGTGTGAAGAAAAAACATGGACTATTGAGTGTCTGCTGTAGGATCAGCAAAGTTTGCCCAACAGTAGGTTAGAGACAGACTCCGTAGGTAGGTTCCTGTATGTGAGAAGGTAGCCGCCCACAGTGGCAAGGATTTATTTTGTGTTTTATTTTTATTTTGATGTTTTTGAGGCTTGCACTTGTGTGAAGTAAATTGCAAGAATAAACCAAACTGTTGTTTGCAACCACTTCTCGGCTATCTCCTTGTGTAACGAACCCCCCCAAGGGGTCATCCACGTCCGCCACCGAGCTAATCAATCTCCCACAATATATATATATATATATATATATATACATACACACACACATATATATATATATATGATTGTTTTTTTTTTTTAAAGCACAAATCACACATGCTTTCAAAAAATTTAATTAGCTTCAGGTAGCCTCAGGTAGTTAAGTGGTTAGCACAGCTGCCTTGCAACAGTGTATTTGGGTGCTCGAATCCCTGAACTACCTACAACTGTCTGTTGTTTTATATGAAAAGCAACACTAATAGGGCTTCTCCCCAAAAATAAAACATTGTATATTTGTGAAATTAATTTATTTTATTTTTGGGTTGGTTAGATATAGGAAGTAACAATAATATATTGTTTTTTGCATATATATATATATATATATATATATATATATATGCCTTTGCAAAAACCCATATATTATTGTTACTTTCTATATCTAACCAACCCAAAAATATATTAATTTCACACATATACAATGTTTCATTTTTGGGGAGCCGTATTAGTGTTGCCTTTCATATATATATATATATATATATATATATATATATATATATATATATATATATATATACACATATAGGCAAATCAATAAATAAAACATATATATGTACATATAATTATTTTTTGGGCATCTATATATATATATATATCTATACATATATATGTATAGATATATATATATATATATATATATATATATATATATATATATTTTTGTGATTCATATATATATATATAGACATACATAGATATGTGCAAAAAAAATATGTGCATTTCTCTCATTAGCGCCGGAATAGCGCCGTTTTTCCTCAAATTTGCAGCAGTATTTGCCGCAAATCCACTATAACTCCCACTAACATTTTCAAAAACGTTATTTTCAGCCTAATTTTTGGTATGGAGCATGCGCACATGGGCTATGTGCCAGAAATTGACTCTAGAGCTATTTTTGCATTTTACATTTTTATTAATATCTTTTTTTCTACTTAACTTTTTCACACAGTTTAAAAGCAGTTTAGCTCAAAATCATATAGCACATCTTTCCCACGCATTTTTTATTTTTTACCTGCCATATTTTGTGATTTTTAAAAAAATTAGTCCACCTTTTAGCTGGACTGTTTTTAAGTCCAGTCCTGACGTTATTTGATCTTAATGAATTTGACACTGCTCATAACGTTTCTGATGGTGTTATAGTGAATTGCATTTGCACGTAAAAATAGTCAAAATGGAGGTAAAATAGAACAAAATCAGCGTTGGAGGTACAATGAATTAGGCCCTAAGCATCAAAGGCCCCTGAGACCATCAGATTGAGGCTCCCTCCATGAAGCTCTTGTTAGAAACTGTACAGGCAGGGACTTCCACCCAGGAGAGGCCAACCTGGCTGGGGTGAAGGCGGTAAGGGGGGCCGATCCAGTCCTTTGTTAATGAGGAAAAAAAAAAGGAAAATCTTGGGAGGTGTCCCTCCTTAGATTTTATAGCTATCCAGTCCTATCAGTTGTGAGGGGCGGAGTCACAACCCAGTGTGTGCTGCCATGATGCGACAGGAAAGAAGGATTAAGCTGGGTATATACTAGTAGAACTGTGTTCTCCATTTTTTTGTTGTAAAAATGTTCCTTTTTTTTTCTAATCATTAGTGGAGTGAAATCACTGTTTGTTTTTTGACATCAATGATGAGAAAATTCAAAGGAGCAGGATGAAAATTGTAATGTATGAATTTATAACAGTGTACGTGTACGTGGTTTTCTTTTTTTTTTTTTTTTTTTACAATCATTTTAAAATTGAAAATTAAAAGTAAATGAAATCTCCCAAACATCATTTGAATCTACTAAGAATTTTCATACAAATTTTCCTAAGTATTTAGGTACATATTTTTGTTTTTACTTCTACTAGTGCATACCCAGCTTCAGAGCCCTTTTCACATTTGTATTGCTATCTGTGTCTCTTCTGCGGTGACAGCCTTTAAAGGGTAACTCCACTTTCATGGTTAAAAAAAGAAAAAAATAGCAAATAAAAAAATATATATTATAGCATATACAATTGTGACACAAGTCATATTGTTTTTGAATGTTATTAAAAAATACCTTTTCATTTGAATCTGCAGCTCTGTAATTTACAGAATGTTTACAGAACATCCCCCAGAAACATAATTTCCTGCTTGCGTGATTGGCTCACTGATTTTCCCAGAAGTCTGCACTAAGATACAGGTCAGATTTTTGGCAATGTAATTTTTGGTGAGATACTTCCAATAGGAAATCACGTCTGAAGGGATGCAGTCCCTGCAATTTTCTTCATTTTAGCCCTGCAGGTGCAGCAGCTAGTTGTTAATAATGAAATCTCTCCCATTAGACTTCCTCGGCACATGGGCACAAAGAAACAGACATTTCTTCAGAATAACAAAAGGTAGGAAACTACAACAAAGTTTGTTAAAATTCTTGCAATGTACACAGATCACCCAGAGGGGAATGTTTTTTTTCTCAACAAAAGTTGAGATAGGGTCCTTTCACACGGTCAGCTCCGTTTTTTTTTCCATTCAGTGACTTTTTTTTTTTTAAACGGACACAGATGTCACTTTTATAGGGTCCGTTCTGTATGTCCGTTTTTTCATCCATCCGTTTGCGGATGAAAAAACAGACATAATGTATGTCTATGGGCTAGCGGACGTTAACAGATGACATCCGCCGACATCCGTTTTTGCATCCGTTCCGTATTTAGAATGGAAGAAAAATAGGGTTCTCTTGTGTTGCAAAAAACGGAACTTAACGGAACGGACGTAAAATGGATGTCAGCGGATGGTCATCCGCTAACGTCCGCAAGCCCATAGACATACATTATGTCTGTTTTTCATCCGCAAACAGGCGGATGAAAAACGGACATACGGAACGCCCGTGTGAAAGGACCCTTACTCTTTAGGGCTCCATGCACACAGGGCGTCATAAAAACGTGCTCCAAAGCTGTTTACTTGACGCCGGGAAACAGCAGCTGTAAAAACGTGCTTTCAGTAGCTTTTTCCATTAGCGTTATTGCACGTTTGGCCACAGTAGCTGTTAGCAGCGTTTTTTCTGCCTTCATTCAAAATCAATGGTTCCCTCTGGGAGCCTATTGATTTGAATGGAAGTCGCACCGCAGGTCGGATCAGGGTGATCCGACTTGCGGCGTGACTTGCGCTGTGAGAATATTGAGGGGGAACTCCACGACAAAATGGGGGAAAAAAACGGCGTGGGGTTCCCCCCCAGGTTCCAAACCAGGCCCTTCGGGTCTGGTATGGAATTTGAGGGTAGCCCCACGCCAAAAAAACGGCGTGGGGTCCCCCTCAAAATCCATACCAGACCCTTATCCAAGCATGCAGCCCGGCATACCAGGAAAGGGGAGGGGAAGAGCGAGCGGCCCCACCCCCCCTGGATCATACCAGGCCACACACCCTCAACATGGGGGGGTGTGGGTGCTTTGGGGCAGGGGGGGCTCTACACCCCCCACCTCAAAGCACCTTGCCCCCATGTTGATGAGGACAAGGGCCTCATCCCCACAACCCTGGCCGGTGGTTGTGGGGGTCTGCGGGCAGGGGGCTCATCGGAATCTGGAAGCCCCCTTTAACAAGGGGGACCCCCAGATCCCGGACCCCCTCCCTTTGTGAATGGGTATGGGGTACACTGTACCCCTACCCATTCACCCCATAAAAGGCAGTGTGTGTAAATAACGACAGGAGACGTTTTGGAAAGTTTATTAAAAATCTTCATGTCTTCTCCCTCTCCGGTCTTCTGCTCTTTTGCTGTCCTCTCTTCTTGTCTTCTTCTCTTCGGTCTTCTGCTCTTTTGCTGTCCGCTCTTCTTGTCTTGTCTTCTTCTCTCCGGTCTTCTTGTCTTCTGCTCTTTTGCTGTCGGCTCTTCTTCTTCCTCCGGTCCTCCTCCTCCGACGTCTCCGGCGATTATGCTGGTCTCCGTGTCTCCAGCTTATTATATAGCCATTAGCGGCATGGCCGCCAGATGACGCCATCTGGAGACCCCGCCCCCTTGTGTCACATATGACGTCATCTGTGACATAAGGGTGCGGGGTCTCCAGATGACGTCATCTGGCAGCCATGCCCCTAATGGCTATATAATAAGCTGCAGAGACCGGAGACCGGCATAATCGCCGGAGACGTCGTCGGAGGAGCACCCACACCCACCCCAAAGCACCCACACCCCCCCATGTTGAGGGCGTGTGGCCTGGTATGATCCATGGGGGTGGGGTGGCTCGCCCGTCCCCTCCCCTTTCCTGGTATGCCGGGCTGCATGCTTGGATAAGGGTCTGGTATGGATTTTGGGGGGACCCCATGCCATTTTTTCGGCGTGGGGCTACCCTCAAATTCCATACCAGACCCGAAGGGCCTGGTTTGGAACCTGGGGGGGAACCCCACGCCGTTTTTTTCCCCCATTTTGGCGTGGAGTTCCCCCTCAAGATTCTCACAGCGCAAGTCGCGCCGCAAGTCGGATCACCCTGATCCGACCTGCGGTGCGACTTCCATTCAAATCAATAGGCTCCCATAGGGAACCATTGATTTTGAATGGAAGAAAAAAAAACGTATAACGTGGCTTAACGCACGTTAAGCAACGTTATTCAGCCTTTAGCAGCGTCAGACGTTTTTACAGCTTGACGCTCCAGCTCCAGAACGCACAGTTCCTGGGTTTTTTTTGGAGCTGTAAAACGCCTATGCCACTTGGAGCTCCTAAAAGCTCAATGTGTGCATGAGGCCATAGAATAACATGGATGGGCGTTCTGCAGCTGCAAAAAAAAAACGACTGATGCTGCTAACAGCAGCTCCAAAAACGTCCAGTGTGCATGAGGCCTAACTATCATTCAAGGAAAAAGTCATAGGAAATCTTTCCAACAAGAACACAAATAAAATCAAATATATAACAAATATAATAAACAAAGTATACATCTCAAAATACAATACATTACAAATATATCCATCTGTATTGTATCAAACGTACCTGATAGAAAGCATAATATAACAACATCCATCCTAACGCCTAAAAACACTTAAAATACTGTACAATAAAAATGTAATAAAAAGAGATCAACTAGTCTAGGAGTCCAGTGCTGTGAACGCCTGGGCCGGTTCATTGCCAGTCTTCAGGTCCCTGGAGCAGCCATCTTACTTGTGGAAAGCTGGCTGTAACTTCCTGCTGTTTCTCGGACAGCTCCCCACTGTGCATGTGCAAGATGCATTGCATTTTTGGACTGCTTCTGAAGCCTCCTGGGTAGGGTTGAGCGAACCCAGACTGTATTGTTTGGGATCGTACCGGACTTTTGGGTATTCGGTACCCGGACACAGACCTGAACATTTCACTGTATGTTCGGGATACAGTCCGTTGTTCGGTAATGTTATTAAATGTTTTGGTGCGATTTTAATGGCGCGGTTTCAACAGCTGCAAGGCAGGCAATCAGCAAGTGTTTAACTAGTGTGCCCTTAGAAGCCATCACAGCCATGCCTACTAATGGCATGGCTGTGATTGGCCAGTGCAGCATGTGACCAAGCCTCTATATAAGCTGGAGTCACATAGCGCCGTGCGTCACTCTGCTCTAACTATACTAGGGACAGGTTCCTGATGCTGCTGAGGGATGTCGTGGAAATTAAAAGGGCTTGTACTGAAAAGTACAAATGCGCCGCTCTCCTATATAACGATTTACCAATTGCTCAGCGACAAAGAAAGGAACAAACGCGCTGGGTCATTTCGATGCCACCTGCCAGGTCTCTCTCCATTGGATATGTATGTGTGTGCATGTGTGTAGTAGGAGCAAGTGTTTGTGTGTGAGAGTTTATGTGTCTTTTCATGGATGAATGATGTGTGAGCTGCTGCGTCTGTGTGTCTGTGTCTGTGTGTGTCAGTGTGTGTGTGTGTGTGTGTGTGTGTCAGTGTGTGTGTGTGTGTGCCTCCTTCTGTGTTCGGATCTGTTCTGAGCAGGGCTTGTTTATTTACAGCAAGTAAGTGAGTTACAGGGAGTGGCTTCATGGCCACCATTCACAGACATATATGCATTCAAAAAACACAATAGAAGCTGTGGAGTAGATGCCTATAGATGGACACGAATGAACAAAAGCCTCAACTGCCAGAAAGCACATGGCTTTTCATTGTTCATTCATGTCAATCCATAAACATGTATTCCATTACTTGTTGGTGGGTTTCCATCAAACATGATTCATATATATAAACCAATTTTGATAGTGACCATTCTATTTGTTCCAGTTGATGAGGCTTTATCTGCATAAGATAATAGCAGCAGCCCCCCCCCCCCCAGTCACACCGATCGAATGCGACCATAAGGAGCAGTCTATTAATCTTGGTAAAATAAGAATTTCCGTATCGCAGACATAGTTACATAGTTACATAGTTGGTGAGGTTGAAAAAAGACATCAGTCCATCAAGTTCAACCTATGATGTGTGTGTGTGTTTGCTTTTAACCGTACATTGTATAACCCTGTATGTTGTGGTCTCTAAGGTGCCCATCTAACAGTTTTTTGAAACGATCAATGCTCCCTGCTGATACGACTGCTTGTGGAAGACAATTCCACATCCTTACCGCTCTTACAGTGAAGAACCCCTTACGCATTGTAAGGTTAAACCGCCTTTCCTCTAGTTTTAGTGAGTGGCCACTTGTCTTATTGTATCTCCTTTCTCTGAATAGTTTGTTCCTTATGCTAGGGTCGCCAGTACAGTATTTGTACATTGATATCATATCCCCCCTCAGTCGTCTCTTCTCCAGAGAGAATAGGTTCAGTGCTTGCAGTCTTTCCTCATAGCTGATGTCCTCCATTCCCCTAATTATTTTTGTTGCCCTTCTCTGGACTCTCTCCAGTTCCAGCACATCCTTCCTGAAGACCGGTGCCCAGAACTGCACAGCATACTCCAGATGTGGCCGGACCAGAGTCTTGTAGAGTGGGAGAATAATCTCTTTATTTCTGGAGTGAATCCCCTTTTTTATACAACCCAGTATTCTGTTGGCTTTACTTGCAGCGGCTTGGCATTGCATGCCACTGCCAAGCCTGTTGTCTACCAGTACCCCCAAGTCTTTTTCCATCCTAGACTCACCCAGAGGCTCCCCCCCTAGTGAGTAGCTTGCTTTCTGGTTTTTGGCCCCAAAGTGCATTACTTTACATTTTTCAACATTAAACCTCATCTGCCATGTAGTTGCCCACCCCGTTATTTTGTTCAGGTCCGCTTGCAAGGTTTCCACATCCTGCATAGAAGATATTAGCATGCTTAGTTTAGTATCATCTGCAAATACTGAGATTGTACTAGATATCCCCTCCTCTAAATCATTTATGAATAAATTAAACAGGATTGGTCCCAGGACAGAACCCTGGGGGACCCCACTTTCCACCCCCTCCCAATCCGAGTACTCCCCATTAATCACCACCCTCTGAACTCTCCCCTGGAGCCAGTTTTCTATCCAGGTACTCACCTTATGGTCCATACCTACCTTCCTTAGACATATCTCAGCAGCACAGGGCCCTTACCTGCAGACATAGATCTGTGCGACGGACTCTCTTTGCTACAAGTATTGTGCCATCTCATCCAATGGAAGGTTTTCACCAGCAAGTCTTTCCTGCAATGACAGTTAAAGCGATAATCACTGTAAATATCGATTATCTGTAAAACCGACACTGGGAGACATTATGACTATTTAAACTAAAATCAAAATTTCCACAACAGCTCCTCCTCTTTGTCATATGCTCCCATGTGTCCCTTGATGAATCTTCTTCTTCTTCTTCTTCCAAAAAAAACAGAACAGTTCTTCTCACGATAAAAACAATCCATTTCAAAAAGTTTATAAAAAGAAAAAGATAACGGGTAAAAACAATCCATCGAAAGAAAACGACACTTGGGTTCCGTTCTTCGGGAGATGACTTCAGAGGGAGGGCATGAGACGATGGGATGCGTTGACCAGCGGTCGGGCTGGAGTCCATGGCGTCGGATGCAGGGGCGGAATCGTGGGGCGTCTCGTCTCAGCAATCAGGACGAGGTCATCTGCTCGGGCTTTGGTGACTCGGTTGACCAGAAAACAGGACCATATAGGAGGAATAGAAACAACAACAACATAAGTATATATACTTCTATTTCCTTCAACCAAGATCCAATGGAGAACAAAAAAATCCCCAGAACCTCCCAAAGCATTAAAAGGTTTCCAACCCTCGTTAGCTATAGGTCTGGCTCTGCCTTGCAATGAAGTTACCTTATCCATATGGGCTTGGACCTTATCACTGGTGTTTGCTATACTGGAACAGCAGTCTTCCGCTACAGAAACCCCCTTGGAAGCTAACAGAAAATCTAGTACCATTTTCTCCTACAGTAAAAACACCCGGAGTTTCATTGGTGAGATGACTGCTATACCTGTCCCACAGGTTGTAGATCCTACAAATCTAGTTCCAGTGCCAAAACTAAAATTAAAGCCCAGCCGTGGACTACCTGATTGTCCCGATACCCAAATTGTATTGACCAGAAAAGAACAGGAGCCAGAGCTAACATTAAAACTATAACTGATGTTACCCTCTAGGAATGTGTCATTAAATTCTGTGCACAAGTGTCTCTTGGTTGTCTTCATGATGATACGAACGTCTGCCATTGCTTGAGGTGTAATAGCTAGGTGGGGGTTTGGAGCACACCCAGCCATTAGACCTGTTTGCCATCTTGGCCAGCTGAAAATGCATTACCCTTGCTAAAACACACTTGCTAAATATGTAAATAAAAAACGATACTCCTCATTATCATTCTTGGATGGAGTTGAGCAGCTTTTTGCAGTGGTTGGCATGGATCCAGAACCTCAAGGAAGTCGGCGTTGTCAGCTGAACCTGGTAATTCCTCCGCTCCAATCCCATCCCTTGACGTTTACTCAGTCACCTGCTTGGACAGAATGTACACCGGTTATCGTGTCAGGGTCCGGGAGAGACTCCCGAACCCTATGATGGACCTTTTGGAGCTCCCGTTGCCAGGACTGCACCCACACCGTCAGCTGAGAATGTAAAAATGACAGCTGCTGAGGAAAGCACAATCCAGGCTCTGGTTGACTCCCGAACAAAACTTTGTAGGGTGATAACCCATGGGACATTCCTGTTGGGGTAAAGAGCAATGAGAAAACATTCGAGCCGTGGCTCTTTTTATTCAGCCGTTCAACCTTACCGCTAATCCCTGAAGCGCCGTACATACCTCTGCAAAGATCTGACCAGTGAAGTGTGATCCACGATCTGACTCGATCGTTCCAGGCAGCCCCCTTGCGACAAACTATCTCAGACAGGATCTTTTTCGTGGTGGCAGTGGCAATGGCATTGTGCACGGGCCAAGCCTCTGGACACCCAGAAAACATATCCGGACAGACCAAGACACGCTCGTTCCCCGGCAAAGTGATATAGTCTATCTGAATGCGCTAAAAGGGATATTCCGGTTTGGGTGCCTTCTCGGCTGCGGTAGTAAAGCGAGGGCCAATCCAATGTTCCTCCACCTATGCACACATAACCATCTTTGACTGGTGCCCGGGGTAATGAGCCGAGTTGGCCATCATTGGAAAAAGGGATCTGGGTAAACACCATTTACCATCAAGACCCCAGATGTCATCTGGACCCTGTGTAGCCCCCAAAACCATCCATCTCCTCTTTTCCTGCACTTCCGCTTGGGACTGCAGCTTCTTCAGAGGGGATGGCTAGCATCAGGGTCTCTGTCACAGGGCTCAGAGCACCTTCCTTAGCAGCTCTATCTGCCAAGGCATTTCCATTGGCTTCCATAGTCGTCTCAGTAGTATGAGCCTTTACCTTCAGAATGGTTATCACATGTGGCAAGCAAAAGGCAATGAACAGCTCTATTAACCCCGCACGTTTCACCGACCTCCCCAAACTAGTCAAGAACCCTCTTGCCTTCCAGACAGGACCACAATCATGTGCCAGCCCAAAAAGTGTATCTCAAATCTGTATAGAAATTGATCCCCTGATCTCTATGTCTTACCATCTGGGGTGTAGTACCTGGAACCATCGACAAAAAGGTTAGCGTCTGGAATGGGGGTCTCCTTCACTGGACTGAAAGCCGCTGATTGCCACTCCATCAAAGAAAGACAATCGTGTTGTTCCTACTAAAGTTGGAAATTGATGAGAGAGAGAGAGAGAGAGAGAGAGAGAAAAGAGAGAGAGAGAAAAAGAGAAAGAGAGCGAGATAAAGTTTTGAAAATTACCATTTTTCTGCATGGCCTTCTCCCCCCTTCTCTTCATCCTTAACAGGAAGAAGAGACGCAGGGTTCCAAAATAGTGCATCGTTTAAGATTACGAGGACTTTGGGGGTCCTTCAATGTCTGCATTCTCTGAGTGGTTAGATGTTAGGTACCCAGAGAAATGCAATGACCTAAAAAAAAACAAGCTTCTCCATTCAAAGCTGGCCTAGCCTGCAATAGAGAGGTTCAGTCACTGACACTGTCTGGCCTGTGAGACCTACAGTGGGAGTTGTCATCCCTGGAAGGGGAACCTTGCCTCTAGGTTTTTGAGATCTTAAAACCGTGTTGGCTGCATCGGTGTCAGTGAGGCAAGGGAGGGGCTATTTTAGTTCCTCTAGGATGTGAGCTGACACCAGTTTACCAACACCCTATGATAAGTCATAGTCGTTTCTGACCATACCTACCTTTTGAATTTTCCGGATCCTCCGGAATAAATTGCCACTTACCCCACGACCCAGCCGGGTTGGTAGGACAATTATGCCTGATGTACCCTGACTTTCCACATCCATAGCAGACCTGTTAAAAGAACTTCTAGTTTGCCACAGTGTTAGAAGGAGAGGGTTCAGCTGTTATGACAGGCTGTTGAGAGATAGAGACACTGTGAGGTGGGAGGACATTACCAGTATCAAAGTCTGCACCGTGAACTGAAGAAAAAGGAGATTAAAGTGCAGAGACAAGTTCAGTGTCAGCGGATCTGGCTCGTTTCTGTAAAGTTAGCCCAGGAAGAGCTTCCTCCACTTCTCTCACCAGATCGCTGGACTCTGCTATCTCATCAGGCCAAGTGTACATAATGCGGTTCTTCCGGACTGAACCCGTCTCATGCACGCCTTGCTGATTGACCATAATAGATCTCTGAAGCCACAATTGCGCTACACTTAGCGCAGAGACAAGTTCAGTGTCAGCGGATCTGGCTCGTTTCTGTAAAGTTAGCCCAGGAAGAGCTTCCTCCACTTCTCTCACCAGATCGCTGGACTCTGCTATCTCATCAGGCCAAGTGTACATAATGCGGTTCTTCCGGACTGAACCCGTCTCATGCACGCCTTGCTGATTGACCATAATAGATCTCTGAAGCCACAATTGCGCTACACTTAGCATCTTTGTCGCCTGGAGCCTAGTTCTGAATTCAATAATGAACTCCTCCCATCTCCAGACATCAAAAACACCTTCCAAAAGGGATGTACCAACTGTTTCCCTTGGTTATTCCCCTTCCTGAGGGGTCTCATGGCCAGAGCCCCAAACTCAGACTTCATGTACCGCGAAAGTTGTTTGGCTAGCCTGGGGGACCTGTGTTATCCCCCTTTGCATGGATAAACCATTAACCATGCCGATTCAAATCGCTTCCTTGCACCTGGTTTAGGAGCAACACTGCTAGGTGCCAACTTTGACAGTGTTGGCCTGTTTCCGGACTCCGGTTATTTTACACGGCCCTGCGCCGGTCAGCTAGAAGACTTCAACCCGGTGGCTTCGTACGGCTATACAGCTCATCAACCCCCACTCGCTCCCCAGCTCCTATTATTTTACACGGCCAAATGCGGGGCGGGTTTCGGTATCTACTCCTCACACGTTGAAGGCTGAAACAAGCGTGACGCAATCACCCGTTTCACGTAGATGGCTCAAAGTACACACATTCGTTTCGACCTAACCCATGCAGCCAAACAACCCCGAAAGTACAATGAAAGTCCTCCCTATACAAACCTTGGCTTCAGTCTATTCCTTGATGTTGCATTAAAAATTTAAATTAAGATGCCGGTTACTGATTGCACACTGGAAGATATAACCTCTCTACCTAAAATCCAACCTGCAGTACCGAAAACTACCTCTGTGAGAAACAACCGCTCGGTACAAAACAACCCTGAAAAACTGAATCCAATATCAGTCACTCCACAATGTACTCTTATCATTGGAAAAAATGTAGTTACAACAAAAATGAGACAAAATACACCACAAAAACAGCTTAACCAAAAACTTACAAAAACAAAAAAAATAGTTACCCCTGAAAAACAGACAAAAACAAAAAACAAAAACTGATGGGTTGGATATATATATATGCTAAATACGAACAAAAAGATGAACAAAGCTAGCTAGAAAAACAACTGCCTAGATGCCAGATTTCAATTGAAATGAAAAAAAAACATTACTTTTAACCTGAAATTCAGTGCAAAAATAACATCACAAAGTTGCCATTTAAAACTACCAAAAAAGAGAAAAATGTTTTAAAGCTCAAAATAGCATTTCAGCCACATAGGTCTCAACTCCATTTAACAAAATGGCTGCCAAGCACATGGTCCACACAAAGGAAATGACATCATAACCACATGTTACAAAATGGCTGCCAAGCACATGGCCCACACAAAAGAGTTGCACAAAACAAAGAGTTTGAGCAACCATGTGCTTCTTCGTACACAACAACAAAAATATATACAAAAGACAAGAAAAACAGGTTTTTACAGGATCAGCTGTATTTCAGAGACAATAGCTATCCTGGTGGAAATGCTGGTTTTGGGGCTGCACAATACAATCTGCTACTTAATACAGAAACTCAGTCCAAAACCGTCTGCTATATGCTCAATTCAAACATCAATCATCCAAAGCAAAAACCCAGTTTCACTAATAAACGAGTTCCCGCCAAAAACCAATCCAGCACACACACCAACCAATCTGCCGCCCAACATCGATTGATAATATATAGTTATCTCATCGAACAAAGCTGATATTATAACAGAGGTGTTACAAGGCAATATTTAACACATATATCACAACCCCAGGATGTATTAATTGAGAACGTAACAGACCTGATCCCTAGCCACAAATATTAATACAAATAACCCCATCGTTATAAAAAAGAGCGAACGCTGCAAATGAAAAGGTTCTTTTGCTAAGCTTTGTTTCTAACTTCCACAGCGGACAAAGAAAGTAAGCCTTGGTTTAAAACAACAAATTTTCAAAAACTGAAATGAAGTGTCTTACCACAAAAGCCGGCTTTTTGTTGTAACAAACTGGACTCACTTCCCTCCTGTTTTCCGCTGTGAAGCTAGGAACGATGTGTTAGGGCTACCAAGCTCGCCATTACTGTCGTGGAAATTAAAAGGGGTTTGTACTGAAAAGTACAAATGCGCCGCTCTCCTATATAACGATTTACCAATTGCTCGGCGACAAAGAAAGGAACAAACGCGCTGGGTCATTTCGATGCCATCTGCCAGGTCTCTCTCCATTGGATATGTATGTGTTTGCATGTGTGTAGTAAGAGCAAGTGTTTGTGTGTGAGAGTTTATGTGTCTTTTCATGGATGAATGATGTGTGAGCTGCTGTGTCTGTGTGTCTGTGTCTGTGTGTGTCAGTGTGTGTGTGTGTGTGTGTGTGTGTCAGTGTGTGTGTGTGTGTGTGCCTCCTTCTGTGTTCTGATCTGTTCTGAGCAGGGCTTGTTTATTTACAGCAAGTGAGTTACAGGGAGTGGCTTCATGGCCACCAATCACAGACATATATACATTCAAAAAACACAATAGAAGCTGTGGAGTAGATGCCCATAGATGGACACGAATGAACAAAAGCCTCAACTGACAGAAAGCACATGGCTTTTCATTGTTCATTCATGTCAATCCATAAACATGTATTCCATTACTTGTTGGTGGGTTTCCATCAAACATGATTCATATATATAAACCAATTTTGATAGTGACCATTCTATTTGTTCCAGTTGATGAGGCTTTATCTGCATAAGATAATAGCAGCAGCCCCCCCCCCCCCAGTCACACCGATCGAATGCGACCATAAGGAGCAGTCTATTAATCTTGGTAAAATAAGAATACATATCTCAGCAGCACAGGGCCCTTACCTGCAGACATAGATCTGTGCGACGGACTCTCTTTGCTACAAGTATTGTGCCATCTCATCCAATGGAAGGTTTTCACCAGCAAGTCTTTCCTGCAATGACAGTTAAAGCGATAATCACTGTAAATATCGATTATCGGTAAAATCGACACTGGGAGACATTATGACTATTTAAACTAAAATCCAAATTTCCACAACAGGGAGAGATAGGAGATTATTGTAGGGGCAGGCTGGGGTTTGCTTTCAGGGAAAGAATAGGAAAAATCTTCTTTAATCAGACAGCGATCTACATTGATTTTATTGTGTGGGGGTGCAGTGCACGATTTTTTTGCCCTGACCTGAGCCCAGTGAGGAGGAGGGAGAAAAAAAAACTTTTATCAGTCTGTTAGGTGGGCGCGTGCGGTGTGCAGCGGCCATGTAATGCAAGCTCAGTCCATTTGTGTCTGCTTAATCTGGATTTATATATTCCTTCATATTTTACTTTGACATACAGTGTTTAGACACTGCTTTTCTAATCTGCTCTTCAAAAAGCACCAATTTAAGGGGGAAATATTTTTTTTTTCAGTTTTTAGGGAAAAAATATATTTTTCAGTTTTTCAAATGGGGTTTTTTTTATTCAATAGCGGAATAGAACAACAACAGTATCCAACCTGTTAGGTGTGCGGCGTGTAGCAGCCATGTAATGCAAGCTCAGTGCATATGTGACAGTGCTAGTGTACAGCTCAAAATGGTTGTGAAAATTACCTCATAATGGGAGTAATAATTAAATTACTCTAAAGTGCAACACAAATTAAAGTGCAAAGTGCAAATAACTGTGCAATAATATGTGTAAATAAAATAAATCAAACACATATAAATACAACATTAAATGAGTGGTAATAATATATAAATAGTGATATTTCCACATAAAAGTCCATACAAAGTGAACCAAGTGCTTCAGCAAGTAGCCAGTGAAAAGGATAATCCAAAAAGTGCTTAAGTGCTGAGAAGACTGTGCAAAACCATGCCAGCAATCAGATGTGATGTAGTGAAGATCCACCCCTTTAGATGTTCCACTTATCAGACAAATAGGACCCCCAAACACTACTGTATGAGGGTCAAACAGGCATGTGTCCAGTAAGGAACCAGGCAAGTATCCTTTAAGGCTGATAAGGAATATATTCTACCAACATGAATTTCAGCAGGGTCAGCAGGATAATAGTGATGTCGCGAACCTAAAATTCGCCGTTCGCTAACGGCGAACGCGAACATCGGCAAATGTTCGCGAACGGGCGAACCGCCATAGACTTCAATAGGCAGGCAAATTTTAAAACACACAGGGACTCTTTCTGGCCACAATAGTGATGGAAAAGTTGTTTCAAGGGGACTAACACCTGGACTGTGGCATGTCGGAGGGGGATCCATGGCAAAACTCCCATGGAAAATTACATAGTTGACGCAGAGTCGGGTTTTGATCCATAAAGGGCATAAATCACCTAACATTCCTAAATTGTTTGGAATAACGTGCTTTAAAACATCCAGTGTGTGAATACGATCAGGTATGATGTTGTATCGGTCAAGTAGTGTAAGGGTTACGCCCACTTCACAGTGACAGACCAAACTCTGACAGACCAAACTCCCCGTTTAACAGTCAGTCAGTCCATTTGCACAACCGCAAACTCCCCATTTGCACAAGGTTGGATACCAAGCTAGCCATGTCCCGTTCCTTGTCCTCACTGACATCATTGAAGGTCTCTTCCTCCACCCAGCCACGTACAACACCAAGGGTCCCCGAAAGGTGAGAACAAGCCCCCTGGGACGCCTGCTGTGGCTGGTATTCCACCTCCTCAAAGCCACCTTCCTCCTCTGACTTCTCTTCTTCAGACTCCTCTCTCTGCGTTGCCACAGGTCCAGCAATTGACAACGACAAGGCTGCTTCTGGTGGGGATGGGGACCACAACTCTTCCTCTTCATGCTCATCTATAGCCTGATCCAGTACTCTTCGCAGGGCACGCTCCAGAAAAAACGCATATGGGATGAGGTCGATGATGTTGCCTTGGGTTCGACTGACCACCAGGTTTGTCACCTCCGCAAAAGGACGCCTGAGCCTACAGCCATTGTTCATGAGCATTCAGTAAAGCGGCCAAAAAATACCCAGCTCCGCAGAAAGAATGAAAGAAAATGAATGTTTTTTCTATGAAAAATTATCCTGCGGATCTGTTCACAATGAAGCAACGACCTTATCATCTGGGGTGTGCCAACACACTCCTAGAGGTGATCGCTTCATTGTGATACGCAAGCCCCTTCACCACGACAAGGTAACGATCATGAAGGGGAATTGACACATGTATGTGCCTTTTTTTTTGTTTTTTGTGCAGCCACAGTGTAGCACCAGAGGCCAGAAAAATTAGGCATGTACACATGCATGAAAAAGTAGGTATTGTTGCAGCCTACTTGAGGTTTTCAAGGCAGAAAGTGCACTAAAACATTGCAGCTTGAACCGTAGTTGGTGGCGGAGACGTCACGTAAGTCATCCGGCATGCAGAGAATGATTAAATACAGCAGCGTGTGGACCATTTTTAGCCCAAGGCATCTCAGTCATCACCAGGCCTTTTTTAGTCAAATGCATCCCCCACTGTCAGTCCCTTCGGGATCCATGCCTCATTCATCTTAATAAACGTGAGGTAATCAAGACTTTTTTGACCTAGGCGACTTCTCTTCTCAGTGACAATACCTCCTGCTGCGCTGAAGGTCCTTTCTGACAGCACACTTGAAGCGGGGCAGGCCAGAAGTTCAATGGCAAATTGGGATAGCTCAGGCCACAGGTCAAGCCTGCACACCCAGTAGTCAAGGGGTTCATCGCTCCTCAGAGTGTCGATATCTGCAGTTAAGGCAAAGTAGTCTGCTACCTGTCGGTCAAGTCGTTCTCTGAGGGTGGACCTCGAAGGGCTGTGGCGATGCGTAGGACTAAAAAAGCTCCGCATGTCCTCCATCAACAAGACGTCTGTAAAGCGTCCTGTCCTTGCCGGCGTGGTTGTGGTAGGAGGAGGATTACTTTCACCTCTTCCCCTGTTGGATTCCCGTTGTGCTGTGACATCACCCTTATATGCTGTGTAAAGCATACTTTTCAACTTATTTTGTAGCTGCTGCATCCTTTGCGACTGCCGGAAATTGGGTAACATATCAGAGACTTTCTGCTTATACCGGGGGTCTAGTAGCGTGGCCACCCAGTACAGGTCGTTCTCCTTCAGCCTTTTTATACGAGGGTCCCTCAACAGGCATGACAGCATGAAAGACCCCATTTGCACAAGGTTGGATGCCGAGCTACTCATGTCCAATTCCTCGTCCTCACTGATGTCATTGAAGGTGTGTTCTTCCCCCCAGCCACGTACAACACCACGGGTACCGGATAGGTGACAACGAGCACCCTGGGATGCCTGCTGTGGTTGGTGTTCCTCCTCCTCAAAGGCACATTCCTCCTCTGACTCCTCTTCCTCAGATTCCTCTTCCAGTGTTGCCGCAGGTCCAGCAAGCGATGGTAAGGCTGTTTCTGGTGGTGGTGATGGTGACCACAACTCTTCCTCTTCCTCTTCACGCTCCTCTATGGCCTGATCCAGCACTCTTCGCAGGGCACGCTCCAAGAAGAAAACATATGGGAGGATGTCGCTGATGGTGCCTTCGGTGCGACTGACTAGGTTTGTCACCTCCTCAAAAGGACGCATGAGCCTACAGGCATTGCGCATGAGCGTCCAGTAACGTGGCAAAAAAATACCCAGCTCCGCAGAGGCTGTCCTAGCACCCCGGTCATACAAATACTCGTTGACCGCTTTTTCTTGTTGGAGCAGGCGGTCGAATATTAGCAGTGTTGAATTCCAACGTGTCGGGCTGTCGCAAATCAAGCGCCTCACTGGCATGTTGTTTCGCCGCTGAATATCTGCAAAGTGCGCCATGGCCGTGTAGGAATGCCTGAAATGGCCACACACCTTCCTGGCCTGCTTGAGGACGTCCTGTAAGCCTGGGTACTTCTGCACAAAGCGTTGCACAATCAGATTCAACACATGTGCCATGCACGGCACATGTGTCAACTTGCCCAAATTCAATGCCGCCAACAAATTGCTTCCGTTGTCACACACCACTTTGCCAATCTCCAGTTGGTGCGGGGTCAGCCACTGATCCACCTGTGCGTTCAAGGCGGACAGTAGTGCTGGTCCGGTGTGACTCTCTGCTTTCAGGCAAGTCAACCCCAAGACAGCGTGACACTGTCGTATCCGGCATGTGGAATAGCCCCTGGGGAGCTGGGGGGGGTGCAGTTGGTGTGGAGCAAGACGCAACAGCAGAAGAGGACTCAGCCGAGGAGGTTAGCAAAGAGGATGGAGTAGGAGGAGTAGAGGAGGTGGCAGCAGGCCTGCCTGCAAGTCGTGGCGGTGTCACCAACTCCTCTACAGCAGAGCCACGCATTCCATGCTTGGCAGCCGCCAGCAGGTTTACCCAATGCGCAGTGTAAGTGATATACCTGCCCTGACCGTGCTTTGCAGACCAGCTATCAGTGGTCAGATGGACCCTTGCCCCAACACTGTGTGCCAGACGTGACATGATTTCCTTTTCCACAATAGAGTACAGGTTGGGGATTGCCTTTTGTGAAAAATAATTTCGGCCGGGTACCTTCCACTGCGGTGTCCCAATAGCGACAAATTTTTTGAAGGCCTCAGACTCCACCAGCTTGTATGGTAAAAGCTGGCGGGCTAAGAGTTCTGACAAGCCAGCTGTCAGACGCCGGGCAAGGGGGTGACTCTGTGAGATTGGCTTCTTACGCTCAAACATTTCCTTGACAGACACCTGACTGTGGGCAGATGAGCAGGAACTGCTGAAGGTGAGAGGCGGAGGGGCGGGTTGTTGATAGGGGGCATGGAGGACAGCAGTGGTTGACGTGGCTGAAGATGCTGGACCAGGAGGAGGATGGTGGCTTTCAGTTTGTGTGCTGCTTTTACTCATGTGTTGATCCCATAGGCGTTTGTGATGTGAGATCATGTGCCTTCGCAAAGCAGTTGTACCTAGGTGGGTGTTGGACTTCCCACGACTCAGTTTCTTTTGGCACAGGTTACAAATGGCATCGCTGATATCAGAGGCAGACACACAAAAAAAATGCCACACTGCTGAGCTTTGCAAGGACGGCATTCTGGTGGTGGCAACAGCTTGCGTTGATTGGCGTGCTGTCTGGCTGACCCCGGGTGCCGAATCTACATGCTGTCTGACTGCGCCACTAGCTCCTTGCGATGACCTCCTCCCCCTGCTTCCAACTCTTCTCCTCCTCCTCTCTGTCTCCCCATCTGAACTTTCCCCCTCTTCTTCTGCTCTTCGAGCAGGCACCCAGGTGACATCCACAGACACATCGTCATCATCAGCCACTTCACTTGACAACTCAGCAAAGGCAGCAGCAGCAGGTACAACATCATCATCATCATCACAATGTACGTCCATGTGTATAATGCCGCCTGACTGAGACATATCCCCGTTATCTACATCCTCTGGCACTAATAGTTGCGCATCACTTATTTCTTCCAACTGATGTGAAAATAACTCCTCTGACTGATCAAGTGAAGCGGCTGTGGTGCTAGTGTTGGTGGTGGTGCCGGCGGGCTGGCGAGTGGTAAATTGAGAGGTGCCCGAAGCTGAGCTGGAGGAGGATGGTGCATTAAGGTTCCGAGCGGAAGCTGTAGACGATTGGGTGTCCTGTGTAAGCCAGTCAACTATGTCCTCAGAATTTTTTGAGTTCAGGGTCTGTGGTGGCCTCTAAACACTGGGAATTATTCTAGGGCCGAAGGAAATCACAGCACCACGACCACGACGGCCCTTGCGGGGTGGCCTGCCTCTGCCTGTCATTTTTTTTTAATGTGTTGTACTATGAGTGCAAGGTGCTGTGCCACCCTATAGGAGTGTTGGGCAGTGGGTACAGTACACTCTGTGGACCTGACAGTCACTGGCACCCAGGCAACTGCAATTATAAAAAAAATATATATTTTTTTACTTTGCAAGCTGCTGTGCCACCTTATATATCAGTGGTGGGTGGGCAGTGGCACAGTACACTCTCTGTGGACCTGACAGTCACTGGCACCCAGGCAACTGCAATTATAAAAAAAATATATATTTTTTTACTTTGCAAGCCGCTGTGCCACCGTATATATCAGTGGTGGGTGGGCACGCAGTGGCACTGCAGTGGGCACAGTACACTCTGTGGACCTGACAATCACTGGCAGCCCAGGCAACTGCAATAATAAAAAATATTTTTTTTTCAATTTGCAACAAGATGCTGTGCCACCGTATATATATCAGTGGTGGGCAGTGCACTGCAGTGGGTACAGTGCACTCTGTGGACCTGACACAGCACTCACTGCAATTATGACAGAGGAAAAAAAAAATATTTTTTAAAATGCAAGGTACTGTGCCTGTGCCACCCGAAATTAGTGTGGTGTGCACACAGTACAGTCTGTGGTGGGTCTGTGGCCTCTCACACACAGCGGGCAGGCAACTGCAGTGTACAATAGATATATATATATATACATAAAAAGAAAAAACTCAATTACCAGCCCTTAAAAGGGCTTTTGGGGACACTAGATATATATACTGTAACAGGAAGTCAGCTAAATCTGGGAATGTAGTCACAGGAAGGAGATACATTTCTACCTGATTTAGAAAGTCCATTAATTAATTTAGGGTGTTGGCTACAGAGCTAGCCAGCAGGAAGTTGAAAGGCCTTCACCTGTTCAGAATGAGGGAGTTAAGGCTCTATAATTTGTTCAGAGAAATTCCTATTGTTTGCTGCCTCCAGAAGCTGCATCCTGAAGCCATGTGGGCTGGGAGCAGGAGGACAGTCAGCGTGTGCCTCCCGACAGGATGTGTGGGCCTGGGAGAAGACCCCCCGGAGTGATGTGTGCCCGGGACGGTAACCAAGGGTGAATACGTCTCAAAGGTGAGAAGACAAAGTGTTTCTGTGTGAAAGAAAACAAAGGGACATGTTCAATGGACAATGTTTGTGCTGTGTGAAAAGCAAACAAATGGACATTTGAGTGTCTGCTGTAGGATCAGCAGTGTCGGCCCAACAGTAGGTTGGGAAGACTTCTTAGGTAGGTTCCAGCTGTGAGAAGGTAGCCGCCCACAGAGGCAAGGATTTATTTTGTCTTTTATTTTATTTTGGCTGTTTTGATGCTTGCAATTGTGTTAAGTAAATTGCATGAATAAATCAGTCTTGTTTTCAACCTCTAATCGGCTATCTCTGTGAAAACGCACCCCCAAAGGGGTCACCCATACGCCTACCACCGAGCTAATCCCTTACATATGGTGGAGGTATGCAGTGGGCATAAGCAGAGATCCCTGCAAGGAGAGAAGATCCTGACAGAAAAAAAAAAAAAAAAAAGTGTTTTAAAGAGACAGGGGTCTCAAAATTTTTTGATGAACTTTGTTGTGTCTGGTGCAAGTGACTGCACAAACTGTGTGCGCAGGAAAAGAGATCCTGCAAGAGAGAGAAAAACTACATGTGTTGAAGAGACAGTGGTCTGAAAATTGTTTGCTGGACTGTGAAAAATTTGTTTGTGGAGTTATTGAAGATGGGGCGGTCCAAACGCCTGAAAAATGCAAAGATAGATGAAATGAGAGACCGGATTCTATGGATGGAGGGGATGTTGCCGTCTGAACCAGCCCCATCCATGCCTAAAGAGAGTCTACTAAAGAGGAAGGTTGTTGTCCCTAGCAACACTGATGAAACTGCTATGGAGACGCAGTGTGCTCAGATGAAAAGTAAACTCAAAATGGAGGAGATGTTGAAACATCTGATTATATCAAATGCAGCTCAACAGCAAGCAAATGCAGCTCAACAGCAGGCAAATGCGGATTTTCAGCAGAGCTTTGCAGCTCAACAAAAGGCTCATCAAGAGAGCATGGCAGGCTGGAAACAGAGACGCCAGCAGCCAATGGAGGCCATCGGTTTGGAGGAAACCGAGTATGTGTGCAGGGCTGAGTTGGATGCCTTGCAACGGAAAATGGAAGAAAAGGAACAAGCCTTGGAATTGCTTAAAATGGAGCATAGAAACTTGCAGGAAATGAATGAACTACTCAAGTCTCATGTGTCACAGTGGGAAGAATCCACTGCTCTTCTTTTGGTCGAGTTGCAAAAACGCAGAGAGACTATAATGGAGAAAGATACCATCCTCATGGAAAAGGAAAGTGAAATTCAGACTTTGCAGAAGCAAAGTATGGCTGATATGTTGGAGTTGCGTAATCAGCTGGAAAAAAGTCTTCAGTCTTTGGGAGCTACAAAAATAGACCTGCAGGAGTCGCAGGAACAGAATGTTGCTCTGAAAGCGACATTGTCTCTCAGCGACAAAGAGAAAAGTGAAAGAGAGGCTAAATTACTGAGTACTGTGTATGAGCTCACTACTTTGAGCAATGTGGTAGATGAATGGCGTGCGGACTGTGAAAGTTGGAAAGGGGAAGCCCAACGTGTCCAGCAGCAGTTAAAGGAGAAAGAAGCCTGTGTGGCAGAATTACATTCTTATTCCCAGATGCTAGCCAATGAGGTGAAAGCTCTTATGCAGGGAAAAGGAGATTGTGAACATAAGAGGGAAAAAGTAGAGGCACAGCTTCTGGAATCGCAAGTCAAGGTGTCAGAAGGTGACCGATTGTGTGCTAAGCTGTCAGAGAAGGCAAACCGACTGCAGGTTGAGTTGGACAATGTTACAAATCAGCTTTCTCAAGCAGATAGCAAATCTAGAGAAATTGCGGAAGATTTTTCTATCTTGGAATCGCAGCTGCAAGACACGCAGGAACTCTTACAGGAAGAGAGGTGTCAAAGGCTGAGTTTTAGCACAAAGCTCAAACAAATGGAAGATGAGAAAAATGGCTTCCTGGAACAATTAAAAGAGGAGGCGGAAGCAAAGAAAAACCTATCAGAGCAAGTCGCAACATTGCAAGCTCAGATAGCGGATATGAAAAAACGCATGGAAGAAAGCGTTGGTTCATTACAGTGTGTTGAAGATGTGAAAAAGAAGTTTGATCAGATGCTTGGTGAAGAGAAGACTGTGTCTGCAAAATATGCAGAAGAACGCGCACGTGCAGAAACGGAGGTGCGTGATAACGAGAGCAAAGCCCTGTTCTTGGCTCGCTCTTTGGAGAAAGCTCTAGAGTGTAAGGTTGAACTAGAAAGAGTTAACCAACAGCTGTGTACAGAAATGGAAGATTTGGTCAGCTCCAAGGATGATGTTGTGAAAAGCGTTCAGGAGCTAGAAAAGTCTAAGCGAGCCTTAGAACAGCAAGTAGAAGAGATGAAGATTCCGTTGCAGGAACTGGAAGAGGAATTCCAGGCAACAGAGGATCTGTCCCAAAGAGGGGATAGTGTGCCTGATGCAGTTTTTAAAAGGATCAGTGTTTTGGGGTCTGTCCTGAGTGAGCCTCAGAAATGTGATGACATGTGGCTTGAATCACCCCTTTGGAATAAACCGTTCCTTCAAAAACTTCAAGCATTGGAAAATGTATCATTAGAGCTTCAGCAAACAAAGGAGCTGAGTAAGAAATGTGGTGATTTCTCAGTTCAGGCTGAAAACCTAGTGGGGAAAACTAAGGCTGTTGGTGAAAACGTGAAGCAAATGAATAAGTGCCTTTCAGGGAGTGTTTCCAAAATGGAACTGGTGAAAGATAGGTGGCAGAAATTTGATCGTGATCTTGAGATGCATTCCATGTGGAATTCAGATAGAGAAAAGGAACTAGGTGACCTTGAGCGGTCAAATAGTTCAGCAGAAAGTGCATTGAAGAAACCTGTAAAAGAATGTGTTGCAGTTCCATGCTTCTTCACTGATGCAGAGAGGAGGTCTATAATGGATACCACCCAGATCGCTGGGTTCAACTGTGTTGTTGCCTTTGACCCCTATGTTGGTGGAAGGAAAGTTGATGATGTTCTGGTTGGCTACTTCTGTGAAGAGTTTGGCAAGAAATATAAACTGAATATCAAATCAAGTAGTAGGCCTTTACTGCGACTCGCTCAGGAGGGCGAAAAGTTTAAGAAGTTGATGAGTGCAAATGCTTCAGATCTGCCTATGAATATGAAATGTTTGAATGATATTGATATCTCTGGGAAAAGGAACAGGGGTCACTTTGAAGAAATGTGTGACAGCCTGTTGTCTCAATTGGAAAATCCTCTGCACAGCATCTTAGAGCAAGCAAAGCTCAAGAAGGAAGATCATTCCCTTTTACAACAAAAAGTCAATGATTGTGTACAGATGTATGGAGAGGCAACTCAAGTCACAGAGGGATGTCAAGAGTCCCTACTTGGAACAAAGCTTAGTGAAGCAAAGGTTCTCAAAGTTTTGTGGAAAACATTTATGGATTGCAGAGAGAGGCGTCTTAAGAATGTTGAAGACATTAAGACTAGCCCAATTGAGTTGCCTATGGATCACGGTCCTCCATGGTGGATTGGACAGACGGTTATGAGGGACAAGCTGTCTGACATTTATGAGAAAGCTGTCAATGAAGATGACAGAAACGAGAAGGAGCGAAATGATGCCAAAAATGCAGTTGAAGAATGTGTATATGAGATGAGAGACAAACTGTGTGGCATTTATGAGAAATCCGTCAATGAAGATGACAAAACAGTTTCATCCGGAAGCTTGAGGATAATAGGAGGCTTATCAGTGAGTCAGCAGTGCTTGACACATGCGTGCCTGGAAATCTGTGTCCCAACCCTAGGGTTGAAACAAGAGGGGGGGGTATGTAACAGGAAGTCAGCTAAATCTGGGAATGTAGTCACAGGAAGGAGATACATTTCTACCTGATTTAGAAAGTCCATTAATTAATTTAGGGTGTTGGCTACAGAGCTAGCCAGCAGGAAGTTGAAAGGCCTTCACCTGTTCAGAATGAGGGAGTTAAGGCTCTATAATTTGTTCAGAGAAATTCCTATTGTTTGCTGCCTCCAGAAGCTGCATCCTGAAGCCATGTGGGCTGGGAGCAGGAGGACAGTCAGCGTGTGCCTCCCGACAGGATGTGTGGGCCTGGGAGAAGACCCCCCGGAGTGATGTGTGCCCGGGACGGTAACCAAGGGTGAATACGTCTCAAAGGTGAGAAGACAAAGTGTTTCTGTGTGAAAGAAAACAAAGGGACATGTTCAATGGACAATGTTTGTGCTGTGTGAAAAGCAAACAAATGGACATTTGAGTGTCTGCTGTAGGATCAGCAGTGTCGGCCCAACAGTAGGTTGGGAAGACTTCTTAGGTAGGTTCCAGCTGTGAGAAGGTAGCCGCCCACAGAGGCAAGGATTTATTTTGTCTTTTATTTTATTTTGGCTGTTTTGATGCTTGCAATTGTGTTAAGTAAATTGCATGAATAAATCAGTCTTGTTTTCAACCTCTAATCGGCTATCTCTGTGAAAACGCACCCCCAAAGGGGTCACCCATACGCCTACCACCGAGCTAATCCCTTACAATACATATATATATATATAAATAAAACAAATCCACAATTACCAGCCCTTAAAAGGGCTCTTGGGGACACTAGATATATATATATATATATATATATATATATATATATATATATATATATATATATATATATATATATATATATATATAAAAAAAATTACACAAATACCAGCCCTTAGAAGGGCTTTTTGGGGTGCTGTCAGGATGCTGTCCTTACAGCAGTAGTGGACCAAGAACACTGACTAGCAAGACCAGGAACACTGACTAACAACTGTCCCTAGCTTAACAGCAGCAGCAGCTCTCCCTGCTCTCACTAACACACACTGCTTCAGAATGATCTAAGATGGATGCTGTCCTTGCTTATTTATAGGTGGTGGGAGGGTGTGGGAGGGAGGTATGCTGATTGGCTGGAAATGTGCCTGCTGACTGTGAAGTTCAGGGTCAAAGTTTGCCTCAATGATGTATTATAGGGGGCGGACCGAACATCGCATATGTTCGCCCGCAGCGGCGAACGCGAACATGCTAAGTTCGCCGGGAACTGTCCGCCGGCGAACAGTTCGGTACACCTCTACAGGATAATAGAACCATATGGGGAAGGAAAGCTCACAACAGTGTAATATTGTCAAAGACCGTTTATTCACAGAAAATAAATATATTACACTCACATTTCACTTGGTAAAAGCAGGCTTTGTATATGAAATCTATCTTCCAGCTTGCGGTGGCGCTCCACCGCTACTGGAAGTGACGTTGCGGCAAGCGTAGGACCGGAAATTGCGTCAACGCGTTTCGCGCTCCCACAGGGCGTTCTCACAGACGTATTTCCGGCCACGCTATGGAGGGTGTCATTTATACTTCCTCCTCAAATTGATCGGCTTACTATTTCCTTTTCCTGCTGGGTGTAGTAGGACTCATGTACACCCAACCGGAAGCCGCTTACCGCCATAACTGAATTATATGCAAAGTATATATTACATTATATTAAAAACCATTAATATTATTTGTGCCAAAATCTAGAACATATATTTAATAACTGGGACATATCTATAATAATAATATGCAAGTCTCTCTGTGTCCGTCCATGTGTCCGTGGAAATGCGCTACTGCGCATGTGCCGCACGGACAGCCATTGGGATGCAGAGCCTGGCGCTGGGTGGGCGTGTATATGAGCGGATCCCTGCCCACCTTTCAACATCCGCCTCAGTATTGGCTGTGGAAGGAAACATACCTATGTGGTGGAGAAGACCGCGGCTCTGGTATAGAGAAGACCGCGGCTTCTGTCTGATGTCTGCCTCCTTTGAAAAAAAACATTTTACAGGGTGTCCTGTATTGAGAAGACCGCGGCTCAATAATGCCTCCCGTGGAAAAATCCATCTGACGGACTGGGCATGCGCGGTAAATGACGTCACTCCAAC